>NW_026652283.1:85701745-86207850 GCF_009828535.3 Hylobates moloch | reverse complement strand
TTGAGATAATCATGTGGTTTTTGTCTTTGGTTCTGTTTATATGCTGGATTACATTTATTGATTTGCGTATGTTGAACCAGCCTTGCATCCCAGGGATGAAGCCCACTTGATCATGGTGTATAAGCTTTTTGATGTGCTGCCGGATTTGGTTTGCCAGTATTTTATTGAGGATTTTTGCATCAATGTTCATCAAGGAGGCTGCTCATTTTTCTACACCTCTCCTTTGCAGCTTTGCAAATAGAGCTGCATCCATGCTCCTTCTCCAATTCCAGGCTTGCAAAGTCCAATTAACAGCCCAGGTGCTGCATAGAAACTGTCCAAATCATCCTCTATGGGGATGTCTCCTCCCTCCCCATGATTTTCATTTGTTGTGACATTCTCTTCAGTTGGTTTATTTGAGAGGGTATCAGGAAGCTAACCAGGGAGTGAGAAGTGAGACAAGGAAGGGAAGGAAGCCAAACACAAGGTGAACTAAAGCCATCACTGCAGGAAGTGGTAGCTCAGTCCAGAGATAAACTCTGGAGGCTGTGCAGAGTGCTCCTCAGAGCCACCCTAGGGTAGTGGGGAGGCTTTACCATGCATCTTGGCAGGAGCTGTTTTCAGGAGTCTCAGCACTTCCTTCTGCCCCACACCTGCGGACTGAACATTCCAAAGAAAGCCCTCAGATGGAGAATCCCAGGTACTTCCCTTAGAAAGCCTTCAATATATAAGGGAGTGAGGAAGGCTGAGGGGATGTGGTAGGAGCAGGAGCCAACAGCATCTCCTGTACTTTGCCTCATTGATCCATTAATTTATCACTTCGTATGAAGTCCTGTGCCAGATGCTGTAGCTGCAATGAAGAACAAGACAGACACTGTCCATGATCTCCTGAAGCTCAAAATCTAGCAGGAAAGACCAAAATTAATCAAATAAGCACAGAAGTATATAATAAAACCAGTGACAAAGTGAAGTGAAAGAACAGAACCAACAGCTCTAAAAGAGGATGGTAGGAAAACATGCTCCTGTTTGAGAAATCATGGAGGGCTACTTTGAAGATGTGAGCTATCTAAATAGAGGTGGGAGCACTCTGGAAAGCAGTTTATGCTGGAAGAATGACAGGTGCAAAGGCTCTCGGCACCAGGAGCCAGGGTAGTGAAGCTGGAGATCAAGAGGGAAACAGCAAGTGGGAGAATTGGAGCTGAATGAGGCTAAAGAGGTGAGCACGGGACAGAGTATGCAGTGCCGTGTAAACTGTGCTCATGGTTTTTATCTCTATTCTCAGAGCAGTGAAAGCTATTGACTGTGTTAATCTAGGAAGCGATCACACTTTTTTCTTCCAAATTTTTTTATTGTGGTAAAATACTCATAACAAAATTTACCATCTTAGCGATTTGTCAGTGTACAGTTTGGTGGCACTAAATGCATTCATATTGTGCAACCATCACCACCATCCATGCCCATAACCCTTTTTAACTTGTAAAACTGAAACTCTATACCCATTAGACAATAACTTTCCATTATCCTCTCCTCCAAACCCCGGGAAACCACCCTTCTACTTTCTGTCTGTATGAGTTTGCCTATTCTAAGTACCTCATATAAGGGGTATCGTACAGTATTTGTCCTTTTGTGACTGGCTTATTTCACTTAACATAATGTCCTCAAGATTCAATATGATTAGATTTTGAGTTTTGAAAGATAGACGTAAAAAAAAAGATAGCCGTCAGGCAGAGAATGGATCAGAGTGGGAAATAGCCATTGATGTTAAGCACAGAGTTGCAGATCAATGTGTGTGGAGCTCAGATGAAGTGGGCTGAGCTGGAGATATGACCTTGAAAGCCTTTGGCACTGATATATTGTAACATTGCCTTATACTCATATTGAATGCTTTGTGTGTACACCTTGTCTTCCCATCCAGGTTGTAAGTTCTGTGGGTTCAGGGTTTTTAACTTAACCCCCTATCTTTGCCACACCTCCACTCCCTTATACCTAGTTTAGTAGAAGTAGCGTAATGAGGTGGATAAAATATGGAATTTGGAATAAGAGAGGCCTGGCTTCAATGCCAGACTCACCACTTACTAAGTGCATAACCTTGGGCAAATTACTTGTTTCCTCATCTGTAACATGGCAATAATAGTAATAGAATCTATTTCATAGGTTACGAGGAGACTTAACATGATGACATAAGCTTTGAACTTAGAAAGGTGCCTGGCATAAAATAAGTAAGTACGTAACACAGGTTGGCTATAAACTTGAATCTATCTAAGCCTCAGTTTTCTCCTTCCTAAAATGTATACAATGATACCTTCTTATCAGTTAGCTATTGCTGCCTGACAAACTACCCCAAAATTCAGGGGTTTAAAATAACAATCATTTATGATTATAACTCACGTGTCTGTGTGTCAGCAGGGGCTGGCTCAGTTGATCCTGGCTGGGCTTGCTCATGCATCTGTAGGTTGGCCGGAGAAGTTTACCTTGCATGGCTCTGCTCTGCATGTCTCTTCCCCTTGTCCTGGTACCAACAAGCTAGGGGAAGCATGCCCTTTTAATGGATGTGGCAAAACTGCAAGAGCACTGGCCCAACGGTATAAATGCTTTTTCACACCTCTGCTTGTATCACGTCAGTCAGCAATCCCATTGGCCAAAGAAAGTCACATTGCTGAACTCTGAATCCATGATTCTTAGAAGTGAAAAGAACATGTACACAGAGACAGATCAGGAATTGGGGCATTGATATAATGGACTATACCTATAAAACAGAACTTTTTTAGGTAACATATATAACATGCCAATCATGTTGTAGGTTTTTAATAGCTACATCTGCTTTCCTTTTCAACAAATGTTGGGTAATTGACTCTGATTTTAAAGGTAAAAATAAATTGGTTCCAAGCATTTGAAGCTATCTTTGCTTATTATAAAGCTTGGCATACTCTATGATATAGCAATCAATTAACAGTTTGGGCTGGACACCCTCACACAGTGCTGCTGGCAATGTAAGTTGATATGATCTTTCTAGAAAGAAATTTGACAATATGTATCAAAAGCCTTAAAAATGTGTGCTCTTTGACTCAGAAATTTCCATTATGGCAAATCTATCCAAAGGAATTTGGAGAGATATAGACAAAGGTTTATGTATAAGGATGCTAATTGAAGTAATATTTAGAGTAGCAAAAAAAGAGGATAATGCTAGATTAGCTTGTTGCAGGAAAAAACGTCTTACTGAAAACAGCTAGAAAGCTCAGACTCAGGCAACTCTGTTTAGGGATTGGAAAGTTATGAAGACAGCCATAACTTGAGGATCCAAGATTCAGGATACATGGGAAATCAAATAAGGTGACTTGACACTCTGTGCTGTTTTCCCCTCAAAGGATTTGTGGATCAGTCTGGGCATGGTGGCTCATGTCTGTAACCCCAGCACTTTGGGAGGCTGAGGGGGGTGGATCACCTGAGGTCAGGAGTTTGAGACCAGCCTGGCCAACCCAGGCTGGTCTTGTAGAGATGGCAAAACCCCGTCTCTACAAAAATACAAAAAATAGCCAGGCGTGGTGGCATGTGCCTGTAGTCCCAGCTACTTGGTAGGCTGAGGCAGAAGAATCGCTTGAACCCAGGGGGCAGATGTTGTAGTGAGCCAAGATTGTGCCACTGCACTCCAGTCTGGGTAATACAGCAAGACTCTGTCTCAAAAAAACAAAAACAAACAAAAGATCTGTGGATTCATGAGTGGTGTAGTCAGAGATGCTAAGCAACAAAAAGAAGTTTTTAAGTGATACAGAATCACAAAATCACCAATAGTTTAGGCTTAGAGAAACTGAGCAGATAGTGTCAGCTAAGAGGTTGAAGAGATTAACAGATTTTGCAGCCTCAGAGAGATGGGCGATAAAAATTGGTTTTGAAGTCCCACTAAAAAAGAGAGACTCTGGTAAATAACTCAGGCTTTCAGATGGAATCCCTAGAGACCTTACACCCTGGGAGTAAAGGTTAGCTAAAAATAAATTAGACTTCAAAAAAACTGATACTCACCGTCAATCTGCAATTGGCTTAACATGATCTGTCCTAACTCTGCCTGCCATAAGCTAAAGGCTCATTTAGGGTTTCTACAATATTTTACACATGATGTTTCACATTCAACCAAAATTCCCAGGATATCAAGAGACAGCAGAAAGAAAAAATCAGACAATAAAAGCAGACCCAGAGGTGATCCATATATTAGAATTATTAAACATAGTCTTTCAAATAACTATTATTAATATGTTTAAGAAAGCAGATGACAAAATGAAAAATTTTGCCAGAGAATTGGAATGTATTTTTCAACATATTTAAAGAAAATCCAAGAATTGGAAAATATAGTAAAGAAAATTAAGAACACATTAGATAGGTTTAATAGCTGATTAAATGTATCTGAAGAGATAATTAGCAATATGGAAGTTAAGTTAGTAGAAAATATCCAGATGACACATGAAGAGAAAAAAGAAAAAATATAGAAAAGATTTAAGAGACAAATGGGAGACAGTAAAAATAAAATCTAATAAGCATATAATTAGAACTCTGTAAAGGAAAGAGGAAATGGTACAGAAGTAATATTTGAAGAGAAAATAGCAAAATATTTTCCCAAACTGATGAAAGATATAAAACTTGATTAAAAATATTAAGAAACACAAAGAAATCCAAGCAAGGTAACTACAAAGAAAATCATACTTAGGCAAATCATAGTAAAACTGCTATAAAACAAAAATAAAGAAAAAAATCTTAAAAGGTAGAAAAAGAGACACATTGCATTTTAAAAAGTCATAGTAAGGATGACAATTGACTTCTTAAAATAAATAATGGAAATCAAAATGCATCTTTAAACATTTAAACATTTTTAAAATTAAAAAAATTTAAATTGTTGTTAAAATTTTAAGTAGCCTGGTCAACAAAACGAGACCTCTTCTCTACAAAAAAATGTAAAAAATTAGCCAGGCATGGTAGTGCATGCCTGTAGTCCTAGCTACTTGGGAGCCTGAGGAAGGAGGATCACTTGAGCCCAGGGGTTTGAGGCTGCAGAGAGCTGTGACCACACCGCTGCACTCCAGCTTGGGTGACAGAAGGAGACATTGTCTCTAAAAAAATAAAAATAAAAAATAAAATTCAGAGTAAATTAAATGTTAATTTAAAAATTTAAATGTTTTTTAAGTGCTGAAAGAAAATAACTACAAATATAGAATTCTATACCAAGCAAAAACTGCCTTCAAAAATAGAGGGATAATAAAGACATTTTCAGGCAAACAATAACTGAGATAATTTGCCACTACCAGATCTGTAATAAAACCAATAGTGAAGGTGTTTTTCAGGCAGAAGGATATGATCCCAGATGGAAGTATGGAAACTCACAAAAGAATGAAGAAAAAATGTAGAGGTAAATATGTGAATAAATATAAAGGATTATTGACTGTAGAACACCATTTTAATGATAATGTCTTGTGGGGTTTAAAGTACATATGGAATTAAAATATATGACAACAATTATACAAAAAAGAGGAGGAAGTTGAGTTATATGATCTAAGAACCTTACAAAATTGAAGAAGAATGATAACAGTACTAATTTATATTAGGCTTTCAAAAGTCAAGGACACATGTTGAAATCTCTTGAGTAACCACTAAAAAGATAGATAACTAACAAACCTTAACAGGAGAGAAAATGAAATAACAACAAAGATGATTAAATTAGAGACTGGGAAAGAGAAAAAGGGAACATAGCAGAGGTAAAGCAAATAATAATATTGTAGATTTAAACCCCTAAGATATCAGTAACCACATTTATATATAAATGAACTAAATATTCCATTAAAAGACAAAGAAGGTCGGACTAGATCAAGGAAAATAAAATTCAATTAAGTGCTGCTTACAAGAAAGCACAAGGATTGAAAACACTACAAACACTGCAAGAATTAACCAAATAAAAACTGAAGATAAAGCGTGTTAAAGGGCCAAGAAGTATGTTGCTGGGAGAAACAGGTACATTTCATCATGACAAAACCATCAATCCAGGAAAATATAATAACTATATTTTTACAGTAGCCAAAAAAGAAAGAAGGCAAGACTTCAACCCAACTGTCCAACAATAGGAGAGTAAGTATCTTATGACACATCTTTATGATAGCATCTCATGAATCTACTTAAACCCCTGCTTTTGAAAAACAACTATATGGAAGAATGCTCCAGATATAATTTTATATGGAAAAAATAGGACATGACTGGTCACATCAAGACATTCACATATGTAAGCTTGGGAGGCAGCAAAGAAAAAAAATAAAACATATTCCAACATGTTTCAATGGATGAAACATGTTTCTGTGAGTGGTAAGATCATAGGTGATTTTTATTTTATTTTTACTTTTTTATATTCTCCAAAGTGTCTACAATCAACTTATAGTGCATTTTATTTGAATCTTGGAAAACATTATTTAAAAAGAATTATGGATGTCATAATAATTAAAAGCTGGAAAAGGCCTCCTTTGCCTAATCAAAGTTTCTACTACACAAAATTCTGAAAACAGGAAATAATCCCTCTGTTTTCTGAAGGGCACATCAGAGACATGCATGTAGGCGGAGAGTGGACTGGACACAGGCCCCAGGGAGCCCAGCCTGCTCACATTGCAGATCGCTGGAGCTCTGTTGATAAAATGATGTCTGTGACACAGTCTTCTTTCTGCAAGGCTTATACTACTCAGGATGTGCAAGTTTGGAAATAAAAGGAGTTTTGACAAAGCTTTTGCACTTGCCTTATTGAAGGAGTAATAGTATGTTTCTTATGAGCAAAAGCAAAAGCCATGGGAGCTAAAACAACGTAATTTAAAATTACCCTTAATTTAACCATCCAGAGAGCACTGCAGTTAGCCTTTTGGTATATCACCTCCTAAAAGGTTTTCTTTGTGTAAGTACATCAACATGCCAAGAGAAGTCATACTGAGTGCCTTGTTTTGTAACCTGCCTTTTTCATTTACCCATAGATCACAAGTGTCTAGGCAAAAGGAGTCTTTAAGAAGTGACAGCAATTCTCATGGGAATCACAAATAGATTGGAATGAGGGAACTGACTCATCTGCCTTGGCCCAAACCACTTTCCTTTAAGTGCCTTAGAGATGAACGCAGATGTTGTAAAATTATCATTTTCTATTTTTAATAAGCGCTTAATTTTCTTTGTTGCTATGGTGCATGTTTTTACTTTGTTTGAGATTATTATATTTTATTTCATTGAGGAGAATCTATTATACCAGTAACATGAGCCAATTCCTTAGTCTTTCAGATCATAGAGGAATTATTTATTTTACAGAGGTTAAAGGGACTTTAGCAATGATTTAGATGACTCCTCATTTTATGGGTCAGAAAATTGAGGTCCAAGATAGATGATGGAACTGGACTTGGATGGTAAAGCTGGCAAATGACACATTTTAAGATCCCAGAAATGCTTTGCACATTTTCCAAATGCCTCTGCCTTGTGAGAAGATCATAACCAGAAGATCTGAAAACGTTTTAACATTGTGACAAGACAGGTACTTCTGGTGTGAACATCCAATTAAAGTCCTCCGCCCCCCACATGTTCTTCCATACAGCCTCCCTCCTTTCCCACCCCTAGATTTGATCACAACACCCCACCTAAATTCTCTCTCACTTCTGGGCATCTGTGGAAAGCAACCCGCTTTTATACATGAACCTCAGAGAACAATTTCAACTGCCCTACTCACAGCTAAGCCACCTAACTCCTATCCCATGAGCTCTACTTTCAGAAATATCCCAAGCTGGGGTCTCCTTTGTTGTTGCTTTGATTCGTTTTGTGGTGGCTAATTACTCTAGCTTCCAGTCCATCTTCCTTCATTACAATCCTGTTTTCCTAGTTCTCAGCAATGTTCAACAAATATTTATTGATTGTTTATTATATGCCAGGCTCTGTGCCTGCTTCAGGAGACACAAGGCAGCAATAAACAAGACAGACACAATCTCTGTCATGGTGGCAATCACTGCCTATTAGGGTTGGTGGACAGCCAATTTTTTGAGTAAACATTAATACAACACAGGACGTGATGGGAGCACTATCATGGACACTATCCCAGACCTGAGGGCTCAGGGAGGGGTTCCCAAAGGAAATGATATTTAAGCTGAGAGGTGAAAAATAAGTAGGAATTAGATAGAGAAGGAAGTTGGGGGGATGGTGGTAAAGAGTATGTTAGGAAGAAGGAATGGAATAGGCAGAAACCTACCAATGAGCCAGAGCACATAGAGTGTTAGGAAATGGTAAAATAATAATAATAATAATAAAATAAATAAATAAATAAAAACATAAATTGTTATGTTTGGAGCACAGGATAAAAGGGTGAATAATAAGGCTGGAGAAGTAGGCAGGGGTCTCTCTTGGCTCTCACATTGTCATTTGTATTAGTCATCTGTATTATAACAGAGTACCTCAAAACTTATCAGCTTGAAACAACAAACATTCATTATCTCACAATTTCTATGGGTCAGTACTCTTGATGCAGGTTATCTGACTCAGGGTGTCTATAAGGCTATAATCAAGGTGTTTGGACCAATGTCCGCTGGTTACATGTGAAGGCTCGACTCAGTGAGTATTTGCTTCCATGCTCGCTCATGTGGCTGATGGGAGGCCTTGGGTCCTCCAGCTGTTGTCCAAAGACATCAGTTCCTTGCCTCATGGGCCTCTCCATAGAGCATCTTACAAGATGGCAGCTGGCTTTCCAGGGCAAAGGCTTTGAGAGACAGTGAGAGAAGGCCGGCAAGACAGAGTCACCGTCTTTTTGCAATCTAATTTGGGAAGTGATATCTTATAACTTTTGCTGTATTCTACATGTTAAAAGTGATTCACTAGGTCCAGGATGCACTCAGTGGAAGGAGATTACTCAAGAGTGTGAATTACCAGGCCAGGGAGACCACAGGGGCCATTTCAGAGACAGGCTATCGCACTGCTCTTGTTTATAATTAATTCACACGGACAGTACAGACGCTGGGAAATGTTTGCTTGTTAAAAATTCTCGTCCATTTTCCACACCCTTCTCTTGCATTGCTTTCTTCCTAATAGCAAGAGAGCCTCTAAACCTCACATTCAGATCCAATACTTGTCTGGGATCAACCTAAAAGAATTTTGGAGGAGATGAGAATTTAAAAAAAAAAAAACAAAATTCCATTGTAAACTTTATCAAATTACCCCCTAGAATCTTGTATTGTCTGCACAATGGTCCCAGAGCTGTAGTATTTTGAGTTGCCCTAACACCTCATGTAGGTTTGTGACTTGGAAATAACCTCTTCACCTAAACATTTTTCTCTTTCTGTGTTTAAAAATGTTAATATTATCAGATTCTTTCATGAAGTCCTACTTTTTGACATATGAAAACTATAAGAGCTTTTCTGCTGGGTGCAGTGGCTCATGCCTGTAATCCCAGCACTTTGGAAGGCGTAGGCAGGTGGATTGCTTGAGCTCAGGAGTTCAAGGCCATCCTGGACAACATGGTGAAACCCTGTCTCTACAAACAAAACAAAACAAAAAAACAAAAACTTCAGGCATGGTGGCACGTGCCTGTAGTTTCAGCTACTCAAGAGGCTGAGGTTGGAGGATTGCTTGAGCCCAGGAGGCAGAGGTTACAGTGAGCTGAGATCACATCACTGCATTCCAGCCTTGGTGACAGAGCCAGACCCTATCTCAGAAAAACCCCCAAAACTGTATGAGCTTCTAAAAACAATCAACAAACAAGGCTCAGGAGCTTGCTGGAACATTGAAGCCAGACATATGGTGGGGCTATGGGTGCCAGGAGAAGAAGACTGAGCAACAGCAAAAGGCCTCAGGGTGCTGCTGTTCTGGGAAGCTGTCAGTACTCAGTGTGCCACAAAAACTTACCGTCCAGAAGCTGTCTTACACTTGCCCCAGAAATGATCAATTGGAGAGAATTGATTCAAACTGATTATCCTCACAAAAGGCTGATATCCACAAGATATGGATCTGAATTTCAATTCACATGGAGAAATGTAGAAGCTGGGGGCCTGGACACTTGTGTCCCCTGGCTTGATGTTCTCTCCCCACATAGTCAGCATTAGAATGAGTTGGAACAAGGCGAGCTACTTTTGTGACCTGGATGCTTAAGAGCTTTGTGTTCTAATGGTTTGAAGTAACACCTGCATGCTAGGGATGCTGCTGCCATTGGGATGCCAGGTCATGATCTAGGTCTAGAGCATCCTCTCCCAGACAGCCTGGTCAGCACTCCCAGTATCTGTGGCAATGGCAGAAGGCTAATCAGCCAACCACACCAGGACCTCATATGTGAGAAGAATTCAGAGTTTATGGGTTGTAAGTAAATGAAATCCAATTGGAATGACCATAGATAGAAATGGAATTTATTGGTTCATGAAATCCTGAAAGAGCAGGAGTGAGGCCATATGGGTGTGCTCCATCTTTTGTCTCAGCTTCTCTCTACATATTGGCTTCATTTTTTCCCTTCACTATAGATCAACTTCCACCATATGGGAGAAACCATAATCCTTAAGATTTATATTGGAAATGCCAGGCCAACAAAGAGGAACTTACTCTATTTCCCAATTCCTAAAAAGTCTCAAGGAAGAGATTAAGTGCCTCTCCAGGAGCAAGCGACTGCTTCACATAGGGAGGGTCAGGATCATATCAAAATGGCAGCTGCTGGGCAATAACATGTGCACGACAGTTGCGGCTGGAGGGAGAAACCCCTGAAGAAGGCAGTAGTGATGGAATCCACCAAAGGACCTCACTAGCCCATGGGCCTCATGAACAATCACAACAAACCACCTCTTGGCCGAATTTGAGCACCTGATGCCCTCAAATATGCATAGATTCCTTCATTCTTCTGCTCTAGCAGATGAACATGCATATGTTTTCAATCATAATTTAGGTGTGTTACTTTGTGTTTTGGATGATTCTTCTTCAATGTCCATTGGATTGGACATGTCAAATATGCACTAAAAATGAATAAGAATGGCTTCAGACTATGTACAATGCATAGAGTATGGCTTCTCACCAAGATTGCTTATCCCACCTATGCTCTTGGGGATAGGTGTTACAGACTAATGTTCTAACCAGTCAATCAAATCACAAGCAGATCCAACCGATTAAAACCAAGGGAAGGACTTAGAGAAGAGCCAAAGAGATGGGTGAAAAGCAAACTCTGGGAAATTAAAGACTGTGCTCACATAAGCTGAAAGGAGCAAAAATTTCAGCATCATTTAATGTCTTTAAGGAAATTTCACACTGAACAATGTAATTCAGAAAGTAATATTAGAGCTCCAGTGTCTTAGTCTATTTTGTGCAGCTATAATAGAATACCATAGACTGGGTAATTTATAAAGACCAGGAAAGGTATGGCTCACGGTTCTGGAGGCTGGGACATCCAAGATCAAGGTGCTGGCATCTAGTGAGGGTTTTCTTGCTGTGCTATACCATGGCAGAAGGCCTCAAATGACAGAAGAGCAAAAAGAGAGAGAGAACTAGAGCAAGAGCGGGTGAACCCTCTCCTGCAATAATGACATTAATTAATACCATGACCTAAACACCTCTTAAAAGTCCCACTCACTTGGCGGGGCACGGTGGCTCACTCCTGTAATCCCGGCACTTTGGGAGGCTGAGGTAGACGGATCACAAGATCAGGAGTTCTAGACCAGCCTAGCCAACATGGTGAAACACCGTCTCTACTAAAAATACAAAAATTAGCTGGGCATGGTGGTGGGTACCTATAATCCCAGCTACTCAGGTGGCTGAGGCAGGAGAATCACTTGAACCCAGGAGGCGGAGTTTGCAGTGAGCTGAGATTGAGCCACTGCACTCCAGCCTGGTGACAGAGTGAGACTCCATCTCAAAAAACAAAAACAAAAACAAAAACAAAAAGTCCCACTCACCAACACTGCCATAGTAGCAATTAAATTTCAACATGAGTTTTGGAGGAACAGATATTCAAACCCTAATACTTAGTCGCATTCCTTTATTTGCTGATGAGGAAACTGAGGCCTGATGGGCTTAAGTGACTGTCCAAGATGTTACATAAGTGATAAGTGGCCAAAGATGCGCCATGACTTAGAAACTACTGATACCTTTACATGGAAATATTATTGCATCTATAGTCCCCGCAAGTGCATGAAGGCAGTATTATAATTTCCATTTCCCCAGTGAAAAAGTGAAACTCAGAGATGTTGAGTAACTTGCCCAAGACTTCACAGTAAATAGGTGTTAAAGCCAGGCTGCAACAACAGGACTCTGTAGCAAAGGTACAGAGTGATACAAAATGCAGAGAAATGATGTTTAACACTGCCAGAATGCAAGGATCGGAAAAGGTTTCAGAGAAAGTGACATCTGAATGGGTCTGGAAGGAAGGTGAGAGCCCATGGGAAAAAAAGAAACAGAGCCTTCCAGGTAAGTGGAGAACAGCAGGAACAGAGATACCGAATTGTGGAAGAAGAGATAGAAAATGGATTTGGAGAATGACAGATGAGAGTGGAAACTGGGGCAGTGGTCAGTTTATCAAGGGCCTTAAAAGCCACATTAAGAGTTTTAGATTTTTTTTCCATTAAAGCAGACCTTCTTAAACTGTAATGCACATGAGGATCATCTGGGGATCATGTTAAAATGCAGATTCTGAATCAGCAGGTCAGAGGTAGAGCCCAAGAACACATTTCCAATAAGCTCCCACATGATACTGATGCTGCTGATCTGGGACCACAATTTGAGTAGCAAAGCCTTAGACTCATGCTGTCCAATGTAGTAGTCATCAGCCACATGTAGCTGTTTTGTCCTTGAAATGTGGCTAGTGAGATGGAGGAATTAGATTTTAAATTTTATTTCAGTTTAATTCATTTAAATTTAATATTTAGAACATACTCAGTTTATTTTAAAACCCTTAAGTATGTTTGGATTAACTTGAGTATGTGAATCAACTTTTTCAACTGTAAGATTTATGAAATCTCAGTAAAGGTCAAGTATTTCCAATGAGAGTTTATAATGAATTGAGAAGTGCCGTAAGTGTAAAGTATAACCAAAGTTCAAAAATTTTGTATGAAAAAAGAATGTAAAATTTCTCATTTTAATATTAATTACATATTGAAATGGCATTTTGGATATATTGGGTTAAACATAAATTATTAAAATTCACCTGTTTCTTTTAACCTTTTAAAATGAGGCTATTAGAAAATGTAAAATTACATACATGGTTTGCATTTGTGGTTCACATTCTATTTCTATTGGACAGCACTACCATAGATGAGAGGGAGGATATTATTTATCCGTTTTTAATCTAAGGAGAATTCCTGGGAGTGGCTCACAGTTTCTGCATTTGGGAAGCTGCAAGCACACAGTGATTCAGTCCCATCCCCCATGCGTGGGCAGATGAAGGCATGGGGGAATAACGTGACCCTGGATTCTGGAGGAGAGTATTTATTTGAAGAGGCCTGTGGCTCTATCTTCCCCTGGTCTGCATCTGTCCATAGGTTATACCTTGCTGGGAAATGCTATTAATTCTCATTACTTTTCTGGCCAGGATCAGAAGACAAATGGTTGTATCTTTAAGACATGTAGCTCAGGGACTGCAAGCCCAGCTTGTCACTGCTCACTTTCCAGTTCACCTGTAACCATGACAACTTCATTGGCGGAAGTTGCTATGGAACATAATTCAACCTGACTCCAATTTTTTAAGAAAGAAAGAATGGAAAAACACTCAGCTTTGTCTCAGAGGAATATCAGAGATGGGCTTTCTGGCGATATGCTCTTGACTACCAAACTCATTTAATTACTTTCGCTTGTGATTTCGCTGGGGAGGCATTTCTGCCAGGAGTGATTTCCTGGGAAAGCTGTGAGGGGTTTACATGGAAATGTTAGTGTTACGGGATCCAATGGCTCACATGACCTTGGGCTGGCCTGGAATAGGAAGATTTTCAGCACATGCCTTCAAGTTCATTTCATTTCCACTACGTTAGTTTTAATGAGGAAACTCTCACACATTTCATTACATTTCAGAGCTGGGAGGTGCACGAATGGAAAAATGGGGAGGGAACTAAAGGATGGATCTGAAGCCACGGTAGGGTTAGGTCTTGGGCCTATCCAACCAAATTCAGGGAGGCAGAAAAAGCTGGGAGGATATAAGAAAAAAAGATACTGTACAACCAAAGAAATAATGGGAAAACCCTGAAATCTTGTAAGTAAATAGGAAATACCAGTACCTCATTATTTCTTTGTTTCTAAAAAGACATGTGTGTATCTTAGATCTGTTTGCTGAAAGGGCCTAGGAGCAATGAGTGACCTTTATTCCTGAATTGTAGTCTCTAAATACCATTTCCCACTAAAAGAAATTAGGGTTCCCTGAGGAATGGCTGATTTCACACCCAGGGCAGGAAATGTACAAGACGTCTTGGCTGTGCCACAAAAGGAGATAACTGTCAATTTTAGTGGTTCATATCAAAGGCACCCAGGGGTCAACTTGAAGGGTCTCCCACTGGCTAAAAATGAAACAATTTAAGCATAAAAAATTAATGCGGTAGACTGAATTGCCATTGACTGAATCAAATTCTATGTTTATAATGATAATTTTAAAAAATAGACATTTACTGGTCAATCTTCAATGTTACTAGGGATTCTGACAAAGAAAGGGAAAGACTCAAGCATTTGTCCCATCCCTCCTGCATGAACTGCTTTAACTGCTTTTCAGCGTAACCAAATATTTGATGCAAGTTCTGTGTGGACAATTCCAACTAATAATAAAGGCAGATGGAAGGATACAATTAGTAAATATTTTAGAGTAATTTTAGGCAACAATCCTCAATGGATGCTGAAACCACTGGGTGAAATGTTGATAGAGAACTTTATAAGAATATATCAGGGTGATAACACCTGGATCCACTGTTCCATCTCAGCACTACTAAAAATGGAATAACCAAGCATTATGTGCCTACTCATGTGATGCAATGCGAAGTGTAAAGTACCAACTCTGAGGCATTCTTGGCCACAATATTGACTAGATGCTAATCGAGCATTTATATGAAGAATTTTTTATTAATTTTTTTAAGTGTGATAATGGTGTGGTGGTCATATTTTTTAATGTCTTTATCAGCTAGAAATGCATACTGAAGTAATTTGGGGGGAAATACCATGATGTTAGGATTTGCAC
This sequence comes from Hylobates moloch, assembly GCF_009828535.3. Classification (NCBI taxonomy): domain Eukaryota; kingdom Metazoa; phylum Chordata; class Mammalia; order Primates; family Hylobatidae; genus Hylobates; species Hylobates moloch. Next base: position 86,192,717 of record NW_026652283.1, on the reverse strand, counting down.
TAAATCGCTCCAGCGTAAAACAAATATACAAAAGGATGGGTAGATGAAATGAGACTGACAACATGTAGATAACTGAAATTGGGTAGATAGAGGCTTATTGTATTATTGTGTTTTTAAGAATATTTGAAAATTTTTATAATGAAAGGAAATCTGGGCTACACGGTTCTAGAAGGGAGGAAGCAAATTATTTTTGCTCCAAAATGAATGAAAAGTATTTGCATTTTATGTAGGATTTGAGAGCTGTCCATCGTCCTAGCATCAAAACTCTAGCCCAACACACAGAGAGCCATCGGCAGGTTCTCATCACAGCCCTTACTCAGAATTTAACTCTCATCAAGCACGTAAGTAGCTCTTGCACTTTGTATCAAGCTTTTCTTTGTTATTCCTGCCTTCTCCACTTACACTCTTTTTCCATTTCTTTCTTTTCTTCTTCTATTCTCTCATTGTGTGTGTATCCATTGTAGCTCAGGCTCATTACGAGACTGATGTCCAATATGAAAGAAAATGTCTGATGTACTGGGTAATCAAAAGTTTAAAAATACACCATTTTCAAGTGATTTACTTCACAATTTTCTGTTTTCTGGCAACTTGATAAGTTAACATTGGATATACAAACTTAGCCATTAATTAGCTAACGTCGGCTATTAATTCCACTGAATATTAGATACATACAAGACTATCATGCATCTATGCCATGATGTGACAATATTCAAGGAAAGTCAAAATAACAAATTAGAGCAGTGCTTATATTTCCTTTTTCAATTTTCACCTAATTAAAAAGTAATATCTCAGAAAAATATTTAATTTCTCCAGCATAAGACTATTGCTGTGTTTTAATCACCACATACACCGAACATTTGCAGTGAACTTGCAATTTTAGCTGTTTTTCCTTTTGCTTAAGTTTATATCGCAGGTATGTTTATCATTCTATTGGCAACTACGGTAATTTTTTTCTTTTTTTTTCTTTTTTCTTCTGTTTGAGATGGAGTCTAGCTCTGTCGCCAGGCTGGAGTGCAGTGATGCGATCTCGGCTCACTGCAACCTCCACTTCCTGGGTTCAAGTGATTCTCCTGCCTCAGCCTCCCAAGTAGCTGGGATTACAGGCATGCACCACCACGCCCAGCTAATTTTTGTATTTTTAGTAGAGATGGGGTTTCACCATGTTGGCCAGGATGGTCCTGACCTCCTGACCTCGTGATCTGCCCACCTCGGCTTCCCAAAGTGTTGGGATTACAGGCATAAGCCACTGTGTCCGGACTTTTTTTTCATTTTTTGTTGATACATAAAACGAAGATACAATATGTAATTAAAATATATGATGATACATATATAATATTATAATGCATATAATATATAAAATTAATTTCTCCACATCCTCTCCAAAACTTATTTTCTATCCTTTTTATTATAGTCATGCAAGTAGGTATGAAGTGGTATCTCGTGGTTTGATTTGCATTTCCCCAAAGACTAATGATGTCAAGCACCTTTTTGTGTGCTTATTGGCTATATGCATATCTTCTTTAGATATGTATACAATTCCTTTGCCATTTTTAATTGGATTATTTGTCTTTTTATCATTCAGTTGTAAGAATTCTTCAAATATTTTGGATACATGACCCTTATCAGACACATAATTTGCAAAAACTTTCATTCTGTGGGTCGTTTTTTCACTTTCTGGGTAGTTATTCTGTCTTTATCTTTGGCTTTTGATAGTTTGAGTATGATGTATATAGGTGTGGATGTTTTTGAGGTTACCCTACTTGGAATTTGTTGAGTTTCTTGGATGTGTAGATAGTTTTTAATCAAATTTGGGGAGTTTTCAGCTATCATTCCTTCAAACATTCTTATGCCCCTTTTTTTCCTTCTTTGTCGCTGTGACTCCTGTTATATGTATGTTTATACGCTTGATGGTGTGTCTATCTTAGTCCATTTGAGCTACTATAACAAAAGATCCATAGACTGAGTGGCTTGAACAACAAACATTTCTTTTTTTTTTCTTTATACTTTAAGTTCTAGAGTACATGTGCACAATGTGCAGGTTTGTTACATATGTATACATGTGCCATGTTGGTGTGCTGCACCCATTAACTCGTCATTTAGCATTAGGTATATCTCCTAATGCTATCCCTCCCCCCTCCCCCCACCCCACAACAGGCCCCAGTGTGTGATGTTCCCCTTCCTGTGTCCAAATGTTCTCATTGTTCAATTCCCACCTATGAGTGAGAACATGCGGTGTTTGGTTTTCTGTCCTTAACGATAGTTTGCTCAGAATGATGGTTTCCAGCTTCATCCATGTCCCTACAAAGGACACGAACTTATCCTTTTTTATGGCTGCATAGTATTCCATGGTGTATATGTGCCACATTTTCTAAATCCAGTCTATCATTGTGGACATTTGGGTTGGTTCCAAGTCTTTGCTATTGTGAATAGTGCTGCAATAAACATACATGTGCATGTGTCTTTATAGCAGCATGTTTTATAATCCTTTGGGTATATACCCAGTAATGGCATGGCTGGGTCAAATGGTATTTCTAGTTCTAGATCCTTGAGGAATCGCCACACTGTCTTCCACAATGGTGGAACTAGTTGACAGTCCTACCAACAGTGTAAAAGTGTTCCTATTTCTCCACATCCTCTCCAGCACCTGTTGCTTCCTGACTTTTTAATGACCGCCATTCTAACTGGTGTGAGATGGTATCTCACTGTGGTTTTGATTTGCATTTCTCTGATGGCCAGTGATGATGAGCATTTTTTCATGTGTCTGTTGGCTGCATAAATGTCTTCTTTTGAGAAGTGTCTGTTCATATCCTTCACCCACTTGTTGATGGGATTGTTTGTTTTTTTCTTGTAAATTTGTTTGAGTTCTTTGTAGATTCTGGATATCAGCCCTTTGTCAGATGAGTAGATTGCAAAAATTTTCTCCCATTCTGTAGGTTGTCTGTTCACTCTGATGGCAGTTTCTTTTGCTGTGCAGAAGCTCTTTAGCTTAATTAGATCTCATTTGTCAATTTTGGCTTTTGTAGCCACTGCTTTTGGTGTTTTAGACATGAAGTCCTTGCCCACGCCTATGTCCTGAATGGTATTGCCTAGGTTTTCTTCTAGGGTTTTTATGGTTTTAGGTCTAACATTTAAGTCTTTAATCCATCTTGAATTAATTTTTGTATAAGGTATAAGGAAGGGATCCAGTTTCAGCTTTCTACATATGGCTAGCCAGTTTTTCCAGCACCATTTATTAAATAGGGAATCCTTTCCCCATTTCTTGTTTTTGTCAGGTTTGTCAAACATCAGATGGCTGCAGATGTGTGGTATTATTTCTGAGGGCTCTGTTCTGTTCCATTGGTCTATATCTCTGTTGTGGTACCAGTACCATGCTGTTTTGGTTACTGTAGCCTTGTAGTATAGTTTGAAGTCAGGTAGCATGATGCCTCCAGCTTTGTTCTTTTGGCTTAGGATTGTCTTGGCAATGCGGGCTCCTTTTTGGTTCCATATGAACTTTAAAGTAGTTTTTTCCAATTCTGTGAAGAAAGTCATTGGTAGCTTGATGGGGATGGCATTGAGTCTATAAATTACCTTGGGCAGTATGACCATTTTCACGATATTGATTCTTCCTATCCATGAGCATGGAATGTTCTTCCATTTGAACAAACATTTCTTTCTCACAGTTCTGGAGTCTGGGAAGTCCAAGATCAAGCTGCCAGTAAATATGATGTCTGGTGAGGGCCTACTTCCTGGCTTATAAATGATCGTCTACTCACTATATCCTCACATGGCAGAAGGGCAGAGAGAGAAAGAAGTCTCTCTCATAACTCTTGTAAGGGCGATATGACAGCTTCACCCTTATGACTTCATCTAATTCTAATTACCTACCTAAAGGCCCTACTTCCTAACACCATCACTTGGGCATTGCAAGGTTTCAACATATAAATTTGAGGGGGACAAATATTCAGTTCATAACAGTGTCACCCATGTCTCTGAGGCTCTGTTCATTTTTCTTCGTTCCTTTTTCTGTTCCTCAGACTGAATAATTTCAATGGACCTACCTCTGAATTTGTTGCTTATTTACTTCTGCCAGCTCAGATCTGCTGTTTGGAATCTCTTATGAATTTTTCGGTTCATTGATGATACTTTTCATATCCAGAATTTCTATTTGGTTTGTTTTTGTAATTTCTACCTTTTTCTTTATATTTTCTCTTTATTGAAACATTATTCTCACATTTTATTTCTATAGGCCTGGCTTCCTTTAGTTCTTAGAACATAATTTATTTATTTATTTATTATTTATTTATTTTTGAGGCAGACATCACTCTGTCATCCAGACTGGAGTGCGGTGGTGCAATCTCATCTCACTGCAACCCCTGCCTCCCAGGCTCAAGGGATCCTCCCGCCTCAGCCTCCCAAGTAGCTAGGACTACTGACATGTGCCACCATGCCAGCTAATTTTTAACATTTTTTGGTAGAGACAAGGTCTCATTATATTGCTCAGGCTTGTCTCAAACTGGTTCTGCCTTACCTTTCACTTTCTTCATGCAGAGCCTCAAGGTCAGACAGAGGTGAGAGCTTAGGGCTTTCACAGCACTTCCCTTAACATGTGCACAGCCCTGGCCATGCACATAGCTTTAGAGCACAGCCTTTAGATTTCCAGGAATAGGTCAGAGCTTTTCAAATCCTCTATGTGGACATCTCTTTCCTCAATTTTCCTTTTATGTTTTTGGTTAACCTATTGTTTGCCCTACTGTTATCCATTAGGCAGCTGCATAGTTTAACAGTTGATTCTCATCTTTTCCATAAATGCCCCTAAAGAAAAGTGGATTCCACTGAATGACTTCTGAACCAGGTGAAATAAAAAGAGCTTTGCAAGTGATGTCTTCCAGGGAACAAAAAGAGAAGCCAAATAATGACAATTCTCTGATACTAAACTTTGAAGGAGCTCTAACCCTGTTCTGTCTGTTCTGTCTCTTTCAGTGGCTGCCTAGCTGCTAGTGTTTGTGACCATGATTGTAGGATGCTAGTTTTTAAGACTACTGCACACTAGATATGGGAGGAGTCCCCCGTTTACCCACGGTTTCACTTTCCATGGTCAATCATGGTCTGAAAATAGGTGAGTACAATACAATAAGAGACAGAGAGAGAGAAGAGATAAAGACAGAGAGCACATTCGCATAACATTTGTTACAGCATATTGTTATGTGTTCTATTTTATTATTAGTTATTGTTAATCTTTTACTGTGCCTAATTTATAAATTAAACTTTATCATAGGCACCTATATATAGGAAAAAAACATTATGTATATAGGATTGGAGACTATCTGTGCTTCAGGCATTCACTGGGGGTCTTGGAACATGTCCTGGGAGGATAAGGGGGGACTAATGTGGAGCAAATGAAATATCACCAAATTCGCTGTTCTTACCAAGATTCAGCCATTTTTCTTAAATAAATGCTTTCTGGATTGTCACAAGCCTTTTGTTAATTTCCAGAGTTCTGACAAAGTTTATTCTGATATTGTTTGCCAGTTTCTCTTTTTTTTTTTTTTTTTTTTTTTTTTTGAGACAGAGTCTTGCTCTGTCACCCAGACTGGAGTGCAGTGGTGCGATCTCAACTTGCTGCAACTTCTGCCTCCTGGGTTCAAGTGATTCTCCTGCCTCAGGCTCCCAAGTAGCTGGGACTACAGGCGCGTGCCACAACACCTGGCTAATTTTTTTTATTTTTAGTATAGACGGGGTTTCACTGTGTTAGCCAGGATGGTCTCGATCTCCTGACCTTGTGATCCACCTGCCGTGGCCTCCCAAAGTGCTGGGATTACAGATGTGAGCCACCGTGCCTGGCCTTCTCATGGTTTTTATAGATGAGAGAGTTTTAGATGTCCTAATTCCACCATTTTCATTGATGTCACTCCTACAACATGTGGAAGTTAACAGTAATAAAATAGAGTCATTTATGTGAAAACCTTAACCAAAATGAAGTCAGAGAGGGCCATGAAGAAGGAGCTGCCGGATATGATTTCCTGAAATGCCTGCCCTGCTTGCTCTACCTTGTACACAGAGCAAGCAGAGCTCATCACAGGAATTTCCTCTGGCCTACAGTATTTCATATAGTACCCTTGGACCAGGACAGTTGCACAGCAATGGCTTTCTTCCCTGATGGACTAACAGCAACTCCTGCAATGAGTGCCCGTAACCAATGAGCTTTCTTTCAAAACAGTTTGCATGGGCTTCTCTTTGTCTTTAAAAACTTCCCTTTGTCGTGAATTTCCTTGTGTGTGCCTATGATTTTCATAGCACATATATCCCCAGTTGCAACCCTTTGCAATTTGCAATTAAAATCTTTTGTTCTAGAGATCCTGTCTGTCTCTCTAAGCCTCTTTTTTAGGTTGACAAGTTATTTTTTATAACTAAACTTGTTTGCATCTTATTATAGACTTAGGCCTGGCCTGTGGATGAAAATTTGCTTGATTTTTAAAAACATTAAAAAAAGAGACCACTTTGAATTTTATAGCTGTTCTCAGTGGAGGCTTACTGAATTATTGGTAACTGATATCCATAATTAATGGGCCACCTTATACTAAGGAATCAGAAGTTATAGGCACCTATTCTGCAAAAGAGAATCAAGAGATCTGTGGGAAAGCCAAGTCTTTAAAGTATCAAGTCACATAAGCTGAGAACTTTTCCATATGGAAGGCCAGCATCCATTTCATCAATTATAAACCACTGTAAAAAGTCATAGCATCTTTCTAAAAATACTTCTTTTATATTAATTTTAAAATGTGGGCTGGGTGCAGTGGCTCATGCCTGTAATCTCAGCACTTTGGAAGGCTGAGGCAGGCAGAACACTTGAGGCCAGGCCAGGGCAGATCACCTGAGACCAGCCTGGCCAATATGGCAAAACCCTGTCTCTACTAAAAATAAAAAAATTGGCTAGGCGTGATGGCGCACACCTGTAATCCCAGCTACTCAGGAGGCTGAGGCAGGAGAAGCACTTGAACCTGGGAGGTGAGGTTGAAGTGACCTAAGATCATGCCACTGCACTCCAGCCTGGGCGACAGAGGGAGACTGTTTAAAAAAAAAAAAATGCTGAGCACAGTGGCTCACCCGGCAGGCAGAACACTTGAGGTTAGGAGTTCGAGACCACCTGGTCAACATGGTGAAACCCCGTCTCTACTAAAATTACAAAAATTAGCCAGGTGCGGTGGTGTGTGCCTATAATCCCAGCTACTTGGTAGGCTGAGGCAGGAGAATTGCTTGAACCCAGGAGGTGAGGTTGCAATGAGCCAAGATCATGCCTCTGCACTCCAACCTGGACAACAGAGCAAGACTCTCTCTCAAAAAAAAAAAAAAAAAAGTGAGCAGGGATTTCCAGGAATATAGAGTAAATGTACTTTTCCCTATTCCTCCTGCTAAGTACAACTAAGTTCCCTGGATATTACATGAACATTAAATGAGCATGAAAATGCTCTGAAAGATACAGAGAAGAATGCAGACCAACTAGGGACCTCAGGAGTTAAGGAACAACATGGCAGTGAGTTCTCTGGGCTTCCTTTTTGCCTTATATATCTAAGGCTTGGAGCTGAAGAAGCTAACAACCCAGAAACACCAACAGAGGGAAAAAGTACCCACAAAAGCTTCTCTCTAATCAGAGGACTGGGAAAGGGGCAGCTTAGCAAGAAATTTGGCCAATGAGAAGCACTAGTAGGAGATCAGGGGATGAGAAGAGAGTGAGGCCAGTGTTTGTATTCCCCAAGCTCCTTATTAATATGGGGATACAAAGGCTCAGCTCTTTTCCTCAATGTTTGATATCTCTACAGGATCATCACAATTGAGAGTTCCCTGTGAGAGCAGCTGAGTTTGCAACAATATTGCAGTTCAAGTTCTCCCTCTGCCCAATTTTGCCTCCCTCAGCCTTCACAGATGCTGCTCCCATGAGACACCTCAATATACCACCCGCATACAAATTTCAGAGTTTCAGAGTCTCCTGGAATCTCAACCTGCTGCAACTGGGTTTAGCCAATGAACTAGGAATAACTGCATCCTGCATGACATTTGAGACTCTGCGAAGGACACCTTTGGTTTTACTGACATCTTCTGACATCCAGCTTTCATATTATCCAAGTGTTGGCCTTCTCAGGTATCCCAGTGACATCTAAGCACCAGTCACCACATTATGAGGCACTGTGAGATCCCACTGTACTTTCTAAGTTATTAAAGCATGTTTCCTTATGGTCAGTGTGGCTCTACAGTTGAGTCTACTGTCTAACTTTCTGAAAGTTGTATGAGATCCACTTACCCTGATTTACCTAGAACACCCCATGTCATGAGACTTTAATCAAGAGCATTTGATTCTTAAGATCCCATTTCTCAGATGAGGAAATTAATGTCTGGGTTCACTGTGTGACCTCACTGAGCAAGCTGAATTTTTCAGCTCTGGATGTTCCAAGAGTGCCACGAAGCCCTTGTTTTACCCCAAACATTAGGCCCCATAAAATGACTGTCCACTGGACTGAAGATGTTATAGCATCATATTTAAAATCTCCATGGGATGATCGTGGGTGTCGGGCAAAAAATAAAAAGTGTTCTATAGTCAAATAAGTCCGTGAAAGGCTGGGTTAAACAAAAACAAACAGGTTTCTTTACTGCAAAGCATCTTGGTTCTTTTAATATGCTGTATCTACCCATTTATTTAAAATTTATTTAGCCCATAACGTGTGCTAGGCCCTCTTTTGGGTACTTGGGATATGTCAGTGAACCAAATAGATACAATTCTCTCACCCTGTAGAGTCTGCATTCTAACGAAATCATGGGGGAGACAACAAACGTAATAAAAGGATAAATGATGTCATGTCTTAGATGATGATAAAACTATGGGTAGAAGAGAATAAATTGGTAAAGAGTGTCCAGGTTAGAGTAGGGTGAGATTAAAATTTTAAATACGGTGGCCAAGATTAGACCTTATTGAGAAAGTGATGTTTAGTTGAAAATTTGAAGGGGCTGAGCGAATTGGCCACGTGGGAATCTGGGGAAGAGCATTTCAGGCACAGGAAGCAGTCAGTACAAAGGCCTTAGGCAGGCACAAACATGGTGTGTTTCAAAGAATAGTAAATAGTGTGACTAGAGTGCAGAAAGGGAGGGGCAGGGAAGCAAGAGAGGAGGTCAGAGAGATCAGAGGAGGGGAAAGACCACAGGCCATGGTAGGGATGTTGGCTTTCCCTCTGGGTGAAATGGGGAGCCACTGAAGGGCTTTCAAAGCAGAAGAGTCACAGTCCACCTGGAAAACCTAAGAAATCTTTAGATAAACAATGAAGACTGATGCTTTTTCTCAGATTGCTGGAGATAAGCTTAAAAAAAAAACAAAACCAAGAACAAAACCAAAACAAAACCAAAAAACCCAGCAGTGCTTCTATACATACAGCAACAAAGAATTACAAAATATAATTTTAAAAAGATACTAATTGAGCGGGAACAACAACAACAACAAAACTAGAAGTAAAACAAAAAAAAGATGAACAAGATTTTTAATAAACAAAATTCAAAATATTATTGAAAGACATAGGAGGAAAAGATTGAAAAAATGGGAAAATGTACTATGATCATGCATAGAAAAATATAATATTGTAAAGATGTCATTTGTCCCCTGAGAAACATAAATATAAAATTTCATTAAACTTTCAAAGCATTTCTTTTTATATTTTAATTGGAGATAAGCTGATCTTAAAATTAATATGGAAAAGTAAAGGGCTAAGGAGACTCAAGATAATTCTGAAGAAGACTAAGGAGGGGGGAACTTACCCTACCATATGTCAAAGTTCATTATAAAGCTACAGTAATAAGATGCTATAATATTTGTGTAATGACACAAAGATTAACCAAAGGGACAAAACAGGGAGCCCCAGAAATAGACTATACATACATGGAAAGGAAACATGACAGGGATGATGTTACACATCAATAAAGGAAATGCGGATTATCCAGTAAATAATGCTGAAGATATAGATAATGCATGTGGGAATAAAATAGATCCTTACCTAATGCCATACCCAAAAATAATTTCTAGGTGAGCTCAAAAAAAGGACTAAATGTGAAGGACAAAACTTCAAAGTTTTTAAAGAAAATGTAGGAAAATATGACACTGAGATAGGAAATTTTAAAAAAAACAAGTCACAAAAATATAAACCACACAAGAAAATAATGGCATTTTTGTTATGTTAAATGTGAAATCTCCTGTTGCTGGTGAAGTGAGTTTGAAGCCAAGAGATGAGAGTTTAATTACCAGCCCACCTGCAAAACAAACAATATCACAAATAAAGTACAAAAAATAAGGCCACTGACTGTTAGAAGATATTTGTACATTGTTATTAAGAATTACTACCCAAAATTTCAGGTAGTACTTGCACAAATAACAAAAAGATCCAAACCCAAGCGAAAAGTAAGTAAATGATATAAAAAGGTAGTTCCCAAAAGATATTCAAATAGCCAATAAACATATGACAAGTGTTCAATTTTCTTATTAACCAGGGAACCACAAATTTAAACAGAAATGAGATACAACTCCTTGGATTGAAAAATATGTAAAACAAAACAAAACAACTTGACAGTATTAATATTGACAAGGATCCTGGAGATTGGTGGTTTTTAATCATTGCTTGTCAAAATGTAAATTGCTGCAACACTTTGTGAAGCAATCTTTCAATATTTAATAAAGTTAAAGGTGTTGATAGCCTGTGTCCTAGAATTCCTGCAATTCTTGTTAAAGGTGTATGCCTTGAAAAACTCACACTTGTGCATAAGGGGTCCTGCACAAGGACGGTTTATGCTTGCAAAAAGAAAAAATTGGAAACAGTGTAAATGTCCATATCAATGAAAGAATTGATAAATAAGTTGTAAAGTATTCATACAGAGCGGTAGCTAAAGTTAATGAATTAGAGCCACATGTATAAACGTAATCTTGAAACCATAATGTTAAATTAATAAAGCTAATAGAAAAATCCTATGTGCATTCTGATGCAATACCACAAATAAAAGGATTTAGAACAGGCAACACAGTCGATAGAATTTATTGTAGATAAATATATGTTTTAAAAGTGTAAAAATTTCCACAAGGAAAAATATAAATCAACTTGAGGATAATGTTTCCCTTTGGAGAGGGAATGAGAAAGAAGATCAGCAAGGAAGGCAGAGATGCTGTGATTCTATCTGCAAGGTTTTGTTCTTAAAATCAAAAAGCAAAATGAAAATGAAGAAAAATGTGTTCTCTGCCAAAATGAAAAAATTCACTCTCTGGACGACATAGAAGAAGGGACAAAGCTGAAAGGAAAATGAGGGAGCTGGAAAATCAAGCCATGCATAGTGGAGCAGAAGTGACCAGGGATGACGGTGTAGCCAGGGAGCTCTGATGGTTTCACGAAGTTTCCCGAAGTCTGCAGATGGTGCAACAGCACGGCCAGATATTTCCTATGTCCCCAAGGAGGAGGCATGAAAATGCTAGCAAAGAGAAAATATTAGTGGCCTTGAAGATGCTTTGAAAAGTACCTCAAGGAGAAGTAATAGCAGAGGTCAGTGTGAACACCCTAACAGAAAACTAGATGGGAATGCAGAAGATTCAGAGGGTCCCAGTGTGAGGAGATAAAGACATCTATGGGTGATGGGATAATGCAAGTTCAGCAAAGTCAGCACAGGAAGGACCCATTGCCAGTTAAGCTGAGTCACAATGCCTCTATGCTTCATAACTCCCCAAGTGGATACCAGCCAGAAAGTAAAAGGAGATACTTAAAGTGCTGAATGGAGAAAAAAAATTATGAATTGAATGGAAAAAACCTGAATCGACTCATGTTAACCTTAATTAAGCAAAAACAAAGATCTAGATCATTAAGCGGTACAGAGATATAAGATAGCAATTCATTTTAGTTATTATATAAGGAAAACAATCACATTTAGTCAAGAGAAAGAAGAAAACAAAAAAGAGGAAAAAGGAAATAATGAGGGGAGAGGAGGAGATTAGAGGAGAGATGGAAGGAAGGAAACACGGTGGCAGATACAGAGGATTCACCTGGACTCATTAACTTGGACTTCTCCACTGTGGGTGCTGTAGTTACTGGTACCACTAAGTGCCTGCCAACAGCAGAGGCCAATGCTCTTTCTTCAGTATCCACTGTTCCCTGAGGAATTAATTAGCTCCCTTGTGGCGGGTAGAGTCCATTGGATCCCTTTCATCATAGAGGAGGCAGAGGTTTGTCCTCATTAGAAGAGATATAAGTCCCGCACATGAATTTGCATTCCCTGCTCACAGTGCTTCTGCCAACTGCCCCATTTACAGACTTGTAAAATACCTTATTCACCATCATGGTATCTCTCATTCCTTCCAACAAAGGAATTTGTTTGAGAGTAAGAGAAGCACAGGAATGGGCTCATGACCATGGACTTCATTGTCTTGCCATGTACCCCACCATCCAGAAGCAGCTGCCTTGGCAGAAGAGTAGCATGACCTCCTGAAGACTCCATCATGGCACCAGCTGGGAGACCATGAGCAGCTGGGGCGCTGCCCTCTGGGGTGTGATATATGCTTGAAACCAGCAACTGTTATGTATATTACATCTCCCAGAGCCACAGTAAACAGATTCAGGAGTCAAGCGGTGGCAGTGACAGTGGTCCGTCTCATTCGTGTAACTAAAAACACACATGCAGAATTTTCTATTCTACCCTTCACAAGGTTGGGCTCTGTTGGTCTAGGTTTTATTCCCTGAGAGAAGAAGGTCTACACCAGGCCACTCAACAGTGGGCCCATTAAGTTGGAAGTTGGAACTGCCACGTGGCCATTTTGGGTTCTTGTGCCAACAAAACAAGACAGAGATGAGATGGTGTACAGTCGTTTCTCCTTGCTTCTCCCCAGTAAGTACAACTATAAACTCTGGAAATGCCTCAACTATAAACTCTGAAATGGCCAACCAAAGGAGAACTCTAAACAGTGGAAAGAGGGAAGCTGATGGGTTGGGGACCCCACCACTGAAGGAACAACATGGAAGCAGGGCAGCTTAAGTCCCTCACCCACGGATCAGGATCCCTGATAACAATAAGCAGCCAAGAACAGCGCTCTCCTTCCCCACTGGGCCTAAGACTTCCTAAGCCTCCCCTTCCAAGAGACACTTGGGCAGCCAGGCATCTCAGGCAAGAGTGATCTCATTGCAACAGGTGGCCCAGCCCCAGAAGCATCTTTGTCCCCGTGGGCTGGAGACTCCCCTTCTCCTCCTGGTGACTGGGTGGCCCTGGCAAGTGTATCCCACCACAAGTGCCCAGCCCAGAAAGCAATCTTTGTTTTTGTGAGCCAGAGACTTCCTTTCTCCCACTAGAGGCACCAGGAGGTTGAGATCTGGAAAAGCTCCTTCTGCCTGATAGGCAGCATCCAGGGATCAGTGGGAGCCCCAGTGGCACTAGACACACCCTCAGGCCAAACTGCACAGCAAAGGCTCTGAAAATTAAATTGTCATTGGAAGCAAAGCCCACAAAAGTAGACTTATGACATCTATTGTTTTTCTACTTTTTAATAATGGACATTCTGGGTAGGGTAGGGGGTATCTCATTGGGGTTTTAATCTGCATTTCCTTGATGACTAGTGATATCGAGCAGTATAATGTCTATGCATGTCATTGGCCCACTTTTTAATGGGATTGTTTGTTTTTTCTTGCTGATTTGTTTCAGTTCCTTGTAGATGCTGGGTATTAGTCCTTAGTCAGATGCATAGACTGCAAATATTTCCTCCCATTCTGTAGGCTGTCTGCTTATTCTGATGATTATTTATTTTGCTGTGCTGAAGCTTTTAAGTTTAATCAGGTCCCATTTATTTATTTTTGCTCTTGTTGAATTTGCTTTTGGGGTTTTCATCATAAATTCTTTGCCTGGGCCAATGTCCAGAAGAGTTTTTCCTAGGTTTTCATCTAGAATTTTATGGTTTCAGGTTTTATCTTTAAGTCTTTAATCCATCTTGAGTTAATTTTTGTATATGATAAGAGGTGGGGATCCAGTTTCATTCTTCTACATGTGGCTATCCACCTTTTCTAGCACCATTTATTGAATAGGGTGTCCTTTCCTCACTGTGTGTTCTTGTATGCTTTGTTGAAGATCAGTTGTTTGTAAGTATTTGGCTGTATTTACGGGTTCTCTATTCCATTCCATTGGTCTATGTATCTATTTTACACCAGTGCCATGTTGTTTTGATTACCATAGCCTTGTGGTATTCTTTGAAGTCAGGTAATGTGATGCCTCCAGATTTGTTCTTTTTCATTTAGATTGCTTTAGCTATTTGGGCTCTTTTTCAGTTCCATATGAATTTTAGGATTGTTTTTACTAATTCTGTGAAAAATGATATTGGTCTTTTGATAGTAATTGCATTGAATCTGTAGATTGCTTTGGGTATTACTGTTGTTTTCACAGTATTAATTCTTCCATCCATAAGCATGGGATGTATTTTCATTTGTTTGTGCCATCTTTGACTTCTTTCAGCAGTGTTTTGTAGTTCTCTTTGTAGAGATCTTTGATCTCCTTGGTTAATTATTTGCCAAGCATTTTTTTTTTTTGTAGCTATTGTAAAAGGAATTGAGTTTTTTATTTGACTCTCAGTTTGATCACTGTTGGTGTATAGCAGTGCTACTAATTTGTGTACATTGATTTTGTAACCTGAGACTTTACTGAATTCATTTATCAGATCTAGGAGTCTTTTTGAAGAGTCTTTAGGGCTTTCTAGGTATATGATCATATCATTGGCAGAGATAATTTGACTTCCTCTTTTCCAATTTGGGTGTCTTTTAGTTTTTTCTCTTGTCGGATTGCTCTGGCTAGGACTTCCACACTGCCAGTTTCTTACCGCAGTACCTGTGACTTACTCCCCAGGGTGTTCTCTGCTTGTAGAACTGTGCTTGATATATGAGAAGCTGGGCAGGAATTCCAGGGAGTCCATGACCGAAATCAACCTTCAATTAATAAGGGGAAAGAGTTGGTGGATAAATACCCCAGCTTCTGGCCCCTTGATAAGACATTTCTGAGGTATGATCTGCATAGTTGTTTAGTGGGTTCCCAGTAGGACTATACCCCAGTTACAGCACCAGTACCCACAGCCAATCTGACCATCATTATATTCTCTATTGGCTTTCCTCCCTTCTTGGACTCTCTTTCCCCTTCTCTTACCATGCTTTGTTGAGACCACTTTCTGCTAACGGTCTAAATATTTGTGTCCCCCAAAATTCATATGTTGGAACCTAATCATCAATGCAATAGTATTAAGAGGTAGGGCCTTTAGGAGACAATTATTAGCTCAGGAGGGCAAAATCCTCACGAATGGGATTAGTGCCCTTATAAAAAAGGCCCAGGGGAGCTTGTTCACCCCTTCAGCCATGTGAGGACACAGAGATATAAGGTGCCATCTACGAGGAATTGGCCTTCACCAGACACTGAATCTGCTGGTGCCTCGAGGTTGGACTTCCCAGACTGCAGAACTGTTAGCAACAAATTTCTATGTTTATAAATTACCCAATCTAAGGTATTTTGTTATAGCAGCCAGGACAAACCAAGACAGCTTCCAAATAAACTATCTGCACCCAAATTCTAGTCTCAAGATCTGCTTTATAAGGAATCAAAATTGATACAGATTCTATGACACACTGTCAGCCTGGGTGAGTTGGGGGCATGACTGCTCTGCCTACCAGTCCTGAGAGATGCACAGATGTCAGTGGAGATGCTCAGGCTGCAGTTGCTTTCATGACCTAATATAGATACTGTGTTGTTACCTTTCCCTTCATTGCCACTCTTGTGTCTTTATGTGGCTTGGTCATATTTTAACAGGAAAGATATATTATGAACCAATAGTAGAAATGAAGCTTAGAGATGAGATTCAAAATGCAAGACATTTTATCAGGGTCTGGGTAGGGAGAGGAAAGGAAGGGGAGAAGGGATAGGAGAAGGAAGCAGAGGACAGAGACATATCTCCACTAGGAAATAATCCTGCTCATCTAAGAGCTCAAATAACTAGCTAGGCAAGGACGAGATCACAAAATCACTCTGGGCCACAGGATACAGTCAAATGCCATCACATAAGCAAAGCAACCAGTCAGTATTTGTTCCAATTACTATTTCTGTGTAACAAACTATTCCAAACTTAGTAGGGTAAAGCAACCACCATTTTATTATGCTGATGAATCCTATGGGTCTGAAATTTAGAAACTACATGTATTACTCCATTCTCACACTGCTGTAAAGAACTGCCTGAGACTGGGTAATTTAGAAAGGAAAGAGGTTTAATGGTCTCACAGTTCCACATGGCTGGGGAGGCTTCAGGAAACTTACAATCATGGTGGAAGGGGAAGGGGAAGTAAGGCACCTTCTTCACAAGGTGGCAGGAGGGAGAAGTGCTGAGTGAGGAGGGTAAGAGCCCCTTATAAAACCATCACATCTTGTGAGAACTCACTCACTATCATGAAAACAGCACTGGGGAACTGTCCCCATGATTCAGTGACCTCCACCTGGTCTCTCTCTTGACACATGGGGATTATGGGGATTACAATTCAAGATGAGATTTGGGTGGGGACACAAAGCCTAGCCCTATCACTACACAATAGGAACAGCTTGTGTCTGCCCTTATGATATCTGGAGTCTCAGATGGGAAGGAAGATTTGAAAGCTGGGAGTGACCTGACAGCTGGGGTTTGGAACCACTGAAGGCTCATTTACTCACATGTCTAATGGTTGATGCTGGCTGTTGACTGGATCCCCAGCTGGGACTGCCAGCTATGGCATCTACATGGGTCCTTTCCATATGGTTGCTTGGATCTCCTTATAGCATGGCAGCTGGGTTCCAGGAGTAAGCATCCCAATATAGGCAGAAGCTATATTGACTTTTATGACCCAGAAATAACCAAGTGTCATTTTCAATACCTTCAGAAGTTCACCCCAAATTGAGGGGAAGGAATATGGAATGAACACAACGTCTCAAAGAGAAGAGTGTCATTGAGAGAAATCACTTTGAAAGAAGATAATGTGGGTTGAGAGATATTGCTGCACACATCTTAGGAAATGCAGTCTGCCACAATGTTCACTGAGCATCTGCTATGTGTTTAGCCCTGTTTCAAGGGCTATGAGGTTCTTAAGATGGAGCCCTAGTGTCTGAATCCATGTTGGCTGGAAGGGGCTTCACACACTCCAGTTAGGGCTACTTCCTGGCTCACGGTGGCTCTACCTTCTCTGGGAACAGCCTTGAGATTGGTTGAGGATGGACAGCTGGTGCAAGCAAGGTCAAACCAGTCCTTTCTTAATTTCTCTAGCTGGTTCTGAGAAAAGTGGGGCAGCTGTTTCTAGCCATGTGTAGGAGGCCAGCCTGCACTAGGCAAGAATAAAGCTGACACTCGGAGAGAAAAAGAAATGAGAGAGAGAGAGCCTAACAGCCTTTAGTTTAGGCATCTCTGAGACCCATCAGCACCTTTGCCTTTCCCGTGTGTACATGAAATGTCCTAGATCCTTCCCAAATAGTTTCAGGAAAAAAAAAAACAACAACAACTAAGCTTTTGAAGTTGAATGCTGTCACTTGCAACCGAAGTGTTCTGCCAAGCACAGGTATAAATAAGATGGAGCACTGTCCACAAGGGCTGGCCCCAGAGCAAGTAAGAACAATGTCAGCCATCAGATTCAAGGGTCAAGAGGGAGGTCGTCATCTAATGGTGGGGTTAGATGTCAGGATAGAAGGACACCAAGAGCTGGTCAGGAAATAGAGTTCAAGCGGACAAATGGAAGGTTTTGGAGTCACGCAGACACAAGTTCGAATCCTGTCTCAGAGATTTGTTGCTGAACCTCTCAGAGCCTCAGTCTCCTTGTCTGTAAAATGGAACTAATGCCCATCTCATGGATTATTGAGAAGACTCAATGGCTACTCTTAGGATTTTGCACAAGAACAGCTACCTGGGAAGCCATGATTCATTCATATAGAAGTGCAAGATTCTGAATTGTTATTGTTCTACTCAACTTCATTTTATCTGAACCTGATTACTCAGCTGGGACATGACTCTCATGTAGAAACTGCTGTGAGTGTCTCATACCATACCCTCCTGGGCGCCCTCTGAGTTTGCCTACAGATGGGGAATAGAGAACCCTACATGCTGCTGGTTTTCCTCCCCAAGCACGTATATTCTTTGCTCTTCTATATGAGGTGTTTTCACCATTGTGGGTGCTTGCTCTATCAAGAAATGAAGGGGAGATTATCCCCTGGGCTACTCTCATCCAACAAGGAAGAGAATCAGTGGACAAATGCTGCATCTTCCCTGTCTTCCAATGGAACAGTTGTGTTCTTCATGGTTTCTCAGGGGGTCCTCCACAGAATTGAGCCCCAGCTGCTCACAGTGGTTACCCACTCATGAGCATATCATCTGCTGGTTTTTCTCCTTTTCCTGTCCCACTTCCCTACCTCCAAACTTGGGAGTCTTACTACTTCCTGGGCTTTACCCCAGAATAGGGGTCCAGATGCTCTCTGTCCCCAGATTCTCCCAAACCTGTCTTATCGTTGTACCAGAACTCACCAGGGATGCAGGAGGCTGGATGCAGGACTCCCCAGCTCATGGACCAAGCAGGTCTGTAGAGTCTTTTCTGCTCAGTCGCTCTTTCCTGCAGCCAGGGAAATCTCTAGTTTTTGAATCAGGATGATTTGCTCTTACATTATTGTTCTTCCAAATCTATTATCTTTTTCATATTCTTGCTGAGTTTTATTGGGTCTAAAACATTAAAAGTCAGGAAAAAATATCCTTTTCTCTAATCTACACTGCTTCCCTGAGGCAAAGAAATGTAAAAATAAGCTAAACAAAGCCTGGCTGATAAAATAAGAGTAAGGGTTGGGGAAAGGGCTGAGTATAGGAAAATATGGTAAGAAAAACTCAGTCGATATTTCAAAATATTAACCCACCTCATAGAGACAAGAAAAGTGAGGTACAAAGAGATTAAATGTTATGGTCAAGGCTCACACAGTTAATAAAAGAGCTGGGACCAGGCCCCAATGATGTGCTACATTTAGCCAAAAGTGTGGCTCTCAGAAAGTGTGTTGAAATCCAAGATCCCACATAGAATTAGGGTCCCCAAAGAGTAAGGTCTTCAGTACTTGCTGCATTAAATCAAATTCTGTCTTGCAGGTCTTCAGTTCCTGCTGCATTAAATCAAATTCTGTCTTGCAGAGACTAACACTGGCTGGGATCCAAAAAAAGTCTTTGCAGCACAGGACTATCCATTGTGAAGAACGGCAACCACTGTCAGCAAGGCTCTGTTCCTTTAACGTGAAGACATTTTCCTTGTGGCACTTGGTATTGCACATTCGATCTATGTTCCATGCACAGCTTAGGCACTGAAAAGTAACTAGCTCACTTAGAGATTTCGCCAACAGGTCCAGAACCATCTCCAGCTTCAGCTTGCCTTGATTTAGCCTGCAGGGTCTGTGCTCAGTCACCGAGCCAACCTTCGAAGTTGCGGAATGGGAAATAAGGGTCATGGAGTCTGAATGCATATTGTATACTGGATTTTTCTTTGGCTTGCTAATGTATTCAGATCAGAAATGAATAATGATTCTGTGCAGCAAGGTTACCAGTCCTTTCAATCTTTTTGAGCATTATTTTTATTCTTCACCTCTGAAGACAGCACAGAGAGGATGGGTTCAGAGGAAATAAATGTTCCCTATACTTCTGGGTGTGCTCTCGTGTTCAGCCTTGTGGCCTGCCCCTCTCTCCGGGTGTCAGATGTCTGTATTCACTGCAGCCCTGTGCAGCTGCGTGAGAACACTGGGTGACTTGCAAAAAATCTATGACACGGAATCCACAGACAAATAGCAATGGTAAATTTATGAACTGGGTTTCTTATGCGTCGTTATTTCAAGCCACTAGAATCGTATAATATTGCCTTCCCTGACAAGGCTCTAATACCCACTTGGCACAATCCCTCTGTTACGGCTTTTTTTGTAGGAAGAAAAGAAACAGTAGATGATGATGCTAACAAGCAGCATGTGAGTCACTGTGTGACCTTGGGAGCGACTCAAGGTCTGAGCATCTTCAAGTGCTGCGGGATAAGGCCAACCGTGCCATGTGGGTGATGTCATGGGGTGGGGGAGGTGTCAAGGGATGCATCCCTTCTGGCCTTGCAGTTTTCTGCTCCATAGAGGCCTGACAGGGCTGTCCCTACAATAACTCCTGGGCTCAGAGCCACTTCCCCAGATCCCAGCCTCTCTCCCGGCCTTGCCAGCTGAGACTTTTGGAACAGGTCCGGACTGGGTTTCACTGTTTTCAGATTTCCAAGGGGAGCTAGGAGTGTATTACAGCTTCATGAGATCAGCCTCAGAAGGTCCGTGAGGGATGCATTTGCATCTGGGGAAATTACACAAAGGAGGCCCTCTGCTGTCAGGAGAGGATTGTTCTGGCGAAGGAGCGTCTTCCACCCCAGGCAGCTCCCAACTGACTGTGCTAATGGACAGCAGTGGTTGGGTGCACAAGCATTGTAAATGAGCTCATAAGCCAACGTTCATTTCTTTTTACTTTGAAATCTGAGATGGCAGCAGGTCCGTTTCCTTAATGGTATTTATTTTAGAGATAATCAAATGTATTTGAAAGGTCTGATCCCACAGATCAGGTGGTAGAGAGGCAGCCCTGAAAACTGAAGGAGACCATGACATCCATCAACTCTATTGTGCACACCAGATGTACTGCCCAGGTACCCCTTCAGCAATGGAGCACTTTTCCTGCAGCTGCAAAGAGCACTATCAGCAGCTCTTCCAGGAAGGCACTTCAGCTCAAGAAAACTGCCTTATCCAATGCCACACCTGCTTCCAATTCAGATGGGCCTCCTGGGTCAACCAGAGGTAAAAAGGCCTTGGTCTTTTGCCCCAACTTTGGGCTCTAAATCTCTAAAGCTGAGGTTTTTATTGGGATTGCACTGCAGTTCGGTTCAACTTCTCCTGCTCAATCCTGCCTGCATCCCCTTCCTTCCACAGGTATTGGTCCCAAGAACCCTCCCTGATAAACCTCTTGCAAGTGATTCTCTGTCTCAGAGTTTGTAGTGTTGCTTTCTGCCTGCCCCCTCAGTTTCCATTCCTCCTGCCCATCAGCACCTCCAGTTTATTTGGGAGTTGCCTGTCCCACATTGTGACAGAGTCTTGGAGGGGCTGTAAACCAGTCCACTGTCAGCCCAGGGCCAACTGCATGGCATGAGCCAATCACACTTTCTCTGGGCCTTTGCAACTTGGCTGAGACACATAAGACAATGAATGGGGCTTGCCCATTCCAGGGACGCACCTAGACTGGACAGCCAGGTTGTTTTTCTCTCCTGTTCCCACATCCAATTATCTTACTTCCCAGCCACACTGAGAGATATCTTATGTCCCTGCAACAATTTCCCATTTTGCTTGTCGGCCAGATTAGGTTTCTGTTGTTTTAATGGAATCAGGATCTGAACACAGACTTGGGCAGGGGCAGGAAGGGGAGAACAGCCAAAAAGAGGAGGCCTCTAAAGTGGGGCCCTGCAGTGGGAGAAGGAGCTGGCAGGGGAGAGAAGGGCTGAGGGTCCTCCAGGGACAGGGGCAGCATGTGCAGAGGCCTGGGGGTGACAGGAAGCAAGGCATGGTTTGGAAGTGCAAGCAGAGGATGAACAAAAAGGTTTCCTGTGCTAATAAATAGGACTCCAGGGTCTGTTTGCTGAAACCAGAGCACGAGGTGTATGCAGAGCATGGCGTCCATGGGTTTTTCTAGGCAGTACCTTTGAGTTTCCAGAAAGAAGATGTTGTGAGCCAACAGCTGAGGACCAGCCCTGGCCCACACTCCTTAGAAGCTGTGACTGCAACTGTTCACTCTCAGGCAGGCACGGTCATTTGTGTTCTCATTCCCATAGGGTGGAGGTGATGGTGGGGAAAAGGGTGGAGAAAGCAAAGCTGAAACTGAGAGTATGAGGTGCTGGGATGGGAGGGCGTAGATGTGGGAATAAATGTTCGGGCAGGCAGGATGGCTGTTAGGCAGCGCATGGTCTCCAGGGCTGAAACAGGGAAGAGGCTTGAAATACAGGCAGCCCTGTAGTTAAGAAGGATGGTGGAATCTGCAGGGATAGAGGACCATCAGGTATCAGAGGGCATAGGGATGGGGGATGACCCAGCCTACGTTATCACAAGAGAAAGGAAGAGGAGTTATGGTGGCCACAGCCCTTCTTCTTCTGGAAATCCTTCCCTGCCTCAGAGATGCTCCTCACCCAAATTCCCACAGCAGTGTCCATTTACTGCCTGCTGCCCTCGCCCGGAGTCTCAGGAAACTACCACCACTGCAACCACAGGTGTGTTCTTCGAAGAGTTAGTCAGCCATTGGCGAAGGCAGGAATCCAATGGAAGGGTGTCAGAGCTGGAAGAAACCTGAGGGATCATTTTCGTACAGCCACCCCATTTTACAGATAAAGAAACTGAGGCCCAGGAAGGGGCCTTAGGCCACATTAGTGGACTTGAGCTTCCTAATCTACAGTCACAGATGATCTCTGTGGATCAAATTCATCCAAACCTGGGAAATAGAGGGTCCCCCCAAGAGCACACTCTTGTAGTTTAGGCACACGTGTTACAGGAATGTGTCCACAGCCAACCACCAATGTAGCTGTTTATAATTCCAAACATGCTGAATTACAGAGCCCTTAAGGAAGGATTAAAAGACAAATAAATAGAGACTTGGTTCCTTATCTCTCAGGGCAAACCTCCAATCATTGATACTCCTAGATTCAAGATATGCAGCGAGAAGGGATGGAACAGAAGCTCCGGAATGTCTTGTTGCTGGGTTCCACATGCTTTTGGTATCCAAGCTAATGTCCAGAAGCATGAGGGCTGAAAGCCCACCTGGATCCAAGGAGCTACGGTTCTCTTCTATTCTCAGGCATGAACCCAGGCTTTCTCTTTTGAAATCCGGATACGCAAGGAAGTCTCTGACTCTCAGGAAGTGCCTGGATTGTCTCATACATAAAATGAAATATTCATCTTCTATGGGATGCTGAAGGTGAAACAAGATCCTATTTCTAGCCATCCTCTTCCTTTGGAAGAGCCAAAGTGCTGGACATGCATCAGGCCAGTAAGAATATACCTTCTTTCTGAAATGGTGATTATAAATTGTAGACAACAACAACAACCCCAAAGTGGCAGGTGTTGACAGGAGTAAAAAGGGAGGAAATAAGAGCTCTCTGTGTTTAAATGCTGAGTTGGGAGCTTTGGGTACCACCTACCAGGTTGTAAAAATCTGTAAGAGAAACTTTGAAACCACAAATATACCTCATTGCCCCCATTAAGAACCCACTATAGGAAGCTGTGTCCTCTAGGCTGAGATACAGCAGGAATCCAGGAACTGGTCCATGAGCATGTGTGGGTAGTGTGAGGGGGCAGGGCAAGGGTGCCTGCCAAGAGTGGGCCTAAGCCCGGAGGAGGGGGTGAGGCACAGAAAAAACCTGTGAAAGCCAGGCTAATGAGGGAGTAGCTTCATGTCTTCACGATGACAGCTGTAAAATGCAGAAGTGTGGCAAAGCCTGCTCGCCCATCACTGAACATTTTTCTTTCTCTTCTTGGGTCCACAGCTAGACCACACTTCCCAGCCTCCCGTGCAGATGGATGTGGTCATGTAACTGACTTCCAGCCAATGGAATGGGAGCATGAAAGCTTTCCATGCATGACCCATTCTCTATTCCCCATCTGTCTGCTCAAGGTCAATGTGTGGGATGACCTTGGGTGACCTTGGAAGCTACATGATGAAGGCAGCAGAGCTTCTCTCAGCCTGGGTCTCTGAATGACTGGGTTGAGCTGATCTCCCCATCTACTTTCTTCCCTTTCTCCAGCCGAGGGAACAAAGAACAACCTAGAAACGTTTTGTACTGTTACATAAGTAAAAATATATTCCTTTACTGTGTAAAGGCACTGAAATTTGGGGTGTTACATGTTATAGCACATAGTAATGCACTAATATGAAGAACAAGCCTCTGAATCCCTTAAAATTGCTTTGAGAGCTAACAGAGAATGATCATGGTAGCATCATTAGCCATTTGTGCAACCCTCTGTAGCGAATCAGGGGCATCTTTAAACTAGTAAGGATACAAGTAGAGGAGATGTCGTTATACCTGGTTTCACAGCTGAGTATGTTGAGGCTTAAAGAGATTCAATAACTTGTACAGGCTGGCACACCTGGTAAGTCCTTTGTCAAAACTCACATTTCTAGAAAGACTGTTGAGTACTGTGTGGGAAAGGACCTTCTTAAATCTCACATAAGAGACCATGTCAACCCTCCACCCATATTGCCGTCGTTCCCTTTACCATCCCCACCCCAACAGGCAGCATTTGTGTCTTTATCTGAGGGTTGCCTGCAGCCTGCTGGAGTCCACTCTGCCTGTGCTTATGGAGGGCTGGAAATGCCTGGAATTTACAGCCCTCTAGGGATGCACTTGACCAAGGATGACAATGCAGGGGTACATGCTCCAGCCCCTCACCCTGACCAAGATACTCTGGGGTGTGACCTGCACTGTCCCCAGGGTTCCCTGCAAGATGAAGCCAAGGGGAAGCCTTCAGGGCACTTTGCCTGACACTGCACCCTTGCGTGGCTTCCTCCTAGCTGGTCACACCCACCCTCCCACTCCCCTACTGGTTTTCTTTCCTAATCAACCACTTTTCTTTTAGTGCTTGCCTTGGGGATAGAAACCTACCCGAAGATATTTAGAGTCCATCTCACTTCTTTTTCTAAGTGAGGAAGCTGATGGGCAGAGAGGAAGGGACTTGCTGGAGGTCACAGAGGAGAAGGGGGCTAGAGTCCAGGTCCCTGAGTGTCATCCACTGCTGCCCTGACGCGGACGCCTACTGCAATAACTAAAGAAGGAGTCAGGATTCTGACTGGAGTCAAACTGACTGAATCACCCAACCAGCCCTTACCTGGACTCCTGAAGCTCTGATACATACCCATCGTACTCTAAGGACAGGCAGACGTTCAACTAACAGATATTTATCGAGCATGTGTTGGTTTCAGGCAGTGTTCTGGGTGCTGGAGAATCAAGGTGAACAGATGGTTCATGTCCCTGCCTATCATTAGGGAGAGAGAGAGAGAGACACCATGACATGAGGGAGTGATAAATGCTAAGAAGAAAAATAAACAGGGATGGGGGTTTGACAGTGACAGGGGCTGCTGTGTTACATAGGGGGTCAGGGAGAGCATTTTGAGGAGTTGACACAAGAAGATGAGATAAAATGAAAGTGAACATTGTTTCTCCCTAGGTTCCCCCTCCGGCAGTGGAACAGCGTGGCATCTGGTTGGCACTCAGTGGCCGTCATCAGTGGGCAGCTGGCTCTGCTTGGAGGGGCTTCCTCTGGGTCCATGCCTTGTGCAGTGTTGTCACAGAGCCTGGAGGACTGGCTGGCTCTTGCTACAAGAGGGCAAGGGAGACAGGCTAGCAGCAAGGGGGCTGTGGCTTGTGACTGTGTGCACAGAGCATGTACCCCCCAACCCCAGAATGGTCTTCCAGTCCCCAAAGGACAGAATCGGAGTTGTCTTCAGCCGTTTCAGACAAGCCGCTATCTTGAAAAGAAGGAGATCTGGAGTTATGCTTCAGATATTCTCCCCAAGACTTCAGATAGCACATATGTGCCAAGTTTAGGGCAGAAATCTTCCCTTCTTAAACTGGAACTATCTGAAAACCCTGTGAGAGCTCAAAGCTTGAGACTGTGGGATTTGCAGTCAGGCAAATATTGGCCCTGCCCCAACGCTGTGTGCTCTAGGGTTCCTCACAGGACCTCTCTAAACTCAGACCTGAGAGATGATCCCAGTCTGAGGGAACAGCTAGCCAGGGCAAAGCCCCTAGTGAAGAAACATGCAGGTTTTCAGGGACCATTTGTGAAGGGGGTAATTGAGGTGCTCCCTCCTAGGGCTGCTCTGATGTCATTGTGACCAACTGTACCTCCTGCTTCCCCTGGAGCCACCCATGGCCCCACACATGGCTTGCTGCATCTGGAGGTCATGCAGCAAGCCCAGTGCTTCTTGAGAGAGACACACCTGGCCCTACCCCAGGGGCTGTGTCACCTCCCAGGCAAGGCTCTCTGTCCCCGGACCAAGACACAGTATTCCCTACTCTGCTTTAATTCCCACTGTGACTGGTTTTGTTGGGGGAGAGAGGATGCTTTACAAAATACTTATCTTTATGCTTTGATTTTACAGCAGCAAAGAAAGTCACCTTTGGGCTCATCTTCCAAAGACAACCTTCCAAATTCTTGAGTGTATTTCATTATTGCCTTTTTTGTAATAAATATTTTTCCATGGTTGAGAAATCACATTTTTTCCTCTTCCTACCAATTCATTTATTTTCTTGGCCTGCCACTTCCCATAAAAGGTGCAACATATGGTAGAGGAATTTTCCTC
Organism: Hylobates moloch; assembly: GCF_009828535.3. NCBI lineage: Eukaryota > Metazoa > Chordata > Mammalia > Primates > Hylobatidae > Hylobates > Hylobates moloch. Next base: position 86,166,328 of record NW_026652283.1, on the reverse strand, counting down.
CACCTGGGGTTTTGGAAATAATTCAGAATGGTTCTTTGGCCTTTGCTGGCTAGAATGTGTGTTTTCTTTTATGAAATCTGCTACTTAGAATCAAGGATCATAAAACTGAATTTAATCTGGGAAGACAGATTAATTTTTGTTATAATAAAAACTGCTTCTCACAAAGGAATGCTGAAACGTGGACACATGCTCTGCCGGAACCCAAAATGTTCACAGTAATTATGCCATGGTGCCTTTTCTTCCTTTTTTCCTTATTTGTATTTTTTCAGTCTTTTTTTTTTTTTTTTTTTTTACCGGAGTCTCAGACTGTTGCCCGGGCTGGAGTGCAAAGGCACGATCTCAGCTCACTTCAAACTCTGCCTCCCGGGTTCAAGCGATTCTCCTGCTTCAGTCTCCCAAGTAGCTGGGATTACAGGTACCCACCACCATGCTCATTTTTTGTATTTTTTTTTTTTTTTTTAGTAGAGATGGGGTTTCACTATGTTGGCCAGGCTTGTCTCGAACTCCTGACCTCATGATCTGCCCTCCTTGGCCTCTCAAAGTGCTGGGAATACAGGCATCAGCCACTGCCTCCGGCCCAGTCTTTCTACAAGAAACATGTCATACTTGTATAATAAAAATATTTTTAAAATTCACTAAAATAAGAAGGGAAAACAAATAAAAGGCAAATCCGGTTAAGTGTACTATATCTGGTATGTTACAGGATGATAATAGATGTTTCATGAAGAACTAGTCCAGTGATGAAATAAGTTGGGAAACATTGAGTTAAACAAAGCTAATTGGATTCCCTGCAGGACTTCTCAGAGCCTTTAATATCCTGGTGGGTCTTATGATATTTAAGAGGGTGCTATACCCAGTGATGATACCAGGCTTATCTCATCTCTGAATGCCCATTCTGAGGAATATCTCTCCAGACTGATGATCTGTGGAACACTCTGGAAAACCCTGTTGCCAAGCCTGACCATGTGCAGAATCAGGGAAATGCTCAGGTCTCATTAGGCCAAGTTCTAATATGATCTGCAGAGTTGAATGAAGCCTCATTAGGTTGGGAAATTTGAGACCACATCAGCTATTAAATGAGAAACACTGCTGAGATCTCACTGGCAAATTAAGACATGTGGGCAGGTCAATTATGGATTTTCCAATTACAAGATTTGGAAAGGTAGAAAGACATTCCTGGGCATTTAGTTAGTAGGATCACTGAGCTTTTGGCTCAGCACGGATGATAAGACTTGGATAAACAGAGGGAATTCCCTGAACCCCAAGGGAATGAAATATTGTGTTAGTTTATTTTGTATTGTTATAAAGGAATACCTGAGACTGGGTAATTTATAAAGAAGAGAAGTTTATTTGACTCACAGTTCTGCAGACTGTACAAGAAGCATGGAGCCCACATCTGCTTAGTTTCTGATGAGGCGTCAAGAAGCTTTTAGTCATGGCAGAAGGGAAGGGAAGCCAGCATGTCACAGGGCAAGAGAGGGAGCAAGAGAACAAGGAGGAGGTGCCAGGCTCCTTTAAACAGCCAGCTCTCCTGTGAACTAAGATTGAGAACTCACTCATTACCATGGGGAGGGCACCAAGCTATTCATCAGGGATCCACCCCCTTGACCCCAACACCTTCCACTAGGCCCCACCTCTAACACTGCGGATTACATTTCAACATGAGATTTGGAGGGGACAAACATCCAAACCACATTAAATACACTTGCAAATAAAACAGTCCAAAGAAGCATAAAAGGGATAATGGAGAGTGGGTTCAGCAGACAGATCAGGGCTCCCTATATGCACTCAGGCCTCACCAGTGCAAGGGCTGGGCTTCCAACTGCCAAATCTGCATCTCTTTGCCTGAGGGCTCCCTCTGGCCATTGGAGCCTGCAATGAGAAGCAGGCCAGAAATGCATAAGAACTGATGTTTGGCAGCTTGAAACCAGTGACTGGTGGGAACTGGTGAACAAACACCCCAGAGCATCCCACCTTGTAGGCAGGATGGCCCTGATGTGCACTGGCTACAGTGGCTCTCAGAATTCCTCAAAGGCTAAATATCCAGGTGCCCATAGTGGCCTCTGGTTTGATAACACACCGTTGGTTGCCTGCCTTCCCGTCTCTCTTACTTTCCCTAAGAAACAAGGTAAGTTCTGCAGGAGTTTCTACTCTGGCTAGAAAGCCTGATTTCCTGGGTTTTCATGATTCTTCAAAGCAAGATTTGTACCACTGCAGTGAGTTAAGAACAGTTCCATTTTATTTCTGACAGAGGGCAGCATTTCGTTTTCTTTCACAGAGAGATGTATTCCCGGGCTTGCAAATGACTCTAGCTCAAAATAAAGAAAAACAAATTGAAACGAGGATTTTAATCACTGTGAAGGGAATGAAAGGCTGTGTCAGCGTTTCCATGGTAAGTGCTGTCTTTCAGGGATTTATCATCCCAGCTGTAAAAATACGCTTTATGCTAGGATTTGGCAAGAGCAAGCCTCAGTCACTTAAAACCTATATATTATTAAAGATTCTACTTTCAATCAAGTCAGAAACGTGACTTTGTAAAAATGCCACAGAATGCTCCTCTGACCCTTGCGACTGCCAACTGCTGCCTGCCACATTCCCTGCCAAACCAGCTCAGCACTGAGAAGTGGCAAAGGCGCAGCAGCTGGACCTCCCCAGAAGGTGCTTTGCATTCTGGAAATAGTTCCGCTGAGGAAGAGGGCCTGGTTCTTTGTGGAGCCTAAGTGCGGCCTTTTGGGGGGTCCTGTCTGGGGGTCTGTAGGTGGCTGTTCTCTGAGCACTGGCTCACTTGCTCCCTCTCCTGAATCCCAGGTCCCAGGGCTACTCAAGGGGAAGGGGATGTGTCAGCACAGCCACACAGCACCCTTGGCCCCTTGGATCGGGATGCCGAAGCCACTGCAGACAGCATAAGTGGAAGAAACTCAGATTGAGCTGACAGGAAGTGTTAGACTTGTGCTGATTTTACCTGGCAACCCGAGCTCCCGCGGTGTGAGGGGAAGAAAGGCAGCTAGGTCAAGTCAGCAGCCAAAAGAGAAAGCAAAACAGGGCTCAGTCTGAATTTTCATGTCACATCACATAAAAGCCACCTCTGCTTGGCTTTAAATAAGACCAAATTTGCAGAAACTTTGGTATGTCCTTTATTCCAAATAGGGTTGTGGAGGTTGGGGGCGGGGCTGTTTATGATAAGAGCAGAATGTCACTTTTTATGACCCAAAATGAATCCTTAGTGTGGTGCCAGTGGTGTTTATCAGGTCTTAGGCATTAGCAATTTAATCTTTCCCCTAACACAGCAAGTGGTGCATACTGTGATTTCCATTTTTAAAATGAACAAATCGACACCCAGAGCTTAAGGAAGTCACCCTTACGAAGGTCTCATGGAGAGTCAATAAGGAGTAGGCACTTAAAGGCAGACCTTTCTGACTCTAAGTCGTGGGGCTCTGTATATTGCACTTGGGAGCAGGCACAAATTCTTCTCCCAGGAAACAGTGCAGGAGCAGGGTTCCAGGGTTCCGCCAGCCCATCTCCTCACCCATCCCCAGGTGGTGGGCATCCTGGCACAGTGCTCAGTGCGCCCTAGCCCTAGCAGATTTCCTGCTGTTGAGATAGACAATGGCTGCAGAGGGCAGGGCTAGGAGCAGTGGCTAAACTCTAAAGCGTTTTGATTGCTAACAGTTTTTGAGTGGTTACTGTCTACCAGTCACAGTTGGAAGCACTGTATATCTGTTACCTCTCTTAGAACCACTCCCAGCAACTGTCTGAGGTATGTAATAGCATTGTCCCCATTTTACAGGTGAGGAAACTGAGGAACAGAGAGATTAAATAACTTGCCCAAGGTCACATGCCAGTAGGAAGTGGAGGTGGGATTCAAGCTCAGGCAGTTTGACTCCCCAGACCAAACTGAGGACTGGTGTCCAGTGTGGGTAGCAGGAGGTGAGGGTTGAGGAGGGTGCACTTCCCTAACCTCTGAATATTCACGCAGGGGCTGGGTGTTCATTGGTAACCCAATCATAAGTGGCTGGGCTGGACAGGACTTCAAGACAGCCAGTCCCACCTCTCATCTTCCTGTTGACCATGTTGATTCTGTAAGAGGCAAGGGCTGCCTGAGGGTATCCTCCTGTTCTCCAGGATGCAACACTCTAGGCAGAGCCAGAGTGGGATCCTGAATCTCCTGGGCCTCCTGTTCCTGCAGGAGACAAGATCTTGTGACGAAGTCTCCCATGAGCAGGGTAAGGCAAGGTCCTCCTGTACTTTGTCCCCATGGTGACTCAGGTGAGATGGCCCCTGAAAAGCTGTGACTGGGAGAGTCACATTCAAGATCTGGGCAGGGCTCCTGCAGGCTATCCTGCGCCCCACAGACAAGCCAGGTTTACTTCCCTCCTCCATCTCTCAGTCTGGAGAAGGAAAGAGATAACAAATAGCTGGGGGTGAGATGGACATAATTAGTGGTTCTAGAGTGCATCATAAAGCAGAAAAACTGATTCCTGTTAGGCTGGGAGTGTCATCCATGCTACCCCAGGAAAATGGGATCACACGAGCAATTGTACAAGGCAATAACACGCCTGATGCTGAAGCTATAACATCTGTTACACCAAGACATTTTGGTTATGACTTCATTATGCATTTCTGAGTTGATCTGAGACAGTTTTTCATTGGCACTTAGATATATTGGTTTATAAGGCAATAGTGGAATTGAACCTTTCAAAGAGTTCAGGCTCTTCATGGGGGATGTGGTGGGGGAGAATGAGGGAGATGGGAGGAGACAGGAATAGAGAAAAGCTATAATATAAACAAAAGGCGAGCAAATAGTGGCAAATATTGGAAAAGATATTTATTCTCACTAGTAATCAAGGACATGATAATTCAAACAAAAAATGATTCTTTTGCATATCAGACCAGCAAAGATGTAAAAGAATGATCAGGCTGGGCGCGGCGGCTCACGCTTGTAATCCCAGCACTTTGGGAGGCCGAGGAGGGCAGATCACGAGGTCAGGAGATCGAGACCATGGTGAAATCCCGTCTCTACTAAAAATACGAAAAAAATTAGCCGGGCGTGGTGGCGGGCGCCTGTAGTCCCAGCTACTCGGAGAGGCTGAGGCAGGAGAATGGCGTGAACCTGGGAGGCAGAGCTTGCAGTGAGCTGAGATTGCACCACTGCACTCCAGCCTGGGCGACAGAGCGAGACTCCGTCTCAAAAAACAAACAAACAAACAAACAAACAAACAAACAAACAAACAGAATGATCAAACCCTATTCTGGAAAGGAGTTAAGCATGTTATTGAAGGGACCACACTGTTATTACATTGCTGGGGTATAAAAATTTTAAGCATTATCTCTTTGATCCAGCATGAAAAATTTATTTAAGAGTAATCAGACAGATGCTTAAAGGACATGTGTACAAGAATGTCTACAGTGGTATTGTTAGACTATCAAAAAAGGAAAAACTGCTGAATGTAAATTAATAGAGGACCAGAATGGCAGAGTGAGAACCTTCATAAATCTGTTTCTTCATAAAAGCAATGAAAACACTGGCAAAAAAATTGTTAAAATTAACCTTTTCTTAACTCCAAAAATCAACCAAAAGCTTGCAACAATATTACTTAGGAAGAACTACTGAACCTCCCTAAGAGTAGCGATTTATGGCTTTATTTTGTTTTACTTTTTTAAAGACAGGGTCTCACTCTGTCACCCAGGCTGGAGGCCAGTGGTGCAATCATGGCTCACTGTAACCTCAAACTCCTAGGCTCAAGCAATCCCCCCACCTCAGCTTCCCGGGGAGCTGGGACTACAGGCCCATGCCACCACACTTGACTAATTTTTTTAATTTTTTTTTTTTTTTTATAGAGATGAGGTCTTGCTATATTGCCCAGGTTGGTCAGTTTATGGCTTTGTGACCTGACCTACTCCCAACAATCACTGCCTAGCTCTACTGTAACTACAAAAACTGGCAGCCTTGGAGCTACCAGCTGGGGTTTAGAGCATCTAAAAAAAGTCCCATCCCTAAAGCATCCACACTAAAGAGCAGGCCAAAAATTTAAAAGAAAGATTTAGGAAATGAGACGTCCATAACACATTTTGAAAAGTTTTGACAGATCCCTGGGGATCCAGAAAACCACATGAATATCCAGAACTATGCACATGCCTAGGAAAAAAAATGAAAGGGCCTCATCGCTCAACTCTGGCTCACCTTGAAGCTCTGCACAAGCAAAACAGGAAAGCTACGGCTGAGGGGTAAACTGCTTGTGTATTGGAAGCATGCCTCAACACACACACAGTCCCTTGGGAAGGATAGAAGACTTATTGGTTCAAGGCATTTAAACTAATCTCTGACCAATAATTAACTGACACCTAAGCTACTGAGTAGAAACTTCAGTGGCCACACACTACAAAGAATACAGATTTTAGAGAAGTAATCCAGGAAGGTCACTGAGTAAACAGTAATAACAGCAATAAACCCTGGGAAGAGAATAAATCTGATTTTCAGACCTACTGCATTATATTATCTAAAATGTCTAGTTTTCAACAAAAATTATAAGACATGAAAGAAACAGAAAAGTATAGTTAATATCCAGGGAAAAAAGCAATTGGCAGAAACTATCATAAAGAAGGCCATATATTGGATCACTAAACAAAGACTTTAAATCAGCTATTATAAACATGTTCAAAGAATCATGTCTTAAGGATTAAAGAAAAATGTTACAATGTCCTGCCCCAAATAGGTAATTTCAATAAAGAGGGAAAATTATAAAAAAGAACCAGGTGGAAATTCTGGAGTCAGAAAGTACAATAGCTGAAATGAAAAATTCACTAGAGAGGCTCAACAGCAGGTTTTAGCTAGCAGAAGAATGAGTAAATTTGAAGATAAGTCCACTGAGAATATCCATTCTGATCAAGAGACAGAAAAAAGAACGAAGAGAAATAAACAGAGCTTCAGAAACTGGTAGGAGTCCATCAAGTGTACCAATATATGTATAATAGAATCCCAGAAGGAGAGAAGAGAAAAAGTGCAAAACACTATTTGAAGAAATCATGGCTAAAAACTCAAATTTGATGAAAAACATTTAATCTACACATCCAAGAAGCCCAATAAACTCCAAGCAAGACAAATTCAAGTTGATATACACCAAGACGTAACACAGTCAAAATCTTGGAAACAGGAAAAAAAAAAAAGACTCACCACATTAAAGGAAGTCTTAATAAGATGAATAACGGACTTCTCATCAGAAATGAAGGTCAGAAATCAGCATGATAATGTATTCAAAATGCTGAAAGTAAAAAACTATCAATTAGGAATTCTATAATCATCAACTATTTTTCAAAAATGAAGTCAAAATTAAGATATTCCAAATTAACAAAAAGTGACAGAATTTGTCACTAGCAGACCTGCCCTACAGAAAAGTGAAATAATTCCTTGTCCATTTATTTCACTATTAGCCTTCATATGGTTTGGATTTATATCCCCACCCAAATCTCATGTCTAATTGCAATCCCAAGTGTTGGAGGCGGGGCTTGGTGAGAGGTAATTGGATCATGGGGGTAGACATCCCACTTGCTGTTCTTGTAATAGTGAGTGAGTTCTCACGTGATCTGGTTGTTTAAAAGTGTGTAGCATCTCCCTGTTTGCTCTCTTCCTCCTGCTCGACCATGTAAGATATGCCTGCTTCCTCTTTGCCTTCTGCCATGATTGTAAGTTTCCTGAGGCCCCCCAGTAGTGCTTACTGTACAGTCTGTGGAACTGAGTCAATTAAACCTCTTTTCTTTATAAATTACCCAGTCTCAGGTATTTCTTTATAGCAGCGTGAGAATGACTAATACAAATCTTCCCAAATATGAAGAGACTTTGCAATTTACTGGAGACAGTAGAGTGAGAATACATTTCCCAAGGGCTATGCCTTAACTTGCTCACAGCCATCCTTCCCTGCTCTCCAATCCAGCCCTATGTAGGCCTTTCTGCTTTTGACCACTTTGCCCACAGTACGTAGATGCTCTGAGAGCCCTCTGGGAAACTTAGGTAATGCTTTCCTAGAGCTTCTTGGGATATTGTACTTATACCTTGCAGAAACTTTAGAAACTACCTGGTTTGATGCCAGCTTCCCCCTTCCTAGCTGTGTGACTTTGAGCAAGTTAACTAATCTTTCTGTGCCTGTATCCTATCTCACCAGCAAGAAGTCAAGGAATACTCAGCTCCCAGGTAGCACTGTCCTGTGCTAGCTGCACAGCCCTTTGGGGAGCACAGGGAAAGGCCAACTATGTCCAGATAGGGGCTTAGGGATGGGGGACTGAAGGGTCTCTTTGGTGAATGAATCCCTATTCTCCTTGAGGCATTCACCCATACCCTGCATCCTTCTTGACTTCTCCTTGTTTAGCCTCTGCAAGGCACTTCCCGATGGCCCCACCTACCTCCATCCAGCCCCCTTCCAGTTTGGTGGCCACCAGCCCCACTGAAAGTGGAGCCAGGAAAGAGGAAGAAAGGAAGAGATCCTTAGACAGTGGTGGCTCTTACTGTGCAAAGGCCAGGTGCTGGTCAAGTTCATGCCCTGCACCTTGGTTTTTTGTTTTTAATTTTTTACTGCTTACTAAAAATAAAATAAAAAGATAAAATATAAAATAAGATTCTTTAGGCTTTGTGGTTGCCCTATAACTTTTCCTGTTACTTCTCCGAATGAGCACTCCTCTTCCCTTCCCTTCCCAGCCTATTTTGCCTCATCCACTCTGCCAGAACCTTGCCTCAATGACCTTTCATAGTGCTGGCCCTGGCTGACCATTACACTAGGCCTGCCTTAATTCCAGAAGCTTTTCTCTCTGTCTCTTTGCCATTGAGTTGGTTTCTTTAAATATTCTCATCCTTATGCTTCCTGATACCCTGAGGTCATTGCCCCCCTGGGCCAGTGGCCTCAGAGTTTCCAGCGAGAGCTACCTCCAGCCCTTCCTATGGGCTGGGCATACAAGAACCACTCAGCTCCTGGCATCCTGGACTGGCATAAGGTGAAGGTTCAGACTGCCTCCATGGAGTAGACTTGCTGGAGATTTCTTATTAATAAGTTGTCAAACAGGAAAAGGAAGTTGTAAGAACAACACCCCAGCTGAGGAAGAAATTAAATTTCCGTAATTTGGCCCAGAATAAGGACCAGACATTTTCTCCTACTGTAGTTTATACCTGACTGATCTCAGAAGGAGGAATACATCTTGTAGCGACTCTGGAGCTAGAGGCAGGGGCTCAGGACCCTTCATTAAAATACCTCCAAGGATGAACAAAGATTTTCTTCTGAACATTTCTAGGGGCTTTATAAATAATAGTGAATCTTCACAAAAGCCTTCACAGAAAGGCAGGTAGGAAGGGGGCTTCTTTCTTTGGAAATAGAGATACCAAGCTGGGAAGTGATTTATCTGAGAGCATGAAATGCCAGTGGCCATGAAAGGGAATGGCTTCCCAAGCACCGGATTGAATCCACAATTTTTTGATGCTGACAAACCACTTATGTGAAAAAACGCTGACTCACAGCATTTATCAAACACCTTTATAGGCTGGGTCCTGGTGAAGTTTCTTGACACAATTTGTCCATACAGTATTCTTAAATGTTGGTTCCATTATCATCCCCGATTCACTGATGAGGAGACTGAGGTTCAGAGCGGTTCCCTAACTCAGGTTACACAACTGGCAAGTGAAGGAACTGAGATTGTAACCCAGCCATCTCCCTGCCAAAGCCACCGCCCTCCCTCTGTTCTACTACTCAGTCTAGCAAATAGTTTGTAAATATGTATCAACACCTTTAAGAATGTTCCTGCTTTTTGATCCAGTAACCCTACTTCTGGCAACTTATTCTCATGAAATAATTCTAAATGTAGAATAAGTATTTTACACTTCAACATAGCTAAGGACACAATGATGTTTGCCTCTTTTCTTCCCCAAATCTCACTGAAACGACAGAAGAAATACAAAAATAAAAATTGAGTGGTAGTGGTTGTGGACAGTCAGGAGGAGTAGGGTCAATGTCTAAGAGATTAAGGAACTTCCGGGAGACAGGAAAGAACAGACTGATGATGAAGTGAAACAGAGGCTGTCATGCTGCAGAGCTGAATGCACAATCATCACAGAGTGAATCCTCCCTGCCCAGAATTCCAGAAAGAAGCAATAAGCGCTAGGAGAAAGGATGAGTTAGGGGTGGTCTGTAGGATGGTCGTGCTAGTTCCTTTCTGCTGTCCTTAACAGTTCCCCTGTACACACACAGGAACCTGAGGCTATCTCCTATATAAGAAGCTACATTCCCTGCCACAGCAATGGCATTCTCACGTGGAGTAAGGAAATATCCTCCAGCCACCAACACTCTTCAGTCCATATGTTCATCTACAAACATCAACAGACAGGCAGGAATTGCCAGATATTTCAGAAAAGCCAGAGCCTGAAAGAAGCACCAAACACAAAAATAGAGCTGACTCTGAGAAAGTAGAATTTATACCTAAAACATAAGAAACTTTTAAGTAACTAAAATGAATATCCTGGAGAGAGTTAAGAGAATAGCACATCCATTTAAAAGTAAATAAAGTCTCTATGAAAAAGATACAATCTGAATCTTTGGAAATTAAAACCAGGACTGCCATTAAAAAAAAAAAAAAAAAAAAAACTCAAGAAATGAGCTGACTAGACAAATGAAAATCAAATTAGTAAACTGGAAGATCAAGCTAAAGGATTCTTCCCAAATGTATTAGGAAAGAAAATAAAGAGATGCCATCTTGTTTAAAGTTAAGCGATATGAAGTATAGAAGGAAACATTGATATATCTTTCTTATAGGATTTCCAGAGGAGAGAGCCAGAGAATGAAGAGAAGGAAATAAAAAGGATATAGTAGAAGAAAATGTCCTAGTGCTAAAGAAAGATGTCAGATAGAAAAGGACCCATTGAGAGCTGAGAAAGAATACAAGGCAAGCTTCTAAAACTCATTTTTTAAAGGCAATAAATCTAATATGAAAATGGATAAAGAGCACAGAAAATTTACATAAGAGAATATGAATATGGTTAACAAATAGGTGAAAAGAGCTCAATCTTACATATTATTAGAGAAATGCAAATTATACTTTTCACCCATCAAATTGACACAAAAGAAATGTGCCCTAAAATCCAGTGTTGCCTATGATATGGTAAATCAGCAATTTCATAAATATCATTTGTTACATCCTTCCAGTGGGCATCTTGGCAGCAGCTATAAACAAAAAATTTAAATGCAATTTAGCATTAACATTTCTAGGAGTTGGGTGCAGTGACTCATGCCTGTAATCCCAGCATTTTGGGTGGATCACTTGAGGTCAGGAGTTCGAGACCAGCCTGGCCAACATGGCAAAACTCTGTCTCTACAAAAATACAAAAAAAATTAGCCGAGCATTGTGGTGTGTGCCTGTAGTCCCAGCTGCTTGGGATGTTGAGGCAGGAGAGTTGCTCGAACCCGGGAGGTGAAGGTTGGAGTGAGCCAAGATTGCACCACTGCACTCTAGCCTGGGTGACAGAGCAAGGCTCTATCTTAAAGGAAAAACAAAACAAAACATTACTAGGAATCCATTCTGCAGAAATATTCACCCATATCCACAAAGATGTGGCCAGGCACAGTGGCTCATGCCTGTAATCCCAGCACTTTGGGAGGCCAAGGCAGGTGGATTGCTTGAGCCCAGGAATTCAAGACCAACCTGGGCAACATGGCAAAACCCCAACTCTACTAAAAATTCAAAAATTATCCCAGTGTGGTGGTGCACACCTGTAGTCCCACCTACTTGGGAGGCTGAGGCATGAGAATTCCTTGAGCCCAGGAGGCAGAGGTTATAGTGAGCCAAGATGATATCACTGCACTTCAGCCTGGATAACAGAGTGAGAGTACCTCAAAAAAAAAAAAATGTATGTACAAGGATATTCATTGGACCATTGTTTGTAGCAGTGATAATTGGAAATCATGTGAGTGTTCATGAACAGAAAAATAATTAAATACATTATGAGATGTGTATTTGTACATGCACACATTGTGGACTTCTATGCAACTATCAAAAATAATGAGGTAGAATGATGTTTATATTCTAATATGAAAAGATTTTGAAGACAAAGTGAAAAAAGTCAGTGTTGAAGTGGGGGTCTACTTTGATTTTTCTTGCCAGTGTTTCTTCAGTTCAGGGTAGTTTCCTTTTATTATTTCTTTGATTATTATTTTTTTCCTACTGAGAATCCTATTAGATGAATTTTCAAACTTCTAGACCTATGTCTATTTCCTTTCTCACACCCTTTACATCTTTGTCCATTTGTGTGCCCTTTCTGGTAAAAACTTCAACCAGATTTTACAAGTTATCACTTGCTCTTCAGCAGTTTCATCTCAACTCTTAAGGTTTTTAAAAATTTGAATAGTCAAACTTTTGTTTCTACTCTCTCTAATTGTTTCTAGTTTCATATCAGCCTTTATATGGATGTAATGTCCTCGTTTCCTCTGGGAATATTAACTGCACTGCTTTTAAAATCTTCTTCAGTTTGCTCTGTTAACCCTGTTTCCCTGAGAGTTGGGTCTAACTTGCCTGTTGGATCAGGGGCCTGCCTTTTGGGACGCCGCCTCTTAAATATTTTGCTCTCCTACCTCCCTTCACCCTCACTTTGAAACTGCCTTTATAAAAATTATATCACTGAGAAAATTATGGCAGTGGGGAAGATTTGTTCTAGCCAGCCTTTAGTTTTTAAGCAGCTGAGCTAACTTTGGAAGACAGTTAGTTTATAGTTTAAATGATAATAGCCCTTCCCCAAAACTCAATCACCTTTGTAAAGCAAATGGAAGGCCACCAGGCTAGGAGGAGGAGAGGAGCCTGAATTCTGCTAAGGCAAGCTCGTCGGGTTGCATGTGGCCCAGGAAGGCTTTGAATGTGGCCCAACATAAATTATAAACTTTCTTAAAACAGCATGAGATTTTTTCGTGACTTTTTTTTTTTTTTTTTTTTTGCTCCTCAGCTATTGTTAGTCTTAGTGTATTTTATGTGTGGCCCAAGACAACTCCTCTTCTTTCAATGTGGCCCAGGGAAACCAAAAGATTGGACACCCCTGTGCTAAGCTGTAGATTGCCACCCATTATTCTGGAGGGCACAATATATGCAACTTCCCCAATTACCCCTGCAAATAATATCACTATTGTAGACTAGCCTTTTGAGATATCTTTTCAGGTTTTTTGCATATCTGATACTGATGGCTCCTGTGGCCCCACCCAGAAGCAACTTAGCACAAGAGAACAGCTTCAACTCCTCATTATTTCCTCTCCAACCCAACCAAACAGCAGCAAGCACCCATTGTATAGCCACCCCAACCCCTTCCCCAAGACTACCTTTGAAAAACTCCTAACCTATGAATCTTGAGGAGATTGATTTGAGTAATAATTCCATCTCCCAGGTAGCATGACCAGCCTCATATCAATTAATCCTCTTTCTTCACTGCAATGCCATGCTCTTTATTTGTGCAGCAGGCAGGAAACTCATCAGGTGGTTACAACTTCACCAAAGAATTTAAAATTTGATGATTCTAACAATTGTCTAGGATGTGGGGAAATGGGTTCTCTGTACTATTCTATGGGAGAGTGAATTGGTACAGTCATTTTGAAGGGCAATTTGGCAATATCTATAAAATTTAAATATGCATCACCTTTAATTTAATCATCCATATTGTGTTCTGAACTATAGAGATAAGCTCATCTGTGTACACAAAGACATTTACTACAAATTTGTTTGCAAATATGAAAATTGGAAACACTCTAAATGGTCATCAGTTAGAGAATGGTCAGATCAATATTAAGAAATTCCATGGCCCAGTTGAAAACAGAGTTACTGACGTGTACTGATGTAAAAAGAGCTCTAAGACATCACATTTTTTAAAAGGCTGCAGAAAAATACATACGATATGCTACATTAAAAAAAAACACACACAAAACAAAACCTGAATTTTCGTAGGTACTTACATTGTGAATAAACTCATAGGAAGAAGTGGAGGTTGAAGTCCAGACTGATAATAGCTGTTACTTCTCGGCAGCCAGTCAGATTTCAGGGAGATTTATTATTTTAAATGCTAATAAGAATAGATTAATTCATAAAATTTAAAATAAAAAATATTTTAAAGATAAGCAAATGAGAGAGGGAGCTGTATTCAGGGCCTTCAGGACATGTAGCAGCAACAGGTTTTTGCTTAGAAAGCAAGTCCCCAGAGTCTGGCTTGAGCTCAGTGTTTGGGGATTTCAGCCCCCTGCACCAATCAGATATCTGCTTGGGAACTGGTGGGGGTAGGGGCAGGTGCATGGTGGCCCTGCAGAGTGTACAGACACAGAGTACAGAGCTGGGGGTGGAGCAGGACGCCTAGTGTCCAAGGAGTTGAGAACTCTTTCCCAAAACTCCACTTCTACCAGGGCTCTCAGGAAGAAGAGAAACTTCTAACTAGACTTAGAGAGAGATTTTTATGTATTTATCAGGACACTGAAAAAATATTTCTCAAAATTCTCATCCCTCATAATAAGCTACAGAAAAGGGAGTTCCACAGTCAGACGAGTTGAAAGATGCTGTATACTATGGATACTAGAGCACACATTATGGTACCAAAGGCGTGAAATCCATAGTTCAGATACCTGCCTAACTTAGCACTTATTTATTTGATAAAAGACCCCCTCTAGTAAGAGCAATGTAACATCCTAGGAAACTACTTTAGGAAACACTGTGTTGCCTCTTCCCATTTTTTTCCACGTACTAATGAATGTAAATGAGACAAGGAAAGGAGGTTTGCACAGCTGCTTGAAAAGAGAAAGGAGTAGCAGGGACGAATGTTGCCTGTCTCAAATATTGATTCTTACCTCAGTCCTCCTAAAGGAGCTGTTTCTGCTGTGAGTTTGGATTCAAACACCACCACTGGGGGGCCCTGCTGACTTAGTGTGACAAGGAGTTAGGGAGCATGGCATTCTCCTCCTGCCTGGAGGTAGACGGGGTGGCTTTGGTACAATGAGGACTCACAGGCTAAGGCCACTGGGGCACCTGGAGGAACACAGCCAATGCCCTGGGGGCAGTGCCAACACTCCCCAGAGGCTCTGGAAACAGCAGCTGAGGTGGGGTTCTGGCCTCGGAGGAGGAGATAAAGACACAAGAGTCCGGGACAAAGACCATTAAACTCATCTCTGGAAACGTCTCAGTGAGCTATGAAGGGGCATAGAGGTTTTCATGGCGAGAGAAGCAAGGGCAATGAAACATACATTGTTCATTAGCATGAACTCATTGTACCCGGTGAGTGGTGGAGGGTGGGAATCTGGTTGTTTAGAAAAAGCTAGCTATAGGTCTTTCTGTATTCTAGGGCCCTTCTGCCTGATATCGTAGCCATTAGCCACATGTGGCTACAGAACACTAGAAAAGCGGTTAGTGGAAGGGGGATGTGCTGTTAAGTGCAAAATACACACCAAATTTAAAATATCTCGTGATCTGCCAGAGTGAAAATATCTCATTATAATTTTCTAATGCGTAAACATCGAAAAGAAAACATTTTGTATGTATTGGGTTAAGTAGAATATATTAAAATTAATCTCACCTGTTCCTTTTAATGTTTTGAACATAGCTAGTGGAATATTTAGCATTACTTCTATGGCTCATGTTATGTTTCCAGTGGATAATGTGGATAGGGGTTTAGCAGGAATCAGCTAGACTGAAAACAGCCCTTTGATTTGAGAGAGCAAGTTATTTGCTGGGTGTGGTGGTGTACCCCTCTAATCTCAGCTACTCAGGAGGCTGAGGCAGGAAGAATGCTTGAGGCCAGGAGTTTGAGACCAGCCTAGGCAACACAATGAGACCCCATCTCTAAAATATAAACACACAACATTTTTAAAAAGAAGAAAGAGAACAGGTTATTGGACTCAGAGTTGTGGGAGACTGTGAGGCAAACGGGAGGTCAGTTGCTTCGTATAAGACAGTAGAAGAAAGAGGCAGCAGCTGAACTGCAGGAGGACAGGCAGTGTGGCGTGGGGCTGGGTCTCCACAGAGAAAGGACATGGAGGAAGGATAGGAGGGGAGGGCCCAGCAATGGCAGTAGCAGGAGCCCAGGGAAACAGATGGCCAAGAAAGGACTCCCTGGGGCAGGGCCGACAATGAATTTTGCCAGCAGAGAGGACTGTGGATAGATGTTAACTGTGTTCCTTCTCTGTGCCTTAATACCCTCTGCTGTCCCTATGCCCCAAGGGCAGAGTGTTTCACATGTGCTATGGGTTGGAGGCACTGCATGGGGTGGGGAGAGCTCTGTCCACGCTCAGGCAAAGCTTGTGAGCCTGTGGTGTGCAAAGGAATGGCCCAAGAGCCAGAGGCAAGGAGGAGCAGGGAGGGGGTCGGGCGACTGCGAGGAGACTGTGACACCCTAACATTTCTTGGAAGTACCCAGAAGAGCACTGGCCTGCTGGCAGGGATGTACAAGGGGGCCGGAGATCTATGTTTGGCTTTTGAAGGAAAGAATTACTCCAGCAGGCTGGTGGACACTGGGACCTAGGCCATGTGATGGCCAGATGGTGTAATATCCTCTGCAGCGGTGCACAGCAGCTGTCCTGGGAGAAGTGTGCTGGCAATGCTGGGCGGAAGGTGAGGAAGTGGAACAGGAGCAATGTTAAATCTAACTCGTGAGTAATATGGAAAGATCTCCAGGATACACTGTCAGGTGATCAAAGGACAGTGTCCCTGGAAGGTGTGCTATGCGTTCTCCACGGGACTCCTGAGCTGTCCATACCTGCCTCCAGAATGCTCTGTGTCTGGAGGCTGACTTGTAAAGACTGCACCCACAGGCCTCCTTGCCCTATGACTTCTGGTAGGGATTGGCCAATGGGAGCCCTGCAGAAGACCCAGAGGGTGGGAAGGGAGCGAGGTGGGGTATTTATTCCTTGGCACCCTCTCTCTCTCTCTCTCTCTGACTCCCCTGCATTTGCCAGCCCTGTTCCTCATTGCCTCCTGCACACCTAGTCCACACACCCTTGTGAACAGTTAAACCTTCCTCAGTTACCCGGCTGGAGCATGCTGTTTGCTTCCTATTCAGATTCTGACAGATACACAGGGAATACCATATCCTAACTTTTGTGTGCTTAAGGGTGGTGGCAGAATTAAAATACATATTTGAATCTGCATAAAGAAATACTAGAAGATTTTTCTTCTTTCTTTTTTCTTTTTTTCTTTCTTTTTTTTTTCTTCTCTCCTTTCTTTTTTTTCTTTTTTTCTTTTTTTTTTTTTTGACAAAGTCTCACTCTGTCACCCAGGCTGGAGTGCAGTGGCGCGATCTTGGCTCACTGCAGCCTCTGCCCTCCAAGTTCAAGTGATTCTCCTGCCTTAGCCTCCCGAGTAGCTGGGATTACAGGTGCCTGCCACCGCACCTGGCTAATTTTTTGTATTTTTAGTAGAGACGGGGTTTCACCATCTTGGCCAGGCTAGTCTTGAACTCCTAATCTCGTGATCCACCCACCTCGGCCTCCTAAAGTGCTGGGATTACAGCTGTGACCACCACGCCCTGCCGGAAGCTCCCAATTTTAACTCAAAAAATCCACAGCACCGAGGGAAGCAGCTCCTCCAAGTTGGCTGCATGAAGCAGGGCCACAGCTGACTGTCCCATCTGCTCCCCTGCTCCTGCCCTCCTAGAGCTCTGGCCTCAGCCACGGCATCCTAGAGATGGTGCTGCAGAGTCTGTCAACTGATCAGAAGAGAGAGCAAAATTAAATTACATATGAAGGTTGACTGTAGAAAACAAGTGGAGTCAATGCTGAGTAGCAGCATCTCAGTGAGACAGACGATGGCATTGCTTATGGTAACCCTCATCTTGAGAGGGGCTGTTCTGTCTGTGAGGTGCACCACTGGAAGCTTCCAAAAGGCCCAGCAAGACCCATTTCTGTGGCTGACTTGCCATGTGAAACACCCCAGGCATGTGGCCTGCACCTGGAGATGCCACACCCATGCCACCACCACTGTCACCCCATACACCTTTTGTTAAGTGTGCCCCCTGGGGCCTGGCAACAGAGACACACACAGACCATGAGCACAGAACCATACCTGGAGAGGCGCCTCCTGCAACATGAATATTCAACCTCACAAAGAACTTTGACCTTTGCTATTTCTCACTGGCTTTGTGGAATAATCAGAGGAGCCAGCGTGAGAACAAGGCTGGCATTCACAAAGCTTAGCTCTCATTTCCTCATTAATCCTCCGAGTCATCATTACGAGGCAGGGAGAGGTCAAACATGATTATTGCCTTCAGCCAGAACAGTAGGGTAACGGCCTGCCCTGTGTCATGCATGAGTCACAAGCAGAGTGGGGTCTAACCATGATCTTTGGACCTTGGCTCCTGATTACAATGGGAAGGTAGGGGTCATGGATGCACAGATTGGCAGAACAGTTACCTGAGCAGTATGACTTCAAGTTCAAGGCAAAGATCTTCCTCTATGGTCCTGTATACTCTTGCCCAAGTGGCTACCATTAGTCCTCCTTTGGTGTTAAGCGTAGCTTACAGCCAGTATTTCCTAAATGGCCAGAATAGTTCATGGCCAATATTTCCCAAGTGTCTCGGACCAGGGGCTTGCTTTTGGCACTCCTGGCCCAGGACATTTGAGAAATACAGGCCGAGTGGACAGCTAGAGCTGCCTGAAGCATCGCTCCTGGGCCTTGGTAAAAACATCACCACAATCTGTTCAAATGTTCCCCAAGGTCAGTTCATCAGTCTGGCTGAGCCCCGGGCAGACATGTAGGAAAAGTCCATTTTACTTCGGTAGGAGGGAGTCGCAGACGGCTCTGTGGAGAGATGGGGCCCACCCATCTCAGAGGCAGAACTGAGAGCAGGATGAATCCATGTCCGGGGCAGAGGCCGTGGAGAGAGACAAATGGCATGCAGGTCCTCCAAAAGCCAGCCAGGGGCCCCCTAGGCAGCACCCTGCCTCCAACTCACACTTAGCTTTTGGTGAAAGGCTTTTCCCCGTCTCTTCCAATTATTGCTCTTTTACCTTGTGCTAGGCTCTGGGATAAATCATTTTCATGTATTCTTACAATTTCCAGATGAAAATCTGACACTCAGAGAGGTGAACTGCTCATGCTTGCATAGCTGGGAAATGGTTGAGGTGGAATTTGAACTCCTGTCTGGCTGGAGTCTAAATGTTCCTACTTCCCAGAACATTCCTATACATTTTACTCACAGACCTAAACAAGTTGTGGGGAGGGAGAGGAAGAGGAATGAAGGGGACCAGCTCGGAGGCAGAGAGGAAATGGTGAGGTGGAGACACAGGAAATCCTGACTGTGTATGTATATGCTGTCAGCACGTAAACTGAGCTATTTTAAGGTCAAGGCCAGGGTGCAGCCCAACAGAATTGTGAAAGCAAAATGTGTTTGCTTCTGCAGTTGGCTTTTTAAATACATTTTTCTTTATTAATTGGAGCACTGGTGAACATCTGGGTCATCCTAAATTAGGCCTTTGACATTTGAAAAAATAATCTCAGGTAACAGAGTAAATGGTTCAGGCTCTGTGGCCAGAAGTCTCCTGGTCTCTGACATCCAGGCTGTTTCTGCTCACCTGGTCCCTCTTTTTAATAAACTTGCTGGAAGGAGCTCCAGAGAAAAGGGGACAGTCCTGAGAAACTGTGGCCAAGCAAATGGAGTGAAAGACAGGTCCAGCAGAAGTTGGTGGCCACAAATCCAGCAGCCCTTCAGACAAAGTCCTTAGATAGTTGGACTGATGTGACTGTTCTGCATACCCCATGGGCAGCCTCTGCAAGGAGGTCATGGGAGTTCTATAGTCCTGTGTGCACTTTAGGGCATAGGACCCCCCACCATTCCACCAAAGCTTCCCATGCAAGTTGAGCTCAAATGCCCACCAATTACAGCCACTGTCACTCCCAGCTCTGGCATGCTAGGTGACCTTGAATAAGTTACTTAACTTCTCCAACCCTCTGTTTTCTCATCTGTAAGATGAGCATGATAATAACATAAGTGACCTTATGGGGTTGTGATGGGATACGATGAGACAATACAGGCAAGGCGCTTGAACAGTTCGGGGCACACCGAGCACCCTGCAAACATGTGCGATTCTTCCTTGTTCTGGCTGTGGAGGACATGGGGGAGGGAGAATTGATTGCACACTTTCTGTGTGTCAGAGGGTTTCCACAGATGGTCTCCAATGCTTCCTATAATCCCTTAAGAAAGGGGTCATCACCGAAGTTTACAGATAGGGCACCAAGTCTCAGAGGGGATCAGTAATTTTGCCTCACAGGGTTTGGAGACACGTGTCAGGGTTTGTACTCACATAACCCTGACTTCAAAATCTATTATCTGAGTCATTCCACACCTCCTCCCTAAACCACACCTGGCCTGAATTACGTGTAACACCTGCTCAGATGGTTTGGTGATTAAACCACAGCCTTGGAGGCAGGATCTGGGAAGCTGGACCATGCTCACTCATGACTCCCTGGGATGGGTCTTTTCTATCATTCACAGTTCCAGTTGGTGGCCCAGTATGGAGTTACCAGAGATGTCACGTTAAGGGAACTGAAAAGTGAGAACAAAACTAGAAGAGGAGATGGGATCTTGAGAGCAGGAAGGGACACATTCCAGCAGAGACATTCCTGTGTTTTTGGCCTGGCCTTTCACCTGTCTCCCAGGAAAGCTGGCCCCAGGCACAGTGACACGTGTGAGGAGACTCCTAGGAAAGTCACTCCCTGTGGCCGAGCCACCTGCCTGGGCTGGTCCTTGCACCTGTCATCTCATGCACTCTTTACAGGAACTAATGATGTTGATTATGCATTTTATAGAGAGGTCACTGAAGCCCATTAAAGTGAAACAAGTTGCTCCAAGCCACACGGCGGAGGAAGATTCAACCTTGAGTCTGGGGTTCAAAGTCTCTGCATTTTCTATGACACATCCCTTCGTGATAGCAATGACGCTGCCCGTATAACAGATAATATGTGATAAGGCACTTGCTAAGGCAGGGCTTCTATCAGGGACAAACCCAGGGACAATAACCTATGGGTTAATATCTTTTTATTTTCATTTATTTATATTTTAATTTAATTCCTTTTTTTTTTTTTGAGATGGACTCTCGCCCTGTCACCCAGGCTGGAGTGCAGTGTCACAATCTCTGCTCACTGCAACCTCTGCCTCCCAGGTTCAAGCAATTCTCCTGTCTCAGCCTCCCAAGTGGCTGGGACTACAGGCACACACCACCACGCCCAGCTAACTTTTGTATTTTTAGTAAAGATGGTGTTTCACCATATTGGTCAGGCTGGTCTCGAACTCCTTACCTCAGGCGATCCACCTGCCTCTGCCTCCCACACTGCTGGGATTACAGGCTTGAGCCACTGCGCCTGGCCATATTGTCTTTTTAGACTCTTGTCCCTGAGAGGGACAAGAGGAAACCAAGGGGGCTGGGCTTCTAGGAGGAAAGAGGACATGAAAGCACAGGAGAGAGAGAGAGACAGATAAGTTGAGGAAGAGGAGAAAGGCAAGGAGAAAGAAGAAAACTGGGGAAACAAAGGGAATATATAGACCATGGGAATGAGTGAGAGACAGCTGGAGCCTAACACAGCCTGCTTGCAAAGCGACAATCTGGGCCTCTGTACCTGATACCCGCCTTGTTCCTGCACCCAATGCTCCAGGAGCTTTGCCGTCATCCCCGGAGAGAAGGTCATCTCCCATCCTGGGAAGGCACTGAGCTGGCTCTGGGGGCTCTCTGGAAAATTAACAGCCACAGACAGGCACACACACTTGACCTAAGACTCCCAGTATATTACTTCAGTCACTGGCAACTGGAGTGCAAAACCTGCTTGCTATCCCTGAAATTGTGCGAGAGAAGGAAATGCGGCAGCTCATGAGATGCATATTAGGAAAAACATGGAAGAATTTCTCAGAGTCCAAGGTTACCATTTTTTTTTTTTTTTTTGAGGCAGAGTCTCACTCTGCCACCCAGGCTGGAGGGCAGTGGTGTTATCTCGGCTCACTGCAAGCTCTGCCTCCTGGGTTTAAGCAATTCTACTGCCTCAGCCTCTGGAGTAGCTGGGATTACAGGTGTGTGCCACTGCACCTGGCTAATTTTTGTGTTTTTAGTAGAGACAGGGTTTCATATGTTGGCCAGGCTGGTCTCAAACCCTTGACTTCAGGTGAACCACCCTCCTCATCCTCCCAAAGTGCTGGGATTATAGGCATGAGCCACCCCACCTGATCGTCATTTCCCTTTTGAAGATACTGGCCAGGGCGGTCGTTTGACATCATCAACTTCATTATGGAGACCAAGGAGCCAGAAGGTGAAGGAGCCAGAAGGTCACTGGGCTGGGCCTCTGGTCTCATTGAGGGTTTGCGAATGAGGGGAGAGGAGTAGCCACAGCATGTCCTTTATGTTCTTACCACTCATGTCTAGGCCCTGGTTTTCCTTACTTGCCAAATGGGAATAATAATGCCTTGCTTCCCTTTTTTACAGGGGGTTGTGAAAAAAATAAGTCAATGAATGTGGAACGCTCTGAATTCATTAACAAAGGCATTATCATTGTCAATATGCTGACAAGTTAAACATATCCATCTTAAGGCCAAGTCAGATTCCAAAAGCAGAACTTTCTTTATTTGCAGTTTCAAAGAGCAGAAATAGCAAGACCTTTCTCCCTCTATCCTAAAGTGTTTCCAGAATGTTCTGACGAGCATGAGCCAATGATAAGCATCAGTTGTTTTTGTCTGCTCAACAGCTATTCTCCTTGTTTTCTATAACAGCAGCTCATTTGACATTAGAAAACGCTTTCAATGTAGGTAGAAATGTTAGCCCAGTCCCACTTCAACCCATAAGGCCAAGCAGATCCTCTCTTCCCAGGAATTCCAATCTTGGTGGAGCCACACAAGGATAAAAATCAATTGACCCTGATACGTGTCTTTCTCTGGGGCTACTTGCATGTCCTTTCATGCATTTCTCTTTTGCTCGAGTCAGCTGAGATCTGGTTACTTTCTGTTGTTTGCAGTCAGAGATCCCAACCTGAGGGGTCTACTTTGTCCTTCCCCTAAGAACTCAGAGATGGGGAAGCTCAGGAGAGAAACAGGAACTGTGGAAAAATTTCCCAGTTGATGGGGAGACAGGGTCAGGCAGACAGAGCAGCCTAGTGCAGGAGTAGATCAGATTAGATGAGAACCCAGGAGAGAACCTGTGAACACTGGCGGATGTAGTGGGGACATAAATAGACTCAAACAGGCCATAGGGATTGGGATCTTCATCCTAGCCCCTACCTTGAGCCCTCCTCTCTGTGACACCAAGCTAGGCCCTATCATGCCTAGCTTTGACAGGGCTCCTGTATTTCCCTCTGGCTCACATTTCTATATTTGATCTTGATTAGGGCAATGAAAGGCTCTGGGATTGGCTTGTCCAACTCCCTCATTGTCTTCAGATAGAGAAAATGAGGACCAAAGACAGTAAGAGTCTTTTGGTCCTTTGTAAGCTTGCTTTTTGTTTCTATCTAAGCTTATCCCACAAACAACTTAAGAACCCCAAAGAGCTCCTTCTAGGGAAGGTCAGGCACTGGCAGGACCTCACCACCACTTAGACCCAGATGGAGACCAGGAGTGGTTTCTACAGTGGCCTAGCTTAAGAGTGAAGTCACAGAGGGGCCTGCAGGATTGGCAAGGTCACCGGTCATTCCCACTAGCTGTACTTTTGGCAGATCAGCTTTTTGTTGGGCATGAGCCAGGCCTTCTCAAAGTGCTCCTCAAGATGAGGCTCAGAGAGGCAACATAAATCTTGAAAGGGCCAGCCGTGGGCTCTTCACACAATCTCTACCATCTTGCTAAAAGTTGAAGGGCAGCACAGCCATACCTCATACATGATAGCTTATTTTTGGCTGATGAAAGGCCCCAGATACTCAGGCTCCTGAGCAGAGATGTGGGACTTAGGGAGGAATGGCAATGATGAGCAACAAGTGATCCCTTTATGGCCCGGAAAGGTCCTTTGGACACTCACGCAGAGCACCAAGGAGATGGAACTCAGCCACCCAACTTGCCCAATTCTGGACTCCTCCCACCTGCCCCAGCCAGGACCAGGGATGTAACAGGGAAGCAGGGAGGAAAGGCCTTCAACCCAGAATGCTCTAGGAGGGGACACTGTGCAACCCAGGCATGATGAGTCCTGTCTGTGAAATAGGTAAAGTCAGAGAACCAGACCTAGAGTCAAGCATTGTCAAAAGTTTATGATCCCATTTTCCCAGGGAGCCACAGCCCCTCTCAATTTTGGGGCCCTGCAGGTTCTGCCACTCCCAGTGGACCAATCCTCTTTCTCCTGGGGGCCTGGGCCACATCCTACAGGGAGCTGATGTGATTGGCTCAGCTCCAATAACCTTCACATCTCATGGGTCAAATACCAACAAGGGATGAGCTTCCTTGGGTCACCCTTCACCCAGCCAGTGTCATCTCTGAGGAAGATCAGGACAGGCTGGCAGGTGTCACAGCTGACAAGTCTGGTCACACCCCAGGAACTGGCCAAGACTCACGTTCAGCACTCACAGCCATAGTCCAAGCAAATTGGGGAGCAGTTGACCTTACTCATGTGGCACGGGGCTTGGTGACCCCTGCCAGGCACCCCAGTAGTTCCCCATTCGATCACCTTTGGCCATGTTAAGAGGACATTGTTAGTCCTGATATTTTTCTTGCTTGTCCTTTGTTAGGGGTGATAAAAATGCCCTAAGAAACTTCACATTAACAAAGTTGTATTCTAAGGCTTAAACAAACAAACAAACAAACAAAAAGGATAAACAGGTTTGTGGGCTAGAGAGCTTCAAATTGTAATAGCAATGCCATTCGTTTGCAGTTTTGCAGTAGGAACGTCAGTGATAAAGATCTCTTAAATAGTTGTGTGTTGTTTGTTATTCTAGGTAAAATTACTCAGCTGGATGATGAAAATCGTGAAAACACACGGAAACATGACCAAGCAGACCTTGAAGTGTACAATACATCAGGGCATTTTGGGACCATCTAATAAACGGCAGCGCAGTTCCCAACCACAAAGAGAAGAGCATGTGAAGC
The DNA here is from genome assembly GCF_009828535.3 of Hylobates moloch. Lineage (NCBI taxonomy): Eukaryota > Metazoa > Chordata > Mammalia > Primates > Hylobatidae > Hylobates > Hylobates moloch. Next base: position 86,141,313 of record NW_026652283.1, on the reverse strand, counting down.
CTCAGCAACCTGATCAGGCCACATAGGAGCTGACTGTGGTGGCACCATGCATGTAACTGGCCTCAACCAAGTGACCACCCTGTATCCTGTTCTCATTCAGGAAATGTCTCCATCTGCCTTCAGCACTAAGTTGAGTTCAATTTCCTTGCCCATTGTCACTTTAACCAAGCAGGAGGAGACACTGCTCTACCACCCTCCTGCCCCAAGATCCAGACATAGATGCTGCTCCACTCTCCACTCTCTCTAACTGCATGAGATAGGGCAGGTTATGGGACCTCTCTGTGTTTCAGTTTCCTCCTAGGTAAAATGGAGGTGAAGCACCACCTTATAAGGGTGTTGTGAAGTTTAGCATCAGGTATGGAGTAAGTGTTCTTAATTATTTGCTACTTTATTAAGAGTATAATCATCATGGGGATTTTCTTAGCTCTTCCAGAGATGAGCTCTTCACCCTCATTGCTACCTGCATGTCTGAGATGGCCTAGGACATACTGATTGATTCATTCATTCATTGAGTTTATCAAATATTTACCAAGTGCTAACTATGTACTATGCCCTGGGGTCATAATGATGTTATATCTGAGAGATGTTCAATAGTCTTTTTATCCATTTCTTTGGCATTCTAGTGTGGCTTCCTGATTGTCTACACTTAATGGTACTGATGCAGACTAACAGCTATCACCAGTTGGGCACCTACCATAAACCAAGTAATTTACATACACATTATCCAATTAGTTCCTTACACCACCCTAAGTGCTATGTGTTGCTACCTTCACTTTCAGCCAAGAAAACTGAGGCATAGAGAGGTTAAGTAACTCGTTCACATTCCTACAGTGAGATAGTGTCAGCACCAGGATTTGAACAGACATCTGTTTGAGTCCTAATCTCTCCACCACGCTCTGGGAAGCCAAGGGAAGGTGGGAATCCCCTCCCTGTTCTGGAGGGCCATCTTCCTGGTCACAGCAGGACACTCCCTTAGTTTTATCCCTGAGAAGCTGAAAACCCTTCAGCAGCTTCTATCCCCGCTACCACAAAAATCATCCTGTGACCAGGTGTGTCAGCAGCCAAGTCTTTTCATGGGGCTGTGTGCATTCATGTTTCCTCTGGAGGTGCTTCAAGGAAAATATTAGCCCTTGAACTAAACAACTGTTCAGAGACACAATCCAAAGAGGCACAAGCATTCCAGGAATCATGGAGAGTGAAAATAGCTCATGAGGGTCCAGGCTTCAAGCACAGACCTGGGGACAAAGCAAATACCATGCCCATCCTTGAGCTCACAGATAGCAGTTCTGGCAGCAGATCATCTGTGGGGATATTATAGCAAAGGAAGTCAGAAGGGTGTTCTTTTTCTTCTTTCTTTATTTTTTCCTCCCAGCATTATTAAGTTACAATTGACAATGCAAATTATATATATGACAGTACACAGCATGATGTCTTGATATATGTACACATTTGTGAAATGATTATATCATTCTGATTAACTTAACCGTCACCTCACATATTTATCATTTTTTATGGTAAGAACATTTAAGATCTAATCTCTTAGCTATTTTTAAGTACACAATGCATTATTAGCTATAATCACCATGCTGTGCAATAGATCTCCAGAACTTGTTCATCCTGTCTAATTGAAACTTCATACCCATTACCCAACCTCTCCCCACTTCCTCTCAGTCCTTGACAACCACCATTCTACTCTCTACTTTTATAAGTTCAACTGTTTTAGATTCCACATATAAGTGAGATCATGCAGTGTATGTATTTCTGGTTGGTTTATTTCACTCAGCAAAATGTCCTCCAGGGTCATCCATGTTGGCGCAAATGAGATGATTTCCTTCATTTTTTAAGGCTGCCTTGGATGTTGTAAATAATGCTGCAATTAACACGAGAGTACAGATATCTTTTCTTTTCTTTTCTTTTTTTTTTTTTTTTGAGACGGAGTCTCACTCTGTTGCCCAGGCTGGAGTGCAGTGGCGTGATCTGGGCTCACTGCAAGCTCCATCTCCCAGGTTCACGCCATTCTCCTGCCTCAGCCTCCTGAGTAGCTGGGACTACAGGCGCCCGCCACCATGCCCGGCTAATTTTTAGTATTTTTAGTAGAGACGGGGTTTCACCATGTTAGCCAGGATGGTCTCGATCTCCTTGTGATCCGCCCACCTTGGCCTCCCAAAGTGCTGGGATTACAGGCGTGAGCCACTGCACCCGGCCGAGTACAGATATCTTTTCAACATCCTGGTTTTATTTCCTTTGGATACATACCCAGAAGTGAGATTGCTGTGTCATATGGTAGTTCTACTTTTTATTTTTTAAAATATCATTTTCCATTATGGCAATTTACATTCCCACCAATAGTGTACAAGAATTCCCTTTTTTCTACATCCTTACCAACCCTTTTATCTTTTTGATAATAGCCATCCTAACAGGTGTGAGGTGATGCCTCATTGTGGTTTTAATTTGCATTTCTCTGATGATTAATAATGATAAGCATTTTTTCCATATACTTGTTGGCCATTTATATGTATTTTAAGAAATGTCTATTCAGGTCCTTTGCCCCTTTTAAATTCAGTTATTACTTTTTTTGCTATTGAGTTGTTTGAATTCCTTATGTATTTTGGGTATTAATCCCTTGTCAGATGTATGGTTTGCAAATGTTTTCTCCCACTCCCTATGCTGTCTCTTTACTCTGTTGATTGTTTGCTGTGTAGAAGTTTTTAGTGTGTTGCAATCCTTTTTGTCTATTTTTTGCTTTTGTTGCCTGTGCTTTTGGAGAATCACATCTAAAAATTCATTGCCCAGACCAATGTCAAGAAGCTTTTCCCCTATTCATCCTTCTAGTAGTTTCACAGTTTCAGGTCTTGTGTTTAAGTCTTTAATCCATTTTGAATGGATTTTTGTAGAGGGTGTGAGATATGGATCCAATTTCATTCTTCTACATGGGGATATTCCACACGCAAAAGTTTCCCCAACACCATTCATTGAAGGGACTGTCCTTTTCTCATTATAGGTTCTTGGCACCTTTGTTGAAGATCAATTGACTATAAATGCATGAATTTGCTTCTGGGCTCTGTATTTTGTTCAACTGCTGTACGAGTCTGTTCTAACGCCACAGCCGTGAACTTTTGACTACTACAGCTTTGTAGCAGATTATGAAATTGATTCGTGTGATGACTTCAACTTTGTTCTTTTTGCTCAGGATTGTTTTGGCTATTCAGGGTCTTTTGTGATCTCATATGAATTTTACAATTTTTTGTTTTTGTGATAAATGTCATTGGAATTTTGATAACGATTGCATAAATTTGTAGATTGGGTAAGTATGAACATCTTAATAATATTAATTCTTTCAAACCATGAACATGAGATATATTTCCATTTATTTGTGTTTTCTTCAATTTTTTCATCACTATTTTATAGTTTTCAGTGTATGTCTTTCACTCCTTGGTTGAATTTATTTCTAAGTCTTATATGTTTATAATTTTTTTGTGTGTGTGTATATATATATGTTATTATAATTATAAATGAGATTGTTTTCTTGATTTCTTTTTTGGATAGTTCATTGTTAGTGTACAGAAACATTACTAATTTTTGGCCAGGCACAATGGCTCATGCCTATAATCCCAGCACTTTGGGAGGCAGGCAGATCACTTGAGGTCAGGAGTTTGAGACCAGCCTAGGAAACAGGGTGAAACCCCCTCTCTACTAAAAATACAAAAAATGAGCTGCGTGTGGTGGTGCACCCCTGTAATCCCAGCTACTCGGGAGGCTGAGACATGAGAATCACTTGAGCCTGGGAGGTGGAGGACGCAGTGAGCTGAGATCATGCCACTGCACTCCAGCCTGGGTGACAGATAGAGACTCTGTCTCAAAAAGGAAAAAGAAAGAAAGAAGAAAGAGAGAGAGAAGAAAGAAAGAAAGAAAGAAAGAAAGGAGAAAGGAGGAAATGAAGGAAGGAAAGAAAGGAAAAGAAAGAAGGACAGATTGCTGATTTTGAAATGTTAATTTTGTATCCTGCAACTTTGCTGAATTTATTAGTTCTAATAGTTTTTTGTAAAGTCTTCAGGGTTTTTTAATAGATGGTATCACCTGCAAACACAGACAATTTTGCTTCTTCCTTTCCAATTTGGATGCCTTTTATTTCTTTTTCTTTCCTAATTGCTCTGGCTAGGACTTCCAGTAAGTACTTTACTAAATAGAAGTGGTGAGAGTGGACATCCTTATCTTGTTTCCAATCTTAGAGGAAAAACTTTCAACTTTTTCCATTGAGTATAATATTAGCTGTGGACTTGTCATATAGGGCATTTACTATGTTGAGGTACATTTTTTCTATCTATAATTTGTTGAGAGTTTTAATCATGAAAAGATGTTAAATTTTGTCAAATGCTTTTTCTGCATTTATTGAGATGCATGAAATCGTATTATTTTAATTCTTCATTCTGTTAATGTGGTATGTCATTTATTAATTTGCATATGTTGACCCATCCTTACATTCCAGGGATAAATACCACTTGATTGTAGTGTATGATCCTTTAACACGCTGTTGAATTTGGTTTGCTAGTATTTTGTTGAGGATTTTTGTTTCTATGTTCAGCAGAGATATTGGCCTGTAATTTTCTTTTCCTGTAGTATCCTTGCCTGGCTTGGTATTAGAGTACCAAACCAAATCAACTCAGGCACAGGGAAAAAGCATGGAATTTTGGCACAGGAACCACCATCCTTGCCTCTACCCAGCTGGCAGAGGCCTCTACTCACTCTTGAAAATGCACTCGCCTTTGTCATATACAGAAAGCCCATATATAACCATCCCTTCCCATTAGTTCTCTTCAGTCCATCAGCTCACACACAATAAGCTGAAGTTATAAGTTACCCAGCATAGTCCCAGGGTTTGTGGGGGACACAGAAGTCCACTATGGGAGCTCATAGCCTGCAAGGTAAACTAACTTATTTGTCTATTCTCTTTGTCCTTTTCACGTTGGACTATGTCAATGACATCTGTTACATAATTTTCAAAATGTAACCAGTGTTGAAAACCTGCCTGTCCTTTAAACCAGCAAATCCAATTCCAGAAATTTAGCTTAAGGAAATTATAAAAAATATGAGCCAATTTAGCTAGAAGAAGTTTCAGGTATTTTTTTTAATAGTAGAAAAGGATTGGAAACAAACCAGATAACCAACAATAAGAGACAGGTTATTAAAAGATGGGTATACTACACAATGGAGTGACATTTGCCCATTAAGGTAATTTTAAAAATGTATGTATTAGAAGGAGAGTCTTGATGTTTTAGGTGAAAGGAGCAGTTATAAAATATGCTATAAGCATACTGTGTAATCCATCTGTGTGTCTTTGTGTGCCCACATGTGTGTGCACATCTCTTTGCATACTGATATCTACACATGACATAGTGATTTGTTTCTCATTGTCTTTGTAAGAGCTGTGCCAGGGTCCCCTTGTTCACCGCTGGAAGAGTGAATCACCACTTCCAAGGATGCTAGAGGAGTTTTTGTCTTTTAGAAGTTGTGTTGATGAAGGTTTGAAAGTGAGTATAGCTTATCCCCATAAGATGTTTCCATCCAAGTGGAGACAGCACCCCTGATATGGCACTTCTGGACTCTCTCCACCCTCTTCAGTCCCCCTGCCCTGGAGGGAGAGGTTATTCGGATTGTGAGTTTGGGAGGAGAAACTGGACAGCACAGCCCAGAACTTCTTGTGTCTACTCACCCATGTTGTACATCTCACAGGGACAGGATCCTTGGTCCAAATCTGCCATGTTTGGGTGGGTGAGATGCCTAATTCGGGGGTTCAGCACTTGGAAAGACATGAAGCCAATGATGAGCCTTTCTCTAACATCCGCTTTATCTGTATAAGTGACATTCTGGCTTTCATCTGCTTTATTACTCCTTTGTTTTATTTCTTAATTGGTTCAGAATTCAAGTGAGAAAGCGAGAGAGGGGATATCATTCACTGGGCCCCTTCAAACACCTTAACATTCAGGGTCCTCTCTTGGAGGTAACACTATATTGCAAGAAAGGGAGTGGAATCAACTCATTTTGTTTCAAGGTTTGAAAGCTAAGCTGACTGATCCCCGGAGGCTTAGCCATGGTGAGGGGAAGGAAACTGAGAACTGGACATCCAAAGGATTCTGACTGTGCACTGCAAGAGCAGGTGGAGTTGTGTGGGGTTGGTCGTGCATGGGGCTATGAATAGTGACCTTGAGATCCTAGCTTTGGGTACCCTTGACCATCATGCACTGGAGGAATTTGGGCAACTTGAGCAGGATGTGCAAGGAGTGAGATCATCAAGGGATACTCCTCAGCCATATCTATCTGACCACAAAGGTTCATCTTTCATCTGTGATGTGGGGTGGTCACTAAAGGCAAGAAAAGCTTGCTGTAGTCAAATATTAAGGGTCAGAGCTCTCCCCACTTAAAAATAGAAATTGTACTATTTTTGTACAAACTCAGGGTCAGTTTCTGGGCCACCCGGGGATCTGGGGTTGCCCCAAGAAGGAGAGGTCATTCTTCCTTTTAATCTAGGACCCAATCCTTGAAACTTTTCTGTGTCTACATGCACTTCTTTAATAATCTTGTGGCTTTAAATATCAATATTTTGGTTTTGAAACTCAGATTTGTATCTCTAGCCTCAGCCTCTTCCCAAACCCCAGACTGCCTCTTGACATCCAATTTGGCTATGTATCATCTCAAACTTAAAATTTTAAAACCAACTTCTAATCTGTCTGCTCAAGCCCCACCCTCCCACAGTCTTTCCCATCTCAGAAAATGGCAGCTCCATTCCCTGGATGCCTTGGGGTAATCCTGGAGTCACCTCTGACCTTTCTTCCCTGTCTCACATTTCTACTAGGAAATCCCATCTGTTCTACCTTCAAATATATCAAGACTCCATCTCATCTCGCACCTGTAATGTCCTCCTGGTCCAAGTAATCATTGTCCGTCACCTGGATTATCACAATAGCCTCATAACGGGTCCCCCTGTTCCTACCTTTTCCTGCCTGTAGTTTATTCTTAGGGTTAAGAATAAACTAAGGCTCTGCTCTAATCCTCCAATGGTTCCTCATCATGATCAGAGAAAAGTCACATCCTTCTACCACCCCTCAAGGCCCTACACAGACTTCGTGACCTCCCTATCTCATCTCCAACTCCCTCCTACCACTGACATGCTCTCTTCCAGCCACCCCGATCTCCCTGTGCTTCCAAGGACACGCCAGGGCTTTTGCATGTGCTGTCCCTTCTGCTGGAACCCTCTTACCTCCATCTCCAGATGGTTCAATCCTTTCTGTCCTTCAGGCCATTGCTCAGGCTTTTGCTGAGCACTCGTCTTAAACTGAAGCCTGCTTGACACTCCCAAAGCCCTTCCCCTGCTGTGATATTTTTATTGCCCTTATCCCCAGCTGTTTTGCTATATTTCTTACTTGTTTGTTTATCGTCTGTCTCCCTCAGCTAAGATAAAATGTCAACCGGGCAAGGAAAGGACTTTTTATTTACTCTCCTTGCTGTATTCTCTGCAGCTGGAAGAGTGCCTGACGCAAAATAAGCACTCAATAAATACCTGTTGAGTGAGTGAATGAATCTAAAAAGTGGATGACTTAGGTAGTTTCAATTTGACTTGGAAAAATAAAAAAGCATGACTACTATGCACAAAAATGTCATAAAGGAGTTCACACCAAATACACAGAAAAAATATGGCTGTATTAACATTAAAATGTCACAGTGGTTTTCACTGGGTGAGGAGCTACAATGGATTCTCTCTTTGTTTCTATCCATCTATTGTTTCTAATTAATATACAATAAATATGTTGTTTGTGTAATGAAGCAAAAGTAGAGAAACGTTTTTTAAACTGCTGCCTGCTATAAACCAGGGATCCCCATTCTCCAGGCCACAGACTGAGAGCAGTCCATGGCCTGCTAGGAACCGGGCTGCACAGCAGGAGGTGAGTGGTGGGCCAGTGAGCATTACTGCCTGAGCTCCGCCTCCTGTCAGATCAGCAGTGACATTAGATTATCATAGGAGCACAAACCCTATGGTAAACTGCACATGTGAGGGATCTAGGTTACGCACTCCTTATGAGAATCTAACGCCTGATGATCTGAGGTGGAGCAGTTTCATCCAAAACCATCCCCCACCACACCCAACCCCTAGTCCATGGAAAAATTGTCTTCCATGAAACCAGTCCCTGGTGCCAAAAAGTTGGGGACTGCTGCTGTAAACTATAAGGTTGTCAGAGGCAAGGATTGTGTGTAGGCATACGGGCACTTTAAAATCCCCAAAACTGAAAATTTCCGTAGCCTAAGATGTTTTATCTCTGGCAGGACACTAGTCTCCTACTCACAGAGTTGTTCTTTATGTACCAACTGGAATAGCCTTGGATTGCACGTGAGAAGGAAGCACCAGAATGTGTGGACCAGGGCATCAGTAAGGCTGCAGTCATCAAGAAAGGAAGACATACAAAGACTCAGGCAGTCGATGCCACCTTGCTTGGTATCCTGGCCAGCATAGCCCACTGCATAAACAATCATCACTTTCATGGAGCTTTGCGGCTGACAGAGGATCTTTACATCCTTGCAACAGCTTTGTATATTGCCTTTTATTCCCTTCCTCAAGGAGGCTTACAGGAGTTACATACTTTGTCCCGGATCTCATAGCCAACTTCCTTCTGTCTGCATTCCTACTGCAATACCACCTGCTTCCATGGTAAACACGTTTCCAGAGACAGCCAGGAGGAAACAAGGAGTTGGGTCAGCAACCTTCCCTAAAAGGAATAGCATTTGGGGTGGGTCAAATAGCTAAACCCTTGGGGTGCTTAGGGGAAACTGAGGTGGAAAATTGCAGTAAGGGTTTGTCTAGGAAAGGTGATGCAATGACTCTGTTATATTAGGGGCATGGGAGCTCCTCTTAGAGAGGGAAGTATCTTTGTCTGGAGAAAAAAAAGACCTTAGTATTAATAAATGCTTGGGATAGAAAATGAGGCCTTGAAGGTGAAGCTACTCTGCCATGAAGAATGGGGGACTATTTTCGAGCTTCTAAGGGAGTCTAGAGAGAGAAGTAAGGTGAGAAGAGAAAGGAGCAGGGAGAGGCAAAGGTGGAGAGAGGCTGGAAGAATGCTGTGGAGACACTAGCAGGGGTATTTTGTGGATATAAATCCTTTTCCTCTAATCCAGTGTTTTTGCTTGAGTTAAAAGCAGAGTTACTAAGGGCAAAGAACAACAAACTTGTTCCCTCCCTGATTTCCTGCCTTTCTTGGGGGAAAGACTTAGTGGACCCTTTTTCTTTCCTTTTATAGACAGTGCCACATGATTAGTCACACATAGCCTCTGATCTTTTTTGCACTCGGGGCAGATTTTCAGACATCAAAGAACTTGAAGAATTCAGTACACGTGTTTAATGTAGCATTGGGGTTTAGCTGACAGTCTCCTGTGAGTTTGGTCGGCATGGGTCAGCTTCCTTCTGTGCTCCCTGTTCGTTCTCATAGACTGGTATCTGCCAACACTAGACATAAGCTAAGATTTTCCACTGTAAGCGTTTTCCTCTTCCTAGGGCTGGGCTTGGGCATGAGGTGACACAGAGCTCTGACCATAAGAGAAGGAACACAAGGTCCAGCTTTTCATATGGGGCATCCCCAGGAAGCAAGACCAGAGCGATCCTCCCCTTGCCATTCTCGTTTCACTCTCTCCTTGTCACCACCCACCGAAAAGAGCCTGCAAGAAGGGCCTGTAAGCAGCCCTACTCCAAAAGGAGCCCTGGGACCATACTGGGGGAAACTACAACATAGCCTTTACAGCCTACCTAATGCCATCGCGGTCATTATATGGCTCCTTTATTAGCCAAGGAAGTTCTCATCATGCCCATGTGGAAGTGAAGATTGGAGGATCACGGAGGTTCAGAAACTTGGTCAAGAGCATCAAGAAAGAGGCAGAGTCAGGAGTTGAACCCAGATTTTGTGGGTAGAATAGAGGGGGTCCAAGATTTGGCTTTTTTTTTTTTTCCTTTTTTTAGCATCACCTTTGCTCTGTGGATTCTCCAAGTGCTGGTTACTCTCCCTTTGTCCCTGGCTCCTGAGCTCTGCTCTTTGCTTCTTTGACCTGCTCAGTGCCCAGCTGGCTGTTTCCCTGGTGGCCTTGGGGCTGGCGGCCTCTGTAGGACTGTGGTTCTGACAGTGTGAGATCTGCAGCCATGCTCCTTAGACTCCTTTTTTTGTGGGGGATGAGGTGGGGGAGATAGGAACTCACTGTGTTGCCCAGGCTGGAGTGCAGTGGCATGATCTCAGCTCACTGCAATCTCTGCCTCCCCACTTCAAGCGATTCTCCCGCCTCAGCCTCCTGAGTAGCTGGGAATATAGGCGCCTGCCACCACATCAGGCTAATTTTTGTATTTTTAATAGAGATGGGGTGTTGCCATGTTGGCCAGGCTGGTCTCCAACTCCTGACCTCAGGTGATCTGCCCATCTCGGCCTCCCAAAGTGCTGGAATTATAAGAGTGAGCCACCGCGCCTGGCCTCCTTAGACTCCTTAGCACTGGCCCCTCCTTTGTCTCTTCAGGGTGGTTACTGCTTCCTGCCATTGCCAGTCCCTGTGGCCGACTCTGTCTTCAAGGTTGGTTTCCTTCACCCCGCCCACCCCCTGGATAAGTCCCTTTCCCAGATTATTCTTCACTCTACCACTTTGAATGTACACTCTGCTCCTGTGGGGCACTTGGCTGATAAACCCAACATGACACATGGGCAAAAATGCAGCTGCCCTGGGATCCTCTGCCTCCTCTGGTGGTCCCTGGAACTGCTGAGAAATCTGAGTTCCAGAAGCAGTTTGCAGCCACTGACTTGCCTGCCGGGCAGTAGAACCACTGTGCCAGTCAGGGTGTCTGCCAGCTCGGAGGTGCTGCCCTTCAGTGGGGCCCGAAGGGCTTGAGACCTGTGTCCCTCCTTCCCCTCCTCCCTGTCTATTCTAAAAGTGTTGACACCACTAGCTTCCCAGAACTTTAGGGGCACATCCCACACATTTCTGGAGACAACTGCTCTTCCAGGGTCTCATTTTCCTCTCACCCTCACACTTTTGCAACCTGAGCAAGATCTAGGAGGAGCCAAGTTGTGAGAAAGGAAGAGAGGTTTCAAGAAGTGGACTTTGTCTTGCTGTAAGTGACTTGCCCTGCAGCTGCTCTGTGGTATTTGCTCCCCAGGCATAGGCAGGTGTAGGGGCTGGTCGGTGGTCCCCATGTGCCAGTCAGCACCCCAGGAGCAAGTGCTCTGCCATCCTGTTCCTCTCTCCAAGAGGTCTGAACACTTGCTCTGCTGAATAGAAGAGCCACTGATTCGGTCACTTGTACCCTGTCCTTTGCAGGAAGCCGGAAGGCTCTGGGTGTGTTTACACACAGGCGTGCATGCTGTAAAACACACAGACACATCCTAAGCAGAGGAGCAAAAGGGTGGCCCTGAGCAGATAAGAAGTCAGTCTCTCAAAGTCTCATTCCTCCTCCTGCAGGCCAGGAGCCTGAAGCATCTCAGACTGGGGGTGCCCAGAAGCTGAAGGCACCAGGGAGGCTGGCCCACCACCCTGGCCAAGGACACCAGCTTCACTTCCACAGTAAGTGAAGGGACAGCCTCACAGCAGGTGCCTCAGAATGGGCGGAAATTCCCTCAAAGAAGAGAACCCACCGACCAGCCAGTTCATATCCCCCACTGTTTGCAAAGCTGCATTTTCCAGAACAAATCCACAAACTGGCATGTGAATTTGACCATCTGTCTCTAGTGATTTTGATTCCTATCAATCAGTCCCTCAAAGCCTTATTCAATAATAATAACTTCTTAAGAAGTGTTTGAATGTCTATCCGTGCATGCATTCATTCTGCATTGAATTGCTTACTATTATGAGGCACATGGTGTAGCCTGGGAGGCAGAGACTGAGAAGCAAAAACAGCCCAAGCTCACCAGAAGCTGACGTTCTAGCGGAGGGCACAGGGCACCACACAGGCCTCTCAAACAAGCCTGGTGCAAGGAGATGCTGAGAGGGGCCATGATCCTTGTAGTTATGTGTCTGCACATGTGAACATGGAGCTTCCTGAGGAACCTGCTCTCCCCTCTGCATGCCCCTAACCACCTCTGTTTCCCTTGACAGCCTGTCCCCACGTTCCAATCTCCCCCAGTACACACACAACATTTTGTCTCTTCTCTCTCCTCTCACCCTCCTCCCACCCATCTTTCCCTATGTTATCCCATCCTTTCAAACCAACAGGAATTCTCCCCTGTTGGAGGCAAGAAAGAGACAGCCATCCCAAAAGACAAGGAACCTAACTAGAATGAAACCAGAATCATGTCAAACAATTCCCAGGAGAGGGGGAAAGGCCGCCGATGATAATGAAAATGTTGCTTGCTGCCATGACAACCGCAATCATTCAGCCACAGTACCAAGGCTTTGGAGGCAACAATATCAATTGAATGTTTATTTCCCCAGCACGACAAGCATCTCTAAGGAGGTGGAAGCCAAAAAGGAGATATCTTGGGGACTCCACCTGTCACCTGCTGGACAACTGGAGTGCCTGGCAAGGATTGGCTCTTCTTTTTCCAATCCGCCATTAACTATGACATCACTTTCAACTTTGCCTGTGTCTAACTCTTCATCTGTATCAACCAGTTTGGCTAAGGGCATTGAGAGTCCCCTGGGGCTTCTCCCAGGTGAGGAGGCTGGGCCACAGGCTGGGGTGAGTGGCCTCTGCCTCAAGACAGAGGCAGAGCCATGGCCAGCATTAGGGTGGCTTCAGGTCCCATGAAGGCTCCATGCAAACAAATTATTTCTGAGGATGAGAAGATGGGAGGTTGAAATCTACTTAACAAAACAGGAAGCAACCTCAATGTTAAGAAGAAAGCCTAAAACCAACAATAGGAAACAGAATAACTATCAGGGACCCTGTAGCTGAAGATTTACCAGGAGGCCAAGCTAAGCAAAGGTGGTGGGGGGGCCATTTGCATTTCCATCGTGGGTACTTTATGAATATGACCACTAACGTTCTATCATGGCTTTCCTCAAGCTGCAATGTGAGCTAAGCCAGCCGGCCTCAGAGTCTCAGGACTATGCTGTTTCTGAAGGAGATGACTGCCACCTCCGGGGAAGCTGCCATCTCCTCCAAGGCCATCAGCAGGGGTGGGCTGCACAGCACAAAAATCAGGTGATGGAGGCATCCGACAGACTGACTGATCTTCCATTTCTTCTGCAAAGTTAGAATGATGGTGAGGCTGAAGAGTGAATCAGCACTCTCCTCCATACTATATTCCACCCCTACTCCCCCTTCCCCTGGCATTATGCAGCCTTCAAGGGTCTCTGCACTTCAATAATAATATTGCCAAGTGCCAGAAATCTCAAACTGTGTGAGATATTAGTGGAAGTATGAAAATATTGCCCGGTGTGTGTGGCTGTCGTAAGCAACTCCTTTAAGAGCGTCCATCTGCGCTGGGGCATTTTGGAGCTGGAAGGAGGTTGTTAGAAATAGATTGTGCTGCCACTGCCCATTCTATAAAATATGTGCATGATTCAGAGCCAGGCGGGCATTTGTGAATCCCAGTCCTCTATTGGTTAAAAGGAACTCCATGCTTGATTTGTGTATGGATCAAAGCAAAGCTACTTATCTCTACTGGGTATTTCCTTCACACTTACCGGCATCGTTCAGCAGGGAAAGGTGAAACAAAGGCTGAATTTATTCACAGACAGGAGATTCAAAGAGACAACATCAAGGAAACAGATCAAAACTTCAAAAACAGCTCTGATCTAACTTCTCAAACATTTCATATTTTCAAAAAAAATCATAAAAAAGGATGAATTATCCAAAAAGAATAAATCTACTTTTATTTCCATTTAAATGCCTCAAAGCAAAAGGTCCAAGGGTTCTGACTCTTTTCTCACTGCTGTCAGGCAGATTGAGAGCCCCTCACGTTCTCTCCCTCTTATTCCTCTGTTTTGGGGTAAAAGTCTGCTTGCCAAGCTGGTGGGGGCTGGCACTGCATTAATCAATGTGACAGTTGCCACAGCATGGTTATTGCTTCAGAATAAAAGAAGTTGAACATCGACGTCCAAATATCTCACAGATTTGCCACACTACCCCATGGATCTAAAAACAAACAAATATCGTAAAAACTGGCTTTAAAACAAATGTCATTGGAAAAGTTTGGCAGGTTCTTTAAAAGTTACATATATACCAACCATATGGTTCAGCCATTCCATTCCTAGGTATTTACCCAAGAAAAAGAAAGCATATGTCCATACTAAAATTTTACATGAATATATACAGCAGCTTTATTCATAATAGCCAAAAACTGGAAAAATTCAAATGTCCATCAGTAATGAATAAATAAATATGGTATAAACAAAATGAATAAACAAACTGAGGTACATTCATACAATGGAATACTACTTGGCAATGAAAAAGGGAGAAACTACTGATATAAAAAACATGAATAAATTAGAATAATTATGCTGAGTGAAAAAAGCCAGACAAAAAAGAGTAATATTGCGTGATTCCTTTAATATAAAACTTAAGAAAATGCAAACTGACCTGTTATGGCTAAAAGCAGATCAGTGGTTGCCTTGGGAGGTGGGGCGAGGGAGCCAGGAGGAGAGACTGCAAAGAGGCATGAGGAAACCTTTGGAGGTGATGGATATGTTCATTCTCTTGAATTTGGTGATGATTTCATGTGTATATACATATGTCAAAAGTTGTCAGTTGTACACTTTAAATAGATGCAATTATATCAATTAACCTCAATAAAGCTGTTTTAAAATATTAGAGAAAAAAAATGCCATGATGCAGCAACAGGGATTAGATTTCTACCCCTGCCTTAAACAACTAGAAAACTAGACAAGGCATATGGAAACAACAATTTTCAACCTTGTTTAAGAGTCAAGGCAAGATTGTGATCCCTGAAAGAAGGGAAATAAGTAAGGTGAGCCCTACAATGACACCAGCTCATTGCCTAGAGAGAACCCCAGTGAAGCCCAGTAGTCTCACAGAATTGAGGAGACAGGGTTCAGAGTTCTGCAGAGCCAAGGCAGCTCAAATTTGCAGGGCAGGGAACCAGAGAGGAGGGAGTTCTACATGCAGAGAGAAAACTCCGGAGATTGTCAGGTAAAAACCTCAAGTCTTTGATCTCTGATCAGTGCAGGCATGTGAGAAAATTCTTCAAGGCAGGGAAAAGAACCACCTAAAAGGTGCAGATAGAACAATTCCTGGAGTCTTTACAGGGCCAGGAATAATTGCTATTCTCACCAGCCAAAATATATTTATACACCAGCCATGTAATACATGGATAACATTTTGAGAAGGGTATTGGCTTACGAATAGGGTAGCTTAGCCCTGGCCTGGAGGTTTCCTGGACCTATGACACTGTGCCCCAAAGAGTTAAAGAAACCAATGACTGACAGAAATTCTTGAGTTTGTAGGATGATGGATGAGAAAAGAAACAACTTGCTAAAATGCTGAAACTCTCTCTGCTTTGTAAGATAACAAAACTGTCTGAAATTGGCTGGAACCACTATGGTCAACTGGAGTCTGGGCAAAACAAGGTTACTGATGTCACAGTATAAATTTCCACCACATGTTTCATACTCACTTCCCCAAAATTTGCACATACAATCCATAAAATAACATTTTTTGAAACTACACATGTCCAAAGACTTTCCAGACCTTCCCTTCCCTCCTATCAATCACCTACTAATCCCAAAATCTACCCCCTAAACCTTTTCTAATAAAAAACATTGCCTTAAAGCCAGCACAGGGAGACAGATTTGAGCTTAACTTCTGTTGCCTTGTTGGTTGACTCACAGGAAAGGCTTTTCTTTTCTGAAAAAAACCTGATGACGTGGTGTTGGCTTCTCATACACCAGGTAGTGAGCTCTTTTGTTTGATAACACTACCATAACAAAATTTGAAAGCAAGTCCTGAAGGGATCAAACTGTTTCCAAGTAACTGTGTGCCAGAACAAAGCCCAACACTCTTGTGAGGAATAAAACAAAATCCAACACCCAACATGGTAAAATTCCCATTATCTGGCATCCGGTAGAAAATGACCAGGCATACAAAAGCACAGGAGTATGTGACTCATAACCAGGAAGAAAAATAGAAGAAGTCCCAGCAACAGCAGAGATGATGGAACTAGCAAACTTGGACATTAAAATAGCTATTATAAATCTCATAAATATATGAAGGGATACTCAAGGAAAACACAAACTCAATTCTGAGAGAAGTAGAAGATATAAAAGAAAACTCAAATGGAACTTTTGGAGGTGGAGAATATAGTATCTTAAAAAAAACAAAACTTGAACAAAAATCATTATCTCGTTGATACTAGAACTCATTTTCAAGCTGTCAAGTGATAACTGAATCATCACTTCCTTGAAGAAACCTTGCTGGCTGGAACAAACCTAATATTCTGTGCTGTCACAGTTCTTCAGCCTCCTCTTCAAAGCACTTGTCATAGTCATAGTACTTCCATTATCTGTGGAACTACACAACTCATGTCTGTTTTCCCCACTACACCACAAGGTCTAAGAGAGCAAGAGTGTGTTTTTGCCTACGTCTGTACCAGTGCCCAGCCAATGCTAAGTATGAAGTAAGCACTCCATAAATATATTTTGAATAAATGAATGGACTTCTATAATCAGCTTTGCAGTGGATTCATTTGGCAACTCTTGTTTAATGTATCACTCCTGACTTCTTCCTTCCTTCTTCATCAGCATAGTGATGCTGGTTGACCATGAGGTCCGGCTCTCATATGGCCTCATAAAATGGGCTTCCTGTAGGCACTGTTGAATCCTGAATTAAGTGTGAACAGATGATTCACTAAGCGACCTGGAGCAAGTTGTTTAACCTCTCTGACCTTTGGGTTTTTCCGCTACTAAATAAGAATATTGAAACAGATTACCTCTAAGAACTCTCCCAGCTCTCATGTTCCAGGATGCTGGTTGTGGTCCAGTCTCCAAAAATGCTGCTCCTCCCCGCAGGATCCTCACTTACCGCCTAGTAGCCATACTCTTCCTAAATTGAACTGGGGCTTTCTGTGTGACCAATAGAGTATGGTGAAGAGAACGGTGAGTGGCTTCTGAAGGTAAGCCATAAAGGGCACGGTGGCTTCTGCTTTGGTCTTTTGGATTGCTTGTTCTAGGGGATGCCAGCCACTATGTCATGAAAACACTCAAGCCACCACAGGGAGAGGCTTTTGAAGAAAGTAATTAAGGTCTCCTGCTAATAGTGAACTATCTTGGAAATGGATCCTCTTGCTTCAGTCAGCCTTCAATTGGCTGTAATCCCAGCAAACATTTGACTTTAACCGCATAAGAGACCTGAGCCACAACCTCCCAGCCACACCACCCTGAATTCCTGACCCACAGACACTTTGAGAGACAATAATTGATTACTGTTCTTTTATTTATTTATTTTTATTTTTTAGAGACAGTCTCACATTGTCGCACAGGCTGGAGTGCAGTGGTGCAATCTCGGCTCACTGCAACCTCCGCCTCCCAGGTTAAAACGATTCTTGTGCCTCAACCTCCTGAGTAGCTGGGATTACAGGCGCACACCACAACACCTGGCTAATTTTTGTATTTTTGGTGGAGACAGGGTTTCACCATGTTGGCCAGGCTGGTCTCGAACTCCTGGCCTCAAGTGATCTGCTCACCTTGGCCTCCCAAAGTGCTGAGATTACAGGCATGAGCCACCACGCCCAGCTGATTATTGTTATTTTAAACCACTGAGTTGTGGAATAATTTGTCAGGCAATAATAGATAACTAATATACTGGTACTGAAAGCTTACCCTTCCTCATTCTTTAAAAACTTCTGCCACAAAGAAAACACAAAAGCATTGTATAAGCTAAATCTCCAAAACAGAAATCCTTCCTAACTTGGCCACCAACTTGGATGCCTGGGATTTAACCTGAAAGTCTCAATACAAAAGCCCCCCTTTGTTCATTTGGCACCCAAAGACTTGATGACACCCCATCTCCATTCTGCTCCTCCCTCTTTTCCTTCTTTTTCTCATCAGCCATATTTCAGTCCAGTTTTAACAATTCTACTCCCATTCTGCTGCTGATTTCCTAGGTGCCCTTGGGACATGTTTCTTGTTCTTCTGAATGAGCTTTCCAAGTTCCATAATCAGTTTGAATATATCACAAGCACATGTGGGCACTTGGCAGGTGCTGAACAAATATTATTTACTGCCTTGGTCTAGGTCCTCCAGAAAGCAGAACCTGAGCAAGGATTGAGGTTCTAATTTGCTTAGAAGGTGCAAGCCCAGAGCGATGAAGATGAAGGGGAGAAAATGAGGCAAGAGAAGTCACGAGAAGTCATGAGAAGTAATGCAACGCACTACTGTGATGACCTGTTTCACCATAAGCTTGGATGGGACACCAGGTTGCATGTTTACTTAGTATAAAGAGTTCTCTGAAAAGGCTGCAGGAAGGATTAATGACGCAGAGGCACCCACAAGACAGAGTAAGATGGGGGAAGTTATCTGCCCTGCGCCCATCTGTCTTCTATCTCCTAGGTCAATGTCCACTCCCTGGATAGTTACTAACCTTGCATTATCCAGTCCCTGATGACTGCCCAAGAAGCCAGATCCCATGTCCCATGGTGAGGTGTTTCACCCAGTCCAAAAGTGGAGGGCATCCAGGAATGAATGGGCACCATCCAGAAGAGGGAACGAAGCCATAGAGGGAACCTAAGAAGATACATAAGGTATGTCCCCTTATAGTTATCCTCTTGGTACTGTTTCCAAATTGTCAGACACTAATTTGTTAGCAAGCACAACTATAGAAAGACCTGGATTCTTGTTGCCTTGACTGTACCCGTTCCTCAAACGTGTAACGTGGGTGGAAGATAAAGTGAGGCTGCATATTTTTGTAAGCTGACCCTTGCAGGCTCCAAGACAGATGGACACACTCAAATCTTGGCATGTAAAATGCGAGACTCGCTCTTTCTTCAGGTGGCTGGAAGGGAGATCTTATCTGTCAGCTGAGGGGGTCTCTGAGACAGTAACATTCACCCAGCAGTTTAAGAAAAATGTAATTTAATAGAGTAAAACCAAAGTTTTTGAGCAGTCACTAGGCTGATTTGACAAAAATTCCCCAAAGCTCTTGTTTTTTGCTAGGAAGAGAAATGTTTCCTCCTAAGAGTTTTTCAAACCTCTACTTAAGCTCAACTGTGGCAAAGTGGCTGTGTTCAACAGATGGCGGATGCAGGAGTCCCTCAGAATTCCAGTGTACCACCCGGGCATGGTGGGTCATGCCTGTAATCCCAGCACTTTGGGAGGCTGAGGGAGTTGGATCACTTGAGGCAGGAGTTGGAGACCAGCCTGGGCAACATGGTGAAACCCCATCTCTACTAAAAAATACAAAAATTGGCCAGGTGTGGTGGTGCATGCCTGTAATCCTAGCTACTTGGGAGGCTGAGGTGCAAGAATTACTTGAACTCGGGAGGTGGAGGTTGTAGTAAGCCAAGATCATGCCACTGCACTCCAGCCTGAGCGACAGAGCAAGATTCTGGCTAGAAAAAAAAAAAAAGAATTCCAGTATACCAAGAGGCTCAGTCCAGTCCTCATTTACAGAGGAGGATGGATGGGTGGGTGGATGCTTGGGTGGATGAATAGATGAGGCAGCTGCTTAGTTTTGGATATTCAAGAGGTATTGTCTTGGCACCCAACCCCCTTAAACAGGCAAACAAGAAAAAGTATCAGTGCAGGTTTTTACTGTCTTGAATCATTCTCTCTGACATGTATTTTTCTTGTCTCTGACACAGCTACCCCCTCCGATCCCCCACCCTTCTGGCTTGTTATCAGCTCCATGCTGTCTCTTTGCATTAAAGTGACAAGAAGCAGCACAAAGCTGACGACAGGAGGCCAGAGCTGTAATTTGCACTGACATTCACTGGTGTTATCCACTTATTGCCTGGTAAGCCAAATAGGAGATTTGTCTGATTTTGATCCTAGGAAGAGAAATGACAACCCTGCTCCACTCCTGCCATTCTAAACAAGGCACCAAGCTGGTCCTCAGGTCTGAGCTCTGGCTGGCAATGACCCCTTGCAAAATGTGGGCCTTCACTATCATTCCTCCTTTCCTCTTCTGGCTGAAATTTCCTTTCAGGCCTGACATCTGGCAAACACTGGACTAGAGATTTTGGTTGCTGAAGAGTGAGTACTACTGTCATTTTCTCAGCTAGGGGCGGTACGGTTCAGAGGTCACCATGAGGCCTCAAAAAACTATTTGGGGGAAGAGTCCTGACTTCCCCTTGGAAGTCAAACCCCAGCTGAAAAATACCTCAACAATTCTCTTTCTGCCTCCCAGACCCTGCCCAAGCTGTAAGAGAAACAAGGCTGAACAAGAGGCTCAAGAGAAGTGGCATGACGGGAGTTAGCTTGCAAGCAGGGCTTGCTACATAATTGGCAAGGCACAGTACAAAATAAAAAAGTAGGACCCTTGCTCAAAAAAGGTGGGAAAAAGTGTCATTAAAAGCACTAGAATGTAAAGCTTTTGCCTTTCTTCTGTGATCTCTCTCTGACTTGTGATGACATTTTAAAAAATTTGTTATGTAATGTTGTTCTTAGTATAAATAAATAAAGTTATTTGCATGAATTCTACCATTAGTTTATATTATGCAATGCCAGTTTTAAATGCATGTATAAGAGTATCTAACTCAGATGCACCAAAATGGCACAATCTGTATCTTTTGTGTGTGTGTGTTTTTTTTTTTTTTTGAGATAGAGTCTCACTCTGTTGCCCAGGCTGGAGTGCAGTGGTGCAATCGGTTCACTGCAACCTCCGTCTGCTGGGTTCAAGCAATTCTCCTGCCTCAGCCTCTTGAAGAGCTGGGATTACAGGTGTGCGCCACCATGCCCCCGCTAATTTTTGTATTTTTAGTAGAGACGGGGTTTCACCACATTGGCCAGGAAGATCTTGATCTCTTGACCTCATGATCTCCCCACCTCAGTCTCCCAAAGTACTGGGATTACAGGTGTAAGCCACCACATTGGGCCCACAATTTGTATCTTATAGCTCATATTTGCTTATATATCTCGTTCCTACAAGGGCAATGGAAATGCTGCATAAAACTAACTGTTCTTACTTCCTTTCCTGATACATGTACATTCTACCAACTCTCTCCACCTTTATCTTACTGGTGAGTAAGGAAGGACTGAAAGGAAAAGGAACTCTGCCCTATTTTTTCCCTTTCCGTCTGTCATCATTTTCAGTGTAAGTGGTTGGTCAATACAGGGAAGTAACATGAATAAGAATATGATAGGGCTCCATGGCTGTTCTTAGAACCCCATTGTCCTCTTTCTGCATTCGAGGTAAGTTCTGGTTGGATGGAAAGCATGGCCTCTCTGGGTTACCCGCAGCTGTCAGTTATAGGGTAACATGGTTCCCTTGTATCCATTTTGAGTTTCACTGAACTCCCTTGCATTGTGGATCCCCTGGAATTCTGTGCTCATGTGGCATCATCAAAAATGCTATACACAAATAAATCTTGCACATCTCTGTTCATGTGCATGCTTTGTTTTCTTATTGACTTCGCTTGTAAAACACAAGTTCAAAGATAAAATTATTAAGAATTTCAAGATGATGACAGCAAAGCAGTAAGCCAAGTATGGAGCCCTTCTGAGTCCAAGGCCCTGTGTTCATGAATTAGGCCCTGTCTGGGTGGTAGAATATGAGAGCTAATACTTAAGGAGTGTTTACAATAACCAAGCACTAGTTTAAGTACTTTGTATGTATTATTCATTGAATCTTCCTGACAACCCAATACAGCAGGTAAGTTACTGCCCCATTTTTCAGATATGAAACTTGAGGTACTGGAAGATTAAATGGCTTGCCCAGGGTCACAGAACATGCCACTGGCAGGGCCAAGACACAGACCCAAGTAGTCTCGCCCCAAAGGCCATGGTCCTAACCACTATGCTAAACTGCTTGTCAGGGGAAATCGAAGAAAGACTTGGCGGGGAGAGGGTGTCACACATTTCTCTTTCCCCTTGTGCCTGTGGTTAGGTCTACACATCAGAGTCTGGGATGCCTTTTCCTCATCATGGGGATCAATAACTTTACTTCTTTAAAGTGGTGACTTTGCTCAAGCCTAGGTCAAGGGGCTTAGAGACACCTTAAACGTCAGCGATGAAGGGCCAGGAGTGGAGGTTCACACCAGTAATCCCAGCACTTTGGGAGGCTGAGGAGTTAAAGACCAGCCTGAGCAACATGGTGAAACCCCGTTTCTCTGTTTCTACAAAAAATAATAATAAAAAAAAAGAATTTAGCCAGGTGTGGTGGTGGGTGCCTGTAGTTCCAGCTACTCGGGAGGCTGAGGTGGGAGAATTGCTTCAGCCCAGGAGGCAGAGGTTGCAGTGAGCAAAGATTGTGCCACTGCACTCCAGCCTGGGCAACAGAGTGAGAGCCTGTCTCAAAAAAAAATAATAATAATAAAGACAATGATGAGGGATGAATCTCATACTAGGAGGCCTTGGAGTTGGTTGGGTCCAAATTAGATGAGGGAGGGAAGGCAGGGGTCCGATGAAGCCCCTTCCTCCCATGTTTCTCTATCAGCACAACTCAAAAGCATTCCCCACCCACTGGCGTGCAGAGGCATTGCCTATCAGGTTCATGGGGTCAAAAGAAAAGCCTTTTTCATCCTGGACACTGGCCTGCCTACGTCAGCAGGGAGAAAGGACAATCGGGGCAGAGGGAAGTGAAGGCTCTGTATTGGCACTTGTGCAGGCAGGAGACAGAAAGGGAGGCAAGGAGGAAGGAGGGCCATGGAAGGGATTGGAGGGCTTGGGGAGGGCACAGAGGAGGAGACTACGACAGCAGATAAGCACTTGATGCAAGGCTCCCAGGAAAGGAATGGATCCACGCATTTTACATCGACCCTGAACAGTTTATTATCAGTCACCAAACAATCCAGTCCTATTCGGTCACCTTTATGATCGACTCACTGGCAGTGCACACCCTCTGATTAGCCATGCAAACACGGGTAATGTTAAATAGGAGCTGTGTCTTCCTCAGCATGAAGGTTATGGGCAGACACCCCCATCTCACCTACCAGAAAGACTTCTGTGCCATGGTGGATCAAAACTACAGTTTAAAGGGGTTTTGTTGATAGTGATAAAAATCCCCCCCTACACACATACGGCTGAGACAGAAGACTGAAATATCTCATCATTTAGGATCTAAAAACAAAAAATATGACATGAGTCGGTAGTGACTACTCCAGATTGGATGCCTGGACACGAGGAAAGGACGGCCATGAAGGCAGGGGATGGCTTCAGGCCGTTGTTTTTATCATTCCGATAGTGGCAATTGCAGCTTCTCCCCACGGTTGTTTTTCCTTTTCCCAGAGCGCAGAAGGCTTTTTCTGCTTTTCTCCAGCTTCCGTGGTACAGTGCCTTTAGGGGAGCTTTATTGATCAGCAACAGCAGGGGGCAGAGCTCCTTCTCCTCGCCCGCCTTTTTTGGGTCGTAATGCTCTATTTCTCTCTGGACAAATCATTTGGAAACCAATAGGCACGTACTTGATGCATGACGCAAATGTCATATGGTGTTGTTAATGTCACACCGTTGACAAGAGAAGAAAAGGAAAAAGATCCCAGCAGATGGATGGGTTTTACATTTCATATAACACACTGCTCTGACAGCCCAGAGCAAACAGCAGCCACATCGTTGTGGAAAAGATGCAAAGTTTTATGTCATCTCCAGCAAGAATTACCCCATGGCTGTTTTGGGGTCCTTAATCCTCTTCTCAGAGAATTTTCTTTATCACGGTTCTTTTTTTCTCTGAAAAATATTGCTGGTCTCTGGCCGGGCGCGGTGGCTCACGCTTGTAATCCCAGCACTTTGGGAGGCCGAGGCGGGTGGATCACGAGGTCAGGAGATCGAGACCACGGTGAAACCCCGTCTCTACTAAAAAATACAAAAAATTAGCCGGGCTTGGTGGCGGGCGCCTGTAGTCCCAGCTACTCGGAGAGGCTGAGGCAGGAGAATGGCGTGAACCCGGGAGGCGGAGCTTGCAGTGAGCCGAGATTGCGCCACTGCACTCCAGCCCGGGCGACAGAGCGAGACTCCATCTCAAAAAAAAAATATTGCTGGTCTCAGGGCATGGGGACAAAAACATAGTTACTCCCTTGGGTCCTTTGTTACAAAGCGGGTTTTGTGGCCCAGATAAAGCTCTGGAGACATGATTGGTTAAAGAGCAGTGGAAAATAAGGCATTCCCCAAATGTCACTTTTGGCCACTTTGAGGGAAGGAGGCTCGCGGGCGTAAGAGTATCCAAAACCACGTAATATGGTCTCTTGCCTGTCTTTTTATTGAGAGGCAAAACAGATCCCAAACTGCCAGCCAACCCTGAACCAAGAGGGGAAGTTCAGTCAAAACTTAAACATTTTTCTTCCTTGGGTCATAGTTTCCTGATAATAAAATATTTTAAGTCTCCAGTAAAAATTCATACACTATAATGACACAATTTATGTTGGAAATAGAGAAACTACTTTAGTCTTGGATCTCGGAGTTCCGGATTTCTTCTGGCTTTAACACAGAAGGGCTGAGGTGTTGAATGCCAAACAGTTGGAGGTTGACCCCTGGCTGGCTGATGCCAACTCTGAGTTAATCATTGCCTGCCACCAATCAGGTAGGAAACATCACTTTACTGTATGGCCACCGAGAACCATTCCTTTCAAATTGTTGTGGGTTGCCACGGAAACAAGGACATCTTAATGTTAAGAATAATTTGCTCTGTAATGAAAATGGTCTATCTCTAAAGGAAAGTTAACTTGGAAACCTTCTGAGTCATCCACAGTTGCTGTCCCCTCCCCACGCCCGCCCTACTTTCTTCTGCTTGCCTAGAGGTCTTAATTTTGATGATCTATGAGGTGTCAGCCAGAAGGTCTTGTGCTCTGCTGCAAAGCACTATAAAAAGGCAGATGTATGACTGTGTCATCCACAAATACCCTAGAAAGTTAAGTGTTAAACCAGTGTTAATAATAAATGTTTTCCTCTGAAGTAGGTTATAGAAGGATCACCGGGGCCCCTTAAAATATTACAAACCAATAAAATCTCAGGGAGCTCAGGGACACCTAACCCTGCCATCACCCTTATAGTACTGTCAGAAAAGTTATTAAATGCCATTCCATCTTGTCTTCCTAAAACCCCTGGATGGAGACAGGGAAACAGCCCCACCAAACACCTGAACTTGTTCTCTACAAATGGGAAGTCGGGACCAGAAAGACCCAGGGAATGCAGAAATTACTCTTTAAAATGTTTGAAGTGGTGGATATGCTAATTACCCTGATGTGATCATTATATGCTGTGTACCTGTATTGAAATACCATTCTGTATCCCATAAATGTGTAAAATTATTAGGTGTCAACTAAAAATAAAATGAAAAAAGTTGAATTGAATTTAAACAAATGTTTAAAGTCTTCCCAGGAAACAGAGTGACAGGCCATTGCCATTGACTCAGTGTCCCGCCCCCACCATTTTGCTACCAAGCTCCCTGATCTGAATAAGAGGAGGCAAAAAAACACTCTGATCCAGGTCCTGCCTGGCCTCCCATCCAAGAGCCCTCCCTCCATCTCTCAATTATCCCCATTGACCTCTGGTCCTTGCAGGGGGGTTTCTGAAGGCTCTCCCACTCCTTCGAGGGGAGCCTGTAAGAAGGGCCACTGGCTTGTGTGCATAAGAATTTGAAGCTTACTTGACAGCAATCCATGGCTGTGCTGTCTTTGCTGAAGAAAATTCCAATTTGAAACTCTATAGAATTGTCCTGGTAGATATATAAAGTCCTGATTGTTCCTTGTCTTCTATTGCTTCTCACCCAATAGTAAGATTGGTTGTTGTTGTTTTCCATTAGAAGGTCCTTCCTCTTGCAGGAAAAAGAGTCAGCATGACTGGAAACATGAGCCAAGGTCAAGAAATCCAAATGCACCCATTTTGGCCAGGTGCAGTTGCTCACACCTGTAATCCCAGCACTTAGAGAGGCCAAGGCAGGTGGAGATCACTTGAGGCCAGGAGTTCGAGACCAGCCTGGCCAACATGGTGAAACCCCATCTCTACTAAAAATACGAAAATCAGCTGGGCGTGGTGGTGGGCGCCTGTAATCCCAGCTACTCGGGAGGCTGAAGCAGGAGAATCGCTTGAACCTGGGAGCAGGAAACGGAGGCTGCAGTGAGCTAAGATCACATCACTGCACTCCGGCCTGGGCAACAAAATGAAACTTCATCTCAAACACACACACACACACACACACACACACACACACACACACACACACATCCAAATGCCCCCATTTCAATCAAGCTAGGTTCTGAGAAGCAGACCCTGAAAGAAGATTCTGGTGCAAGTGACTCACTAGGACGTATTCTCAAGGAAATCCTAAGTAGAATGGGGAAAGGGGACTGAGAAGGAAGGGTAGGAAAACAAACAAAGGTTATGATGCCAAGCAGAGTCCCCTGAAGGGTGATGTTGGCACAGTCTCTCAGAGGGCACACCCAAGTGTCCCCATCAGGGATGAGGGAGAATTTCTGTCCCTGCATCTCCCAGCCATTGGTTCAGGTCTGCAGCCCATGGTGCATGCAGGCAAGGGGTTCTGGTAGCTCCTGGCCATCCTCCAACAAAGAAAGGCAGGTGCAGCTTGGGAGGAGGCACAGGGGAGCTGATGTGCCCAGAAGGAGCGAAAGGATCTGAGGATATATGGACATGGGGCTGACAGCATCCTGCCTCACACTCCACCCACAAGAAAATAAAGGAAAGAAGGAACCCAGAGTTTTCTTCCAGGTTCATCTATTTGTTCATCACTCATCCACTGATTTAAGCAAACATATACTGAGCACTGGTCATGTTCCAGTTATTGTGCTAAATACTGAGGGTTTCTAAAAAAAAAAAAAATGGTCAAGTGTGGGGAAGGCAGTACTAATCTTATACTTGAGAGGCTGGCACTCCAAAAAGGTGGGGTGGCGAATATGTACCCAAATGTCTATTACCCAGGTCAGGTTTGGACTTAACTATTTCTAACTTCTGTCTAGGTCTCTTCCATGAAGGGCCAAGCCTTCGATCTCAGAAAGAAAAAAAATTCTCTCTGTACAATTATGTAATCCAAGGGTTCTAAGGCTATGCTGCCAAATGTTAATAAAGCACCTAGAGATCCCTGGATGAAAAGCACAATATGAGTGCAAGGTATTATTAGTAATCAAAGTGGTATTTAGTAATCCCAAAATAAATAAGCTGACCCAGAGGTTTTGCTCCGCATTCAAGGGAGCGTTCTGGGTATCCTAGGCCCTTTATCTAAGAATCAAATGCTCCCACAGCTATAACACATTCCTGCCCTGGTTTGTCTTATGAACTGAGCATTTTGCTGGCATCACACTTTGGTAAGTACCCTGCTGATTCCAAGGGCAGCATTTCAGCAGCAGCCCTGGCAGACGGGTTACTTAAGGTCATGTCCATCTATTGCCCATGACCCACAGACCAGGACCAGGAGAGAGTGAAAAGGGGCTGGAGTGAGTGGAGACTAATAGCAAAACATTCTCATTTGTAGGGTAAAACAGGTTAGGAAAAGTGCAGGTAGTCTTCCTGTTTCTCCTAGGGCCAAAGACTGGCAGATAGGAGGGTGTGCCCAAGACTACGGCTGCTGGATTAAATAGAGGCCACACAGTTAAATCTGGACTGCAGATAAATAACACATACTCTTTTTTTAGTATAAGTATGTCCCAAATATCTCATGGGACATACTTATAGTGAAACCTTTTTTGTTGCTTATCTGAAATTCAAATGTAACTGGGCACCATGTATTTTTATTTGCTAGCCCTGGCAACCCTACCCCAAGGACTTCACCACAAGGACTTTTCTCCTTTAATTCCCTGCTCAGGTCAGAAGTGGGAGGCCAGATAGCTAAAGAGGACTTCATATCAGGCTGGATAGGGAATTCAGATCTCCCTAAGCAAGCTATTGATCTGATGCCAAATAAAATTGCTTTTTAAGGTCTTCCCCTAACTGTTCCTGGGAAGTGTGTTCATGGGTCAGGAAATGAAGGCAAAAAAATGACCAAGGAAAGAATCCCTTGGCAGAGCCTCAAATTCTAGAATTCCTTTTTCCAATGTAACTCCTTAGATTTTTAGTCTGTCATGAACTTGCCTTAAGCTTATGAAGAAGTTAAACAACACTTTGCTTTTTAAACCACAAGAATGGAGAATTCGTCTAAAATTAAATGCCATGTGCAGATTTTAAAGCCATGGAGATGTACAACCAGCCCAAAACTCAAATTTGCCCCACACCTTTTTCCTAGCAGAGCACTTCCCCAGCAGCTACTGCCTTTGGGCCTTGACATAGTCTTGGCGACGGGCAACACAAATGTTATCCAACCCTTTGGCAGGTGAGGCAGTTCAGGCCAACACAAGTTGAGGGGCCTGTCCAGAGCAACAGGGGTGGGGACAGGAGCCTCACCTATGACCCTGGCTCTTCCCATCTGAACAAGTTGTTAGGAAGTGAACCTAGAGCCTGATTCTGGATTTCCGAGTCAAGGTCTGGGGTACGTTATTTAAGCATTTCAGACCCTGCCTTCCATGGTATATCTGGCAGAGCCTACAAGTGTATTCTATAAATCTTAATGGAACATGTGCAATGTGCCAAGCATGTTCTAGATGCTGGGGACACAGCTGAGGAAGGCAGACAAGGTTCCTGCCTTCGTGGGGCTCACATTCTGGAGAGGACAGGCAGGCAGATCGTAAACAAGTAAACAGATTAGTAAGCATGTAGCAGATGGTGACAAGTACTGGGAAGCTAGGGACAGAAGGTACAGGTGAAAGGCGGGGCTGCTTTATGGAGGGTGAACTGAAGCTCTTTCTGGAGAGCAGATGCCCGAACAGCCAGCCTAGTGTCCCATGTGGGGTTCCAGCTTTTAGGCGGAGCAACTGCAGCGCTCCAAGATGGGACAAGCCTGGTTTTTGAGGGACAGCAGTGAAGTTGACCAGTTGGAGAGCAGGGACAGTCAGAGCACCAAGCACCCTCAGGGCATGGTAAGGAGTTCAGATTTTATTTGAAGTGTGATGATGATGCTGGTGGAAAGCAAGTCTTAGCCTAGGTTCTCAGCTTCTTCTATAAAGATCAAGGTCACAGACTGGGCAGAATGGAGAGGACACAGAGGCCCTCATGGACCACCATGAGCTGGGCCATCTCTTGAATGAGCCCTGGAAGGGGTCAGGTGAGACACCTGGCCACTGCCTCATGTACAAAGTTGGGGTTCTAGAGCTTGGGATTTTCTCAGGATGTAAAATTCTATCTTCCTTGAACTTTATGTGCTTCTACAGGAAGCTACTGAATACCCTGATAAGGTTTCAGACCCTGCAACAGTGATTTGTAGGCCCTGAAGGCTGTCTAACTGAGGCTTGGATGGCCCAGTCTGCTTATGCCTTCCTGCCAAGAAAAGATAGCCCCGTCCTGACATGGGGATGAGCAGAGCTGGGCCCTGGCACAGTGGCCGAATATTCTATATACCTATTTTCTTGGATTTGGGAGGTCAATCTGGCATCTTGTCCCAGGCCAGATGAAAACATTTGGACCAGTAGTTTTCAAACTGTGGTCCCAGGCCAGCAGCCACAGCACCAAGTGGGAACTTGTTAGAAATGATAAAATCCGAAACTTAGGGGTTTGAACTCAGCTCTCTGCGTCTTAACAAGCCCTCCAGGTGATTCTGATTCTCGAGAAAGTTTGAGGACCACTGCGTTGGAAGAAAGCTGGGCAGGTGGTTAAAACAAAATCCTCCTTTTGCTGAGACTTGGCTCTCAGTGCAAAGTCAAAGCAGGGCAAAAACAGAAAAACCCTTCAGGGCATCAGGATGCGTGATGCACTGTCTGCCAAATACCTGACCAACCACAGAACCTGATATCTGAGGTGTAACTTTTCCATCCAGCAAAACTCTGTGGTGAAACAGATTGATAAAGAATAAACTTGGCAGTTTCTCCCAACTAGATGCTGAGGCCCTCGTTTATTCTTGGTATACTCTAGATGCTACTGGGTCATTCATTCATTCTCACACTCATATCTGTTGAAGACACAGAGATAATAAAATCCTATCTCCACTCTCAAGTAGCTTGTATCAAGAGGAGGAGTGTAACTTGTGAATGAAAAAAAGTGACAACGCAGGGTAATAAGCGATTGCAGGTGAACTCTGGTTTGGGGTTGGGGAGTCACGGGGAAGGAGAGAGGGGGTGTCAGCCATGCCTAGAGGAACAGAAACACAGGAGTGTGGCAGGGGCTGGTCTAGTTCAACCAGTTTGGTGGCTGAGTCATTTCACAACATCACCAGGTGGGAAAACTTGAGTTCACATTCCCACATCCTCCCTGAGAACAGACTTGCCTGTAGGTCCAAATACACCTGATGGTTCCCCAAGGACCTCCATGAACACTGAAGGTGCTACCACTGGCAGCCCCGGTCCCCAAAGAGCTGACCAGGGGCTTTTTTCCCAGCTCGTCTTTTGACTGGGGCTCTTACTGACTAACCGGCCAACTCCAAAGCCCAGCATCCCCTTCTCAGTCCTGTCTCACTTCTACGTCAGAATTTTGTCCATTTGAAAGTACTTTCCATTGAGCAAGGCAGGACTGGGAATAAACTCCTGCCCATAAAGTCAACACTTGAACCATTCCAGTCCTCAGCATCTAGACTTAGCAATTCTACTCAAACCTGCAGCATGGCCACCTTTGATAATTCATTCATTCAAAGCTATTTATTAGCCAGGGCCTGACCCAAATGTCCCTCTGAGTCATCCTGTTATTGATGGTTAATAATTATGCTGGAATTTTTAGCCTCACTAGTAATCAACAATGCAACAAAGAGCTACTCTTTTTCACCTGTCAAATTACCAGTGCTTTTTTTTTCCGGAGAATACTCAATGCCAGCCAGGAGGCAGTGAGATGGGCTCCTTCAACACTACCATTAGTAAAATAAATGGGACATCTTTTCTGGAAAGCAATTCAACAACATGTATCAAAAACTGCTTAAATATTAAAACTCATTAACTCTGCAAATTCATCTAAAAGTTTACTGTAAAGGAAATAGGGATTTAAGCAAATATTTATACTAGCTACCATTTATTATGCTGAAGGGAGTATACCATGTGCCATGCACTTAATACATAAATTATCTCCCACACCAACAAAGATGTTCACAAAAGCATTGTTTTTAATAGTGAAAAATCATAAACAAGCTACATTTACAAAAATAGAGAATGCTAACACAACTTAGAATTAGTCCATAGAACATAATACTACACATTAGAAACTAGGTCTTTAAAGAATGTTAAATGCCATGAGGAAAGTGCTTTTATATACAATGTAATTCTAACTTATGAAAGATTTATAACAAATATACATGCATTAAAATAAAGAGAAATAAATGAAAACACTAGTAGGTAGTACAGGAACTTTTACAATGCTTTCTTCATTTTCCTATTTTTCTACAATTGACATACATCCCCTTTTATGATGAAAAATTTATAAAAATGAAAACACGCACACACAAATGTGACTTCCCCCGGGTGTAAGGAACTCATTTATCTCATTCTCCCTTCAGACAGCTGCCTCCTCATCCAGCCCTGGTGAATCACTCACTTTGTCTGAGTGTTTTATTTTCTCTTTGCAAAATGGGCACAATAATCCTGGCCTCTCTACCGCCTAAGACAGTTGTATGTCACAGTGACCTTCTGCTAATAAAACTCCAGGTAAATGCTAATTACTATTGCTACTAACACACTAATGCTTTCTGCGAGTGGTGAGTCACACTAGGCTCACATAAGGAAGGAATGGTCTCCGGGGACGGGATTTGACATGAAGACTCCTCTCGCCAGAAGCCTTCTGCATGTATAGATTTCCAAGAGAGACCAGAAGGTAGAGTGGTGTCTCCATCAGCCATTACTGGGCACCAAACAACCCAAAACCTCAGTAGCATACCCCTGAGCATTTGTTTCTTGCTCACACATCACAGATCAGTGGGTATTTGGCTGATCTTGGCTTGGATCAGCAGGGTTGTGCCCCAGGCTGCAGTTTGGTCCAGATCTGTTCCACATGCTTGTCATCCACCCAGGACCAGCAAGCTAGCTGGGGCATGCTCTTTTCATGACAATGGCAGAGGTACAAGAGGACACACACAGTCCCACAAGCACATTTCAACCCCTCTGTGCATTACATCTGCTAATATTCCATGGCCGAGCCCAAAGTCAAGGGGTGGGGAAGTATTCTTCCAAAGTTGTGAAAGGATCAGCAAAGTTCCATGGCAAAGGGTGTGGATGCAGCAAAAGGTGAAGAATTGAGGCCAAGAACTCAAAGTAGCACAAGGAGGGTGGAGAAGGTAACATGAGACACAAATCTGTTATCTGACTGTCCAGACCAAAGGAAAGGAGGAAAAAGGATGGAGAAGGGATGGGCTATGACCTGTTGGAGGCAGCTGGGAAATTTCTTCTGTAGGTTCATTCACTCATGCAGCCAACAGACATGTATTGGAGTTTGGGCTTAGAGCTTGGTGAGGCTCTAAGTGATACAGGTGAGAATGAAGGCAGGACTCTATTCCCTCTAATTGTTTTCCTTAAAAACTATATTTCCAAACCTGTAGCCTATAGCCATATTTAAATGCACTTTAGTTTTCAGCCTTCTTGTCTCTTGTGTTGCTATGGTTTTAAAAGGTTGAGTGTATTTTTATAATCTCAAGACCATATCTCAAGCACTTCTTCCATATGTAAATATCTTTATGATCTGAGTTCTCTCTGAGAAGAAAAAAAGGATGCGTCCCCAGTCAGGACCATAAGGAGGCATCTGACAGTGCTGTAGACTGGGATGGTGGGTTTGCTGGGTGCTTGGGTCCACTTACCAGGACAGCCACTAAGGAAGGTGGCAGGTAGCAATCCTACAGATGTGCACATGCAGGAGTAACTGAGGAGATGCCTCTGCAGACAGCAGAAAAAACACGAAAGGTACAGAGACAGCATCAAGGGTCCAGAGCTGGGAGGCAGCTAGCCATGTGCATGCTGCAGGCTGTTGCTCTGGGTTAAGTCGGATAAGACAAAGGCATGAAGAAGAGTTGCTTACCAGGAAGCAAGTAGAACCAGATGACAGATAAGTGGGTAGGGCAGAGCCCTACAGTGCCGAGCCCCCAACAGTGTTCCTTTTACCTTTTTCTGTGCCAGCGTTCAGTTTTAACAGGGATGAATGAACAGGGCCAGCCTAGGGGCACGAAGGAGCTGAATGCAACCTGCAATCCTGAAATACGGAGGCTAACACAGACCAAGGGCCCTTTTGCCTCATAACAGCTGGAGAGTCTGTGTTAAGATTATTCTTTTTAAATGGAACTGGATGACCCAGAACAACTACAAAACAGGAGTCTCTTTCTTCCTCCAAAAAGAAGCAAGTATGTAAAACAACAACAAAAAAACAAAACTGGTGTGGAATTCTGCATTATACCTATCAAGAATCGAGGATTGAACCCCAGTCTAATCATGAGAAAAAGTCATCAGACACATTCCCAGACACCTGACCATCACTCCTCAAAATCATCAAGGTCATCAAAAACAAGGAAAGTTGGAGAAACTGTCACAGCCAAGAGAAGCCCAAGGACAAATTATGATTAAATGTAATGTTGAATCCTGGATAGGATCCTGGAACAGAAAAAAAGAATTAGGTAAAAATTAAGGAAATCCAAATGAACTATGAACTTTGGTTAATAATAGTTCATCAATAGTGCTTCATTAATTGTAACAAATGTGTCATACTAACATACGATGTTTATAATAGCATGAACTAGGTAGGGAATATATTGGAACTCTCAATACTATCTTCTTAGTTTTCTATAAATCTGTTCTAAAAAATAAAGTCTATTTTAAAAAACCTAAGTCGAGGGTCAAGAGCATAGATTTGGAAGCCAGGCTGCCTAGAGTCCAATCTCAGCTCCTCCTCATCAGTTGTGTAACTGTGGGGACCAGTCACTCAACCATTCTGTGCCTCCGTTTCCTCACAGTGCAATGGGAATAACCATACTAACTACCTCCAACTGTCATAGGGACTAAATGAGTTAAAACTTGTGAAACTCTGGAAGAGTGCATGGCGCCAAAGAAATACATGTGTTTATTTCATATGTAAATGAAACTAAAGGTACAGGTTCACTTCAAATATTCTGTAAAATAGGAGGGAGTAAACATTAGCTGAGTATTTTTTCTCTCTCTCCTTTTAAAAAAAAGGAGCATGCTTAGGGCTCGGTGTGGTCTCCACTGTGCTACAATTCCCCCACCTCTGCCCTCCTCCCTCCAGCTTAGCCTGAGTTCCTCTCTTCCTGTGCTTTCTGCGCTTCCTTCTTGAGGATTCCCATTCTCTGCTAGGGTCAGAGGAGACGACCCAGCCTGGAATCCTCTTGCCAGAGACCATATTAGCACAAGTAGATCTACTGCCTTCTCCCCCAGAGCATCTTTCCAAATCTAGGATCCAGCAATAACCCCCAGATACCTCCAATCCCACCATCTTCCTCCAGATGCCTAACCCCAGGCCCCAGACCATTCATCTGCCTCTCCTGCCTGCACTGACACCCTTTCAGCTGGAAGCACCTTGGTAAGGAAGGGAACGTCACCACCCAACAGGATGCTTGGGAAGTGCACATGTTCCTCACTGCTCAGGAAGAGGTCTCCCTAAAGAACAATCCTGAAACTTGTCCAAGTGGTCGAAAGCTTGGCATGGGTCATCTTCCTGTGAACATCTGGAAAAGAGCCTCCACGCAGAATCTGACAAAGGCATCTGCAGTTTCCTTCAGGCAAGAACTTGAATTCCTGGAGGATTTCCTTTTGCTACTCCTACCACACCCCCTTTCTGGGGCTGCTGGGTAAAATAAAAGCCAAACACTGCAACAATGTGTGAGCAACTGAAAACCTAAAGCTACAGGATAAAGCTGAGTCTACCAACACTATTCCTCACTGGCCACCCCCCTTCTTCTAAAGAAGCGTATTGTCGAAAATTCTACAACACTAGTGAAGGAGGTCATTCTTATGACCCTCATTTTACAGGTGGGGAAACCAAGTCCTTCTTGGTTTCAAGACAAAAAAGAAAAGAGATTTCAGGTGTGTTTCTTGTTTGGAGAACGGGGTTTCGGTTCCTCATCCACACTCTATCTGGGGTTATTGTGTTTGCTTTGTTTTTCTTTACTTTTCATCAGGCCAGTACTTGGCAATGACCTACATAGACCACATGTTTAATAATAATTCAAGCTTTATTAGCACCCAACCTTCAAGGGCCTCTGGGGATTTGGCAAAGAGCAATATTTATGAAATCATCTCCTTGTTGCAAACCAACATTCAAGCCTCTGAGGTGGCCTTTGAAGAGAAGAAACTGCAGGCTGAGAATGTTTGACATGGCAGTCACATGTCTGGCTTTTTTTCTTATTCATTTTTGATATGGAAACGTCTAAGACTACAGCACATTTGCACAGGGTTGATATTTAAGATTTATATCAACTGGTATGGCTCAGGTATCAACCAATTAAAAGAATGTTGGCCAGGGTACCCAATCAAAGCCCCACTGGCATCCTCCCACCCCCGGTTGGCCAGGCATTGCCCCTTAAGTTGCAGGATTAAGGGAAGGTCCAGAGAGTTCTGAGGAAGGGTCTAGGTGGTCATGGTGGTGGGAAGATGGCTATACCAAGTGATATGGAAATAATTCAGTATCCACCTAGCTATCAACCTCAAATTCATACATATTCTCAATTCCTACAAAGTGCTGATCCACAGCACATGGCTGAACGCAGACTTGTCTCTAGGTGTACATGATGGTTAACTGTGGCAGGTGTGTTTGCATTCAGGAGACTTGAAGATGTCGTTTTGCTACATCTCACCTCCCTTCTGGGCCGCTGGAACTGGAAATGAAACTGCAGGTGGGTCAGGTGAGTGGATAATTGAAATGAACAGATGTAGGAAGAACAAGAGAGTAGGTGCAAGTCACAAATGACAGCCTGAAATGGTCCAAGCTGGGGAAGCCCAAGAGGGTCTTCAAGCCCAAAGGATGAGTGAGGAATCAGACGTAAGAGAGAAAAAAACAGGGCAGTTGCTGGCAAGATCCTAAGACAAGAGAGTTGAGAAGACCAGAGCACAGTGAAACAAGTGGTTCTAAAGCCACTGCTTCAAAAGCCCTACCATAGCATTGCCATGGGAGTTTGGTTACGACTGAAAGTTATAGGGCTGGAATAGAGTAGGGCTGGAGCTCCTCAATGCTTATTCAGCTCTTAGAACCTCCTTGTGAAAAGATTTCCCCAAGTGTTTGCAGTTCACACAGCAAGTTCTTTCTAGAAAAAGTGTCCCAGATGCCAACACTGCTTCAGAAGGAGCTTCATCATTTGAAGGGCTGCTCCTCACTGGGAACAAGCATGATTCAGGTGAGTGGTCTTTTTGATCACAGAGTTCCAATTCTCTAGGGCTTTGGCTATCTCACGGCAGAGTAGCTTATAAATTTTTGCCAATGCAGTAATTTTAACAGTCATTTTCAAAGCAGGTTTCAAAGCACTGGTGGAATACAAGAATTCTCCTGATGAGTGCAAACTGCTTTCCAAACAGGTAAATCCCCTCTGCTCTTCTGAGTGAATGCCACACAATCCTCCAACTGTCATTTTTACGGAGAGTTCGTTGCTTCTTACTAGTAACCTATTAAGAGAATCAGTAAGGATAAGTGAATTTGGAATTTGTGAACCAAAAGTAGTGTGTGACCTGAATACTTTAATTCAGGCTTCTACTCCAAAATCTGTCATCCATGTAGCAAGCGGCAACCAACAAAATTTCTGCTGTGCATTCCATACCTGTAGATGTCTGGAAGTCCCACACTTAGAAGGAAGCAAAGTTTGTTCTCTCACTCATCAGTGGCTACTGCTGTGCTATCCACGTAGTTGATTGCAGATAATCTGCTCTCCCTTGCAATGTTTAGGTTTCTGTATTCACCACATCAGTATTAGGGTCTTCTAATTTTCTAATTAGATTGAAAGATATGCATCCAGTGTGGTTCAGATAGGAATCACCAATACTCTTCATGCAAAAGCAAATGTTACATAATACCACTCCCTCCCAAAAGAGCCCTGCTCACACAGCAACATTTTGTTATTATACACAAGTCTCATGGTTTTTCCATAAGAATTTGTAAAAGGGTAGAATAGGTGAACATTGTGTCTTTTGCTCCACTTAAGTGGGTGAAAGTAAAAAATATTTGAGAGTTATTTTTCTTCTCAAGGAAAAATTTTTAGATGTAATTTCTTATTTTTTGAATAGCTTACATATTCTTATGATTCAAAAGTCAAAATAATATCAAAAGGAATCATTGAGAAGTTTTTCTCCACTGCTACCCTAGTCTATTAGGATCCTCGCCTCCATCCCCTGGAGGTCACCACTTTGTTAGTTTCCCGTATATCCTTCCAGTGTTTCTTTATGCAAATAGAGATGTATTTCACTAATGCATAAAGCTCCCCTGCCCCCACATTAGCAGGTAAAGCTGAAAAAGGTAGATAAAAGCATAAGTGACCTCAGAAGACTGAAATTGCACCTGAAGTCTATCTCCTTATGACCCTCAGCAGCACAGGTATTTTTTTTTCTACACCTGATTCTTGGGAAAATGATGGAATAAAAAGAGTCTTTTTCCATCTCCCTAGCTCTGCTTTTATACTCTTCTGCCCCCTGCCATGTCAACATCCCATAAAGATCTCTGACAAAGTTTTGCTTTTTGTTCTATACTCCACCCCTACCTCCAATAAACACACCTGTTAAGGGTTCCATCATATCAGTGCCTGTGGGGATGGGCAAATGGATTCTAATGTATACAGTATTCAATGAGGAGGTGGCTGGCTCATTCAAATCAAGGTGTCTTCCCACTGTAAATAGTCCTTCAAAATGGATCTCATGGGGAAACTTCATACTGGAAGATATCCCAAACATGCAATGTTCAACATATGTATGGAGTGCTTATGTGCCAGGTGCTATGGCCAAGTGCCAGGTAGAAGGGTGAACAGGACACGGATCCCACCCTTGCAGACCTCACAGCCTCATGAGGAGAGTTACAACACGTTGTAATAAGAGTCATGAGGATGCACAGAAGAAGGGCCCCCAACCGGGGTGGAGAGCTTGGAGAAGGCTTTGCAGGGGATGCCTCATTAAAGCTGAGACCAGAGAGGTCAGCAGGATTCAGCCAGTCCATGAGCGGGGCTCTGAGGCAGATTATGCACAAAGACTTTGGGTTGAGCAAGCCGTGGCTTATTCCTTTTCTCTTACAACTTTCTCTTCGACTGGCAGAGGACCTTCTGGAGATAATTCAGGTAACCAACAGAGTGACTTTAATAAAGGGATAACAGCAGCAGGAGTTGGAGCTTCTTGGGAGTGGGTGGAGGTGTGGAATCCCTCATATCACAACACAGGGATGTGGGCATTGCTCTGTGCATGGTCAGGTTGGGGGTGCTACCAGGGAAGAGTCAGGAAATTAGAGGTCTTCTCTCCTCAGGCCCCTCACATTTATTCTAGATACCATGCATGGCTTGGAAACCTCGGGAACGCTCATGGCAATGGGAGCTTCAGGGGGAAGGCCTTGAAATGTCAGTGAGTCAGGAAGTAAATCAATCAGATTCCCAATAGAAAACAGATGGCATGCTCAACATAGGATGACCTGGGGAGGGAATATTTACAAAAGTGCAGGTGGGTAGGGGCACAACCAATAGTGCAGTTGCTAGGGACTTACCATCCTTACACCTAAAGGAGGGAGGTAAGGGACAGTAACCAGAGCGCGACAGGAGACAGCATCTCATTAGGCTCCTGAGTCTTGAGAGGAGCAGTGATCTGCAACAAGGTGACCTTGCAGGGAGGGAGCCAGAGGAACAATTTCACTGACTTTACTCTCATTCCTTCTGCCAGGCCTTCCAAGTAGCCAAACCCAGTCATACAAGAGGGCACAGGGCCTGCTGATGAGGCTGCAGGCACAGAGCAGCACAGGGCATGGATCTGGAGGGCATGGGAGGCAAAAATACAGAAGGCAGCTCACCAAGTCCTCACTGTAACTCAGGGTGGCGGGAGACCAGACAAGCTTTCTTTTCTTCTTTATGCTTTTCTTTATTTTTCTAATCTTCTAATCATCTCACACATATAACTCTTAGAATTGGAGAAAATATTGTTCGTAAATTAAAAAGGAAAACAAACAACAACAATAATATCAACAAGAAATATGCACCAAGGAGGTACCCCAGGGCAGTACAAAAGCCTTCATTAACAAGAATGGGAAAAGGAGGCCTCAAGAAATTTTTGTTCCACTCTGAATAACCAGCCAACCTTTTTCCACAGGACACTAACCACAACAAAGGCAAATGCAACTGGCAATCTCAACTAAGTCCTTGGGAAGAAGAATCATTGGGGCATAAGGAAAGTGATGCCCAAGCCCCTCTTGTTTCTCTGAAGTGAATCTTGTGGGGAAGGAGGTAATCAGAGGGAAAGACACTCAGCATTCCAGGGGCATCTCTTCAAGTCCCAGCTCAGCCACTTCATCAAGGTAAAACCTCAAGCACATCACTTGCAGACTCTTGAAATCACTGTGAGGGTCCATGGTCCCGTAAACAATTAGACACTCTACAAGTCTTCCTTGTGAGTGTCAGAAGGGAGTGCACAAAAGATCAAAACCACCACAAAAGGCACTGAAAAATACTGCAACAGGCCCCCTCTGTTGCAGCCCGTAGCACCTGGAAGGCCTGTAGCACCACTACTCCTTGAAGCGAAAGAAAACAGTCTTGGGTTAAACTGAGCAAAACACACATGGAGGGCCAGAGACAGGTGTGATCAATTTCTCTATTTCCTATTTGATGGCCTCTATCTCTAGAGTTCTCCGTTTTTTCTGCCTTTTCCATGCCTCAGCTCCCTGAGTTCCCTGTGCCTGGGACATGGCCAGGAATCTCTCATGGGGGTCTCTCCTTGCTTAGAGGGTGGAGGTAAACTCTCAGGTTTAGAAATTCCAGTGATTTTGAAGGTGCGTTTACTTAGTGAGTTATAGCTGGGTCTAGGGAGGCTAGAATTCCAGGGCTAGAAGTGACCTTCACACATTCAAGCATCCATTTATCTCACACATGTTTGGGCATCCACTATGTTCTAGGTATTGTGCTAAGAACAAGGGACACAGAAGGAAGTAAAAGCAGACATCATAGAGAACATAGAGTCTGGCAGGAGACAGGCATTAACCAAATAATCATGCAATAGGGGACTAGTTGAATAAATTATAGAAGATCTACATATTGAAGTAAGGTTAAGTAGAAACTCTGTAATTTGAAATTTGAATTGGAAATAGAGTATGAAATTATAATATTTCCCTCTAAAAAATATTTATTTGTAGTGCTATCCACTGAAAAAGTCTGATGACGACAAGCACCCCTAGTGCCCAGATTGTGGTCTCTAAATACCATTTCTCAATATGATAGGCAGAGCTCCTTGGAGAGATGACTGATTCCAAGGGTGAGTAGGAAATGTACAAGATGAGCCTGGGACATCTTGTGCCAGAAAAAAGAAAAACTATAAAAAACTATGAAGACTATGTAAAAGATACCCAGAGGTCAACCTGAAGGGTTTCCATTCCAGAAGACTGGAAATTCTTAGCAACAACAACAACAACAACAAAATAATAGAACAGTAGATTAAAACAGCAATATAAAAATCCATGAGTTTAAAATAATACTTTAAAAAAAGAAAAGAAAGGAAAGGATCATGGTTCTCCACTAGAGGTTGCTAGGGCTTCAGCTCATTACTTCAAAAATTGGTAAATAGAAAGAAAAACATTTATTTTAACTTTCTGGTCTGTATAAGTGTATTTCTGGATAATTGAATTGTTTCTGGGGAAATTTCTTTATGGAAAAATTTCCACTATTAAATGCAGGAGGAATGATATAATTCCATTTGTGACTTTAGTGGAATAATTAATTTAGGAAACAATCATTAATGGATGCTGAAAACCTTAGGGGAAATGTTGATGGGGAATTTCATAACAGAGCAGTGAGGCTGACACCATCTAAATCCACTGATCTATCACTATTAGTGAGATAACCATGCTTTATGTGTCTACTCAGATGAGACAACATGAAATACACAACACTATGACACATTCTTGCCTTTGAAAAATTAATACTGAATTATAAAAAACCTCTAGATCTCTTACCAGTTTACAGGAAATATAGGGGACTGAAGAACAAATTAAGCAACACTGCAAATAAGCAATCAGCCCAATCTAGATTGTGAGACATTCTACAAGATAAATGACCAAGTTTCTTCAACAAATCAATAACATGGAAAAGAAACAAAAAGGAATGAGAACTGTTTTGGTTTTTAATAAAAATTGTGTACATTTAAGGTGTGCAATGTGATGTTTTGATATATATATATAGTAAAATGATTACTACAGTCAAGCTAATTAACATATCCATCACTCTACATAGTTGTGTGTGTGTGTAGAACACTCAATGTTCTACTCTCTTAGCAATATACAATATACAGTATTATTAACTACAGCTACCCTGCTGTACATCCTACTTTCATCTCCCCATTTCCTTTGCTGCACTCCCTATCCATGGTGTTAAAAGGTAAACTTAGGCACATTAAAATTTTAAAGAATTTATTTGAGCAGACAGAGATTCATTAATCAGGCAGCTTCAGACCACAAGTGGTTTGGGGACTCCCCTGCAGGGGCACAAAAGGAAGACTTTTATAGGATGAGCACGAAAGTAAGGCAAAGAAAATACTTGATTGGTTAAAGTGGAGCAGTAGCCTTATTTCAGTGGAAAATTCGTAATTAGAGATTTGTTGGCAGTTTCTGTTTGGTTAAGATTAGGTAAGACCCAAGGCCTTACCTCCTTAGCCTAATGACCTCCCAACTAACTATTTTAACTATTTTAACACTGGTAACCACCATTCTTCTTTGGTTCTATGAATTTGACTTTTTTAAATTCCACAATTAAGTGAGATCATGCAATATTTTTGTGTGTGTCTGGCTTATTTCACTTAAGATAACATCCTCTGGGTTTATCCATGTTGGGACAAATGGCAGGATTTTCTTCTTTTATGGCTGAATAGTATTCCATTGTGTGTATTTACCACATTTTCTTAATGTATTCATCTGTTAAACACTTAAGTTGATCCCATATCTTGGCTATTATGAATAATACTTTCATGAACATGGAAGTGCACATATGTCTTCAACATGCTAAATTTATTTCCTTTGGATATATACACTGAAGTGAGATTGCTAAATCATATGGTAGTTCCATTTTTAATTTTTTGAGAAAACTCCCTACTGTTTCTTCATAATGGCTGTATCAATTTCTATTCCCACTAACAGTGTCCAAGGGTCCCCTTTTCTCTACATCTTCACCAGCACTTGTTATCTTTTGTCTTTTTGATAATAATCATCCTAACAAGTGTGAGATGATCTCTCACTGTGGTTTTAATTTGCATTTCCCTGATGATGTGTGATACTGGGAACCTTTTCATGTACCTGCTAACCACTTGTATGTCCTTTTTGGGAAAGTGTCTATTCAGGTCCTTTGCCCATTTTTTAATCAGGTTGTTTTTGTTTGCTATAGAGTTGAATGGGTCCCTTATATATTTTTAATATTAATCCCTGATCACATATATGTTTTGCAAATATTTTCTCTGAATCCCGTAGGTTGTCTTTTCATTTTGTTGATTGTTTCCTTTGCTGT
This sequence comes from Hylobates moloch, assembly GCF_009828535.3. Taxonomy (NCBI): domain Eukaryota; kingdom Metazoa; phylum Chordata; class Mammalia; order Primates; family Hylobatidae; genus Hylobates; species Hylobates moloch. The sequence continues at coordinate 86,098,592 of NW_026652283.1, read as the reverse complement.
GCAGAAGCTTTTCAGTTTGATGTAGTCAAAATTGGGAACTATTAGAGAATAAAAGAGACTTAAACATATGACAATTGAATGAAATGAATGAGCCTTGTTTGGATTCTGACTTTAAAAACAATCCTAAAGAGATATCTTTGAGAGAACTAATCTAATATTAAGGAATAATTGTTAACTTTGTTAGAGTGGATAATGGCATGGTGGTTACATTTCTAAAAAGTCCTTATAAATCTCAGATACGCGTAAGGGATGGAATGGCAGGATGCTTGGGATTCAAAGGCAAGGAGTAATGGGAGGCAGTATTATCACTGTTGAGTGGGGTGATGAGTGTCTGAGGTTTCATTATACTCTTCTGTCTATATCATGTACATCTGAAAGTTTTCATAAAAAATTTCAAAGTATTAACAAATATATGACTATAAATTGTGTGAGGTGCTGAATCAGACAACTCTGTTGTGACTTTAGCATCTGTCAGGCTTACCTATGCTTGCATCCATGGCTGGGGTGGATAGTTCCATGAAGGTTTTGATCATCTTCATTCCAGAGTGAGTCACATGTCTCTGATTTGTGGCATTGGATGCTAACTAGGGACTGCCCAGGACCTTGCCACCACCACATATGCTTCTACACAGCAAAGGACACAATCAATACAATGAAAAGGCAAGCTATGGATTCAGAGAAAATATTTGCAAACCATATATACTGTATGTCTGATAAGGGGTTAATACCCAAAATATATAAAGAACTCATGCAACTCAATAACAACAAAACACAAATAATCTGATTTTAAAATGTGTAAAAGACCTGAACAGACATTTTTCCAAAAAGGACATACAAATGGTCAGCAGGTATATGAAAAGGTGCCCTGCCATGAGGAGCTCACAGTGTAGGGAAGTTAATGCCCAATGGGATAGTAAGCACAAGTGTCTTGTTTTAAAGGTGTATAAACTAAGCCTCCTTCAGATGAAAGAGCTGGACTAGGGCTTCTGTCTTGATGCCTTCCACAGAAGTCAGCAGAGGGCTTTGCTCAAAGTGGGCCCCCATTGAGGATGTTTTGCATGATTAAGTAAACGCCTGAGCAAAGGCATAGAGACCATAAAAACACAACACAATTAACAATGGAGAGTTCTAAAAATAGGTCTAATGAATAGACATTTCTCAAAAGAAGATATACAAACAGCCAACAAACATGGAAAAAAATGCTTAACCTCACTAATCATCAGGGAAATGTAAATTCAAACCACAAAGCGATACTACCTCACTTCTGCAGGAATGGCTATAATTAAAAAGTCAAAAAACAATAGATATTGGCATTAATGTGGTAAAAAGGGAATACTTTTACACTGCTGGTAGAAATGTAAATTAGTACAACTTCTATGGAAAATAGTATGGGGATTCCTTAAAGAACTGAAAGTAGATCTTCCATTTGATCCAGCAATCCCACTGCTAGGTATCTACCCAAAGGAAAAGAAGTCATTATATGAACTGTTCCAAACAATTGAAAAGGAGGGACTCCTCCCTAACTCATTTGATGAGACCAGCATCATCCTGATACCAAAACCTGGAAGAGCTATAACAAAAAAAGAAAACTTCAGGCCAATATCACTGACGAACATCAATGTAAAAATCCTCAGTAAAATACTGACAAACTAAATCCAGTAGCACATCAGAAAGCCTATCCACCATGATCAAGTAGGCTTCATCCCTGGAATGCAAGGCTGGTTCAACATACACAAACCAATAAATGTAATTCATCACATAAACAGAACTAAAGACAAAAACCACGATTATCTCAATAGACACAAAAAAGGCCTTCAGTAAAATTCAACACCCCTTCATGTTAAAAACTCTCAATAAACTAGTATTGAAGGAACATACCTCAAAATAATGAGAGCCATTTATGACAAACCCACAGCCAGTATCATACTGAATGGGCAAAAACCTGGAAGCATTCCCCTTGAAAACCGGCAGAAGACAAGGATGCCCTCTCTCACCACTCCTGTTGAATATAGTATTGGAAGTTCAGGCCAGGGCAATCAGGCAAGAGAAAGAAATAAAGCATACTCGAATAGGAACACAGAAAGTCAAATTGTCTTTGTTTGCAGATGACATTATCCTATATCTAGAAAACCTCATCATCTCAGCCCCAAAGCTTCTTAAGCTGATAAGCAACTTCAGCAAAGTCTCAGGATGCAAAATCAATGTGCAAAAATAACAAGCATTCCTATACACCAACAATAGACAAGCAGCCAAATCATGAATGAACTCCCATTCACAATTGCTACAAAGAAAATAAAATACCTAGGAATACAGCTAACAAGGGAAGTGAAGGACCTCTTCAAGGAGAAATAGAAACCATTGCTCAAGAAAATCAAAGAGGACACAAACAATGGAGAAACATTTCATTTCTAGGAATGTTTCTAGGAATACAGCTAACAAGAGAAGTGAAGGACCTCTTCAAGGAGAAATAGAAACCATTGCTCAAGAAAATCAGAGAGGACACAAACAATGGAGAAACATTTCATGCTCATGGATAGAAAGAACTAATATCATGAAAATGGCCACACTGACCAAAGTAATTTATAGATTCAATGCTATTTTCATCAAACTACTATTGACATCCTTCACAAAATTAGAAAAAAAATTTTAAAATTCATATGGAACCAAAAAAGAGCCCATATGGCCGAGACAATCCTAAGCAAAAAGAACAAAGCTGGAGACATCACGCTGCCTGATTTCAAACTATACTACAAGGCTACAGTAACCAAAACAGCAAGGTACTGCTACAAAAACAGACACCTAGACCAATGGAACAGAATAAAGAACTCAGAAATAAGATCACACATCTACAACCATCTGATCTTTGACAAATCTGTCAAAAACAAGCAATGGGGAAAGGATTCCTTATTTAATAAATGATGCTGGGAGAACTGGCTAGCCATATGTGGAAAATTGAAACTGAACCCCTTCCTTACATTTTATACAAAAATTAACTCAAGACGGATTAAAGACAAATGTATAACCCAAAACTATAAAAATCCTCAAAGAAAACCTAGGCAATACCATTCAAGATATAGACACACGCAAAGATTTCATGATGAAAACATCAAAAGCAATTGCAACAAAAGCAAAAATTGACAAATGGGATCTAATTAAACTAAAGAAAGAGCTTCTGCACAGCAAAATAAACTATCATCAGAGTGAATAGACAACCTACAGAACCAGAGAAAATTTTTGTAACCTATCTATCTGAGAAAGGTCTAATATCCAGAGTCTACAAGGAACTTAAATTTACAAGCAAAAAAAAAAACCCATTAAAAACAGGGCAAAGGACATGAACAGACACATCTCAAAAAGACATTTATGTGACCAACAAACATTTGAAAAAAAGCTCAACATCACTGATCATTAGAGAAATGCAAATCAAAACCATAATGAGATACCACCTCACACCAGTCAGAATGGTGATTATTAAAATGTTATGAAATAACAGATACTGGCGAGGCTGCAGAGAGATAGGAATGCTTTCACACTGTTGGTGGGAATGTAAATTAGTTCAACCATTGTGGAAGATGGGGTGATGATTCATCAAAGACCTAGAACCAGAAATACCATTTGACCCAGCAATCTCATTACTGGGTATATACCCAAAGGAATATAAATCAATCTATCATAAAGATATATGCATGTGTATATTCATTACAGCACTATTCACAATAGCAGAGATATGGAATCAACCCAAATGCCCACCAACGTGATACATGGGATAAAGAAAATGCAGTACATATACACCATGGAATACTAGGCAGCGATGAAAAAAATGAGATCATGTCTTTTGCAGGGACATGGATGGAACTAGAAGCCATTATCCTCAGCAAACTAATGCAGCAACAGAAAACCAAACTCATAGGTGGGAGTTAAACAATGAGAACAGATGGACACAGGGAGGGGAACAACACACAACGGGGCCTGTTGGCAGGGGAATGGGGAAAGGGAGCGCATCAGGAAAAATAGCTAATGCGTGCTGGACTTAATACTTAGGTGATGGGTGGATAGGTATAGCAAATCACCATGGCACACATTTACCTATGTAACAAACCTGCACATCCTACACATGTATCCTGCAACTTAAAATAAAATTAAAATTAAAGTTATAAAAGAAGTCATTGTGTAAAAAAGACACACTCACACTCATGTGTATAGCAGCACAATTCACACTGCAAAGATATGGAATCAACCTAAGTGCCCATAAACCAATGAGCAGATAGAGAAAATGTGGTATATATATACCATGGAATACTACTGAGCTAAAAAAGGAGTGAAATAATGTCTTTTGCAACAACTTGGATGGAGCTGGAGGCCATTATTCTAAGTGAGGTAACTCAGGAATGAAAAACCAAATACCATATGTTCTCACTTATAAATGGGAGCTAAGCTAAGAGGACACAAAGACATATAGAGTGATACAATGAACTTTGGAGATTCAGGGTTGGGAGAGGTTGCAGGGGAAGGGATAAAAGACTACACACTGGGTACGATGTACATTGTTCTAGTGACGGTGCATTAAAATCTCAGAATTCACCACCATAGAATCCATCCATGTAACCAAAACCCACTTGTACCCCAAGAGCTACTGACATTTAAAAAAATAAAATAAAAATAAAAATAGGTCTAATTTGTTTCCTGTGACTGATTTTGAGATCCCAAAACAGAATATGAGAAAATATGTAACTATAAAAGAAGATAGTCCTTCATCCCATAGCAATAAACTTCCACATAAGTGTTAAGATACAACTCTTACTGTCTCATAGCTCTGCCTTCAACATGATGAACACAAGTATCCAGGCACATTGATGTGCGTGCAAACAGGTGTATGTGCTCCATATTGTTGCAGATAAAAATAGCTCATGAGCTTGGAAAAACTATCTGCTTTAATCCTTGGATTTTGGAAAAACACTTGTAGCCAAGAGCAGAATCTCATTTTTGAAGATAATTGGCATTTCCCCCTCAACCACAAATATTTCAAATATTTAAATAAGCTTGATAGCATGCAGACACAACTCCTCAGGCCCAAGTCCTTGTGACCACGGGAATTCGATCTTTCTCCCTTATCTCTTTCTGCCCTCTCAGAGCTTTCGGGTGCTGTGATAGAATCTGTAGGATTATCAAGATTTAAAAAAAAATAAGCTACTTAGCTATCAGGCAAAAAAAAAAAAAAAGTCATTATGCCTTCTTTTTTGAGGTAAAGAGCAAGATAGGAAATATTTTTTATTAAAAAACCAGCAAGAGGAAAGCTAGTTGACTGATGAAGGTTCCAACTGTGCGGATAACCTGTTTAGCCAGGACCAGATGGTTGAGAGAGCTGATAATGAAATACAACGTCTTCTCTATCTAGGTCAGCACTGAATCCAGCCTAGGTCACAAATAACAGACAGTTGTTTGGCCAGATGCGTGTTCAGAGGCTGATGGAAATGAAAGGATGTCCTGGAACACGGACATACCTGAATTTGGTTCTAATTTGGCTCCTTTTTTGGCAGCCTTCGGTTCTGAGTTCTCAGATGGAGTTGTAGTGGAAGAAACGCTTTCTGTACAGGACAGATCTATAATTGTGGTTCTGTTTGAAAAGATTATAGCATATCATTGACTTTCCAGAACTTTAAAGAAAAACATAGTGTTCACCATAAACTAGAGTGTAGGGAATCCCCTCAGATACAGTAGACAAGAGTGTAAATTATTACAACTTTTCTATAGGTTATTTGACCATATATATCAAAAACTTCTAAAAACTTGCAAAGCATTTGCCTAGTATTCTACTTCTAGGAGTTTATTCTAAGGCAATAATCAAGAATGTGCCATAAGATCTTGTTTACAACAATCATTTAAAAACTAAAGCAGCATATTAATCTTATCGCTCAATAAGAGGGGATTTTTTTAAAAATGGTGATGCAATGGGATATCTTCAGCTATTAAGAACAATATTTCAAATATATATTTAATAACATAGAAAGATGCCAAAATTGGTTATAAAATAGCCAGACTCGACTTTTTCTTTTTTTCTTTTTTTTTGTAGAGACGGAGTCTCGCTCTGTCGACCAGGCTGGAGTGCAGTGGCGCAATCTCGGCTCACTGCAACCTCTGCCTCCCGGGTTCAAGCAATTCTCCTGTCTCACCCTCCTGAGTAGCTGGGACTACAGGCACAGGCCGCCACACCAGGCGAATTTCTTTTGTATTTTAATAGAGATGGGGTTTCACCGTGTTGCCCAGGCTGGTCTCGAACTCCTGAGCTCAGGCAATCCTTCCCCCCTCGGCATCTTAAAATGCTAGGATTATAGGCATGAGCCACTGCGCCCGGCTGACTTCTGCTTTTAAGAAAAGCTTTATATACACACATGCTTATATATATATAATACATATATATAATGCTTAAAAAAAATAAAAGCCACAATTAACCCTGGGAAATAGAAAAACAGGCAATTTTTCTTTCGTTTTAAAAATCATCTATTTTCTAAACTTTTTTATAACAAACAAGTGTTTACTTGTATGTTTCTTGTTGAAAAGATATTTAAAAACAGAAATTAAGAGCTTTTCAGAAGGATTTGACTTAGCGGCCAAAAGGCAAGATGGTGAAGGTATAGTTCAGGGAAGAAAGGAGGTCTGTGAAAGGAAGAGGTGACCAGGATTCTATCCTCTCTCACGGGAACTGTGCTTCTAAGGAAGTCAGCCCCAAACTCCCATGGAATGACTTTGCAGTGGAATTAAGAAGAAGCCTCTATGGTCTTTCCACAGCAACACAGAGACATCTGTGTTTTCAGAACTTCCAGGCTGCACTCAGCCAGCTCCCTAAGGAGAAACTTTCCCCTCTGAGTGTTGGGGTGGAGTGAGCAGCTCCCAGGCAGGAACAAAATCAGGGCACCTGTCCCTTTTTAAAAATGCTCTTCTTGTCTTATTTCTCATCCTCAGTGATTTAAACATTAAATTTTCTAATTCCCCAAGAAGGTTCTTTGAAAATATGAAAAGAACACATATAATGTGTCAAGAGAGAGTAGAGCCAATAAAAGGAGACTTCTTCTCAGCTTTGTTGGTTTCAGGTATTATCTCCTGACAACAGATGTCTCAGCACTGGGGGGCCGGGCATGGCGGGGGAGCAGGTGTGTGGGATTGGACAGGACCCAGCTCTGTGGCTGATGCCCCTTTTCCTGTTTGGTCCTCTGAGGCCTGCAATAAACATCTCTCTCTCACACACACACACACACACACACACACACACACACACACACCTTTTTAGCACAAGCATGTTCTCAAAAGAGAGTGCAGCAGTCAAACTGAGAATGAGTAAGTCCACTCCAGAATGCTAACATCAGCTCAAAACCCAAGTAAGCCAGCAGCCCAGCCTTGGTTTTCAAGACTCCTAGGTAAAAGGAGAGCTGAGATGATGTGCATAGTTTCCGTGCAACAGGCTCCTGGGCTTCTCCATGGCAGAGTGTGGAGTCAAGAAGACATATGTGTTTAGAGGTGACCATGCCTACAGCTGAGAGACCTACAATAGACCAATGCAGCTGTCCCCTGGCCAGACTCTACTTACCACATCTTGGTGCCACAGGGAAAGGGGCTTTGGGAACACACAGGGCTGATCCTGAAGAACGTAGAGGCCAATAGCACACTTTATGGAGCTGCTTTGGATTCAGTGACATAAATTCTTGGAATATTAGTGCTTTGTTTGTAAAGTGGAAATGAAACCACAAACCCAGGGAAGTTGTAAGGATTAAGTGAAGCGATTCAGCCAGAGCATCCAGAAGTGTCTCATGTAAAAGGTTTACAGTACTTGGACTGAAAAAGACTTTCAGAGTCCTATCTTCTGACCTAACTTTCCAGTGCCGAAGATTGCAAATCCTCTATCCCAATATTAGTTTTCCCTATCTAAACTGGGTAGACGGCTCCCTGGAATAAAGACCACGTTTTCTAGCCTCTCTTGTAGTTAGGTATGGCCATGAGACTATGTTCTGGCCACGGGGATATAAGTGGGAGTGCCATATACAGCTTCTGTTACTGGAAGGAGTGGGTCTCCTCACCCCTCCTCTTTCCCCGGGGCCAGAATATAACTTGATGACCAAAGCTTAAATAGTCAAATAGTCACATTGACCCACGAAGTGAGAATGACAGAACAACAAGACAGAAGGACAGAAGGAGGCTGAGTTCCTGACAACTTCACAGTAGCCACATCATTCCCTACCTCTGGATTCTGTTACATGAAGAAAACATAAACTTCTGTGTTTTTAAAGCCACTGTTGTTTTGAATTTTCACCTCATTTAAACATCACTCATGCTGTATTTAAAGCTGACTTTTTTTGGTCTCACTGTCTGTGAAAACAATGACTAGCAGCTTACCATCCTGATAGTAGACTTTCATATTTGTGAAATCTCCTGCCAAATGCCTCCTCCCACTTGCAGCATCATATATTACACAGTCTCCCCTGCTCCCCATCTTGTCTGTCTCCATCTTGTTTATAGAAAGTCCTGCCCACCCTAAAGTATTTCCCAGCTGAAACAGGGCTCTTCTGCTGGGCACTCACCAGAGTCACCAAATCTATTTGAACATTCAAAAAAGATTAATTTTATAAGAGAGGAAGTAAATGCACACTTCAGGGAGTGGGGAATGGAGATGGTATTCTAAGGTCTTTAAACTGCAACATTTCAGAGATGTTTTTAAAGATCCAGAAAGATTTGTTTGTAAACTTTTGGGAATGATGTTTTTTCCTTTAAATAGAAGATTAATTTTAGTCTCCCATTTCCTGTTTCTCTCTGTTTATTTTATGATGAGTGACCCTGATATGATGTTTGTTTTGTACTAATTTTATTTCCTAAAGATTTTTATCTCTGATGGTGTTTTGTACCCGCAAAAAAGTTATTCTATTGGCTATGATTTCTTTGGGGCAGTTTATTTCCTTGCTACAAAAAATATTTCATGATTTGTTTTGGTGGTTGCTGATGGTATGTGGCTGAATGTGTAAGTGTGTGTGTCAAAAGATGTATATGTATTTTTATATATAGAGAGAGATATATATATAAAGCATTATATACATATTTTATGTGCCAAGTGACAGTTGTCATGATATATATATAAAACATAAAATATACATATAAAACATAAAATTTATCATTTTCAGGTGCAGAGTTCAGTGGTATTTACACTCATATTGTTGTACAACCATTACCACCATCCACCTCCAGAACTTTTCTATCTTCCCCAACTGATACTCCATACCTATTAAAAAATAACTCTTCATTCTTCACTCCTCCAGTTCCCAGCAACCATCATTCTACTTTTTGTCTCTGTGAATTTGTCTATTCTAGGTACCTCATATAAGCATAATAATATGGTATTTGTCCATTTTGGATTGGCTTATTTCACTTAGCATAATGTCCTCAAGGCTCACCCATGTTGTAGCATATGTCAAAATTTCCTATCTTTTTAAGGCTGAATAATACTCCATTGTATGTATATACCACATTTTATTTATCTCTTCATCCATTGACAGTCACTTGAGTTGCTTTCTACATTTTGGCTATTGTGAATAATGCTGTTATGGGTGTACAAGTATCACTTTGAGACCCTGCTTTAAATTCTTTTGGGTATATACCTAGAAATGGAATTGGTGAATCACATGACAACTCTACATTTAATTTTTTGAGGATACCTCATATTGTTAAGGATTACTTCAGAGTTAGAGTGTGAGGGTACAGTTATTCCAGTAGTGAGTAAAACAATGGTTGCAAAACCAAATTATGCCACAGAATTACTTGGGAACTCTTAAATACAAATCCTTGAGTGTCCCACTCCCCAAGACTATCCAATGAGATTATCTGTGGAGGAGCTTGGCATTTGGAACTTCAACAAGTTTTCCATGCCACTCATTTGTGGAGTGTCCTTTGGGGCCATTGAGGAGAAGAAGGAGGGTTCTAGCTGCCCTGTATGTCTACTATACACACTGACACAGAGACAAGCTTTGTGTAGACACTGGGTCACACTCTGTCAAGATCGCTATGCAGTGTAGAATTTTTTTTGTAAGAAAGTGAAGGGGCAAGGAAAGCCTTCTCTGTGGCTTTGTGGAGAACCACAATAATACCTCTCACCTTTGGAGATTCACAGTTGCTTAAGGGCTGGTTGTCCTTGTTAATCTCTCAGGGGTGGACAGAGATGCTTCCTCAGAGAGTTTTTTACATGCACAATTCTTGATTGATCCTGTTTGTCACTCTCCAATATCAAAGGCTTCTGTCTGACAATGCCTTGGGTCAAGCCTTCTCATAGGTGATTGGGCTTCCTTCTACCCAGCCCACTGAAGCTTTTACCTCTAACAGGATTTCCTGGTTCAATGGATTATACCAAGGGTGGCAGGGTCACTTGGCACAAAGCGTGACAACTCTGTGCAGGAAGAAAGATCTGTGTCTGCCTATATCCCCTGTGCAAGAAGGAAGATCTGTGTCTGAGCTTATGGGAATGCTTATAAACCTCTGTGGATTCTCCAGGATAGACACCATTCACAAGGATTGTGCACCAGGGTATTTTCTTTAAATAAGTTATTTTTTAAAGTTTTGTTTTATAGTTTGGTATTGGTATAAAGTCATTCATATGGAGCTTAGTTTGGAAATGATGAAAAATAAAATCATTCCAAACCCACTCCCAGACTCTGCCATTTTAGTGAATTTCCTTCTTGTCTTTTTCTCTGCATAGTTTTTTGTTTGCTGACTTATTATATCATAAGTTTCTCCCCATGTTATTATAGACTCATAAGCACATTTCAGTGGGTACATGGATCTGCCATAATTTACTTAACTGTTTCCCTATTGTTTCCAACTTTTCTGTATTGAAAATAGTACTGAAATGCACATGTTCAGGCAGAAAGCCTTTTACAAATCGTTTTCTTGGGGCAGAGTCTAAGAAGTGGAATTATTAAGTCAAGGTCATGAACGTATTAAGGTCTTTGATATGTAGCCCATCTAATTTATGAAAGGATTGGTATCCAGTTGTACCCATTAGCAATGTATAAAAGTGGACAGCATTATATGGATTTTAAATCAGCAATTTTGCCCTCAGGGAACATTTGGAAATGTTTGGAGGCATTTTCAGTTTTACAGCTAGAGGTATACTGTTGGCATCTGGTGGGCAGATCCTGCAATGCACATTACAGTTATACACAGAAAGAATTATCCGTCCCTGAATGTCAACAGTACCAAGGTTGAGAAACTCTGCTCTATTAGTTGGCTCACAATCCTCTTTAAAAAATAGAGAATCTTAGTACAATTTCAGGGCTAAGTTGTCACTTATTTCTTCTCTCAGTGTCATATGATGTCAATGTTGAACACTGGCCTAACACCAGCTCAATGTGTTCTTGTTCAGAATTGGCACTCTGTTCCAGAATCCAATCTCCTCTTGACCAGCCCAAGGTACCCCTAAAGCATCCCTTCTTCTGAGACCCTGGGAGTTCTCACCAGTCGGCTGTCAGTGGCTCTCAGTCCACACCATTTTCACCCATCAGAAATGTTCTAACACAATTGCACTTCAAAAAGGGGGATCCAGGTGTCCAGATTTTGAGAAGTGTTCTGGAATCCAATGTAAATTTGTCCACATGTCCCCCATCCCAAACCTACCGTAGCCCCTGTACAACATACTAAAACCCTAGGATTTTGAGAACACAATTTAAAAATCACTGCTTATTCTGTGGTAGTAACAGCTAGCTCCTCCCAATATCTATACTCCCTTTCCTGTATGGAAACTGAATCCTCAATTTTTAGCTGATCAATAGCGTCTCAGAGTATATATCTCAATTTCCAGATTCTCTGACAGCTATCCAGTGGATTATAAGTGAAAGTGTTGAGTGTGATTCTGATGGTACCTTTTCAGAGAGAAGACATGCCCTTTTTCACTAAAAGCAGAAATGCTGGCTTCATGGCTTGAGCTAGAGTGACCATCTTAGACCAGGAAGTGGAAGCCATGTTTGGAGGATGGAAGAGCAACAAGATAGAAGGAGCTTGGGTCCCTGATGATCATGGAGTAACTGTACCAGCCCTGCATGGTTTACCTCCAGGCTTCACTTATGTGAGAGGGAAATAACCCTATGCTTAATTTAAGTCCCTGTTATTTTGGTTCTGTTACAATTGAGCCTAATCCTAATTCATACATAATCCAACTCCCTCATTTGAAAGATAAAAATGGAGGCTGGAACTGACTATATCAGCCTTGTTTCATGGTACATTTTCTATCAGCTCTCTTGGAGTTTGATGAATAGGTTAAAAAATGTGTGAACGATTTAAAGAAAATAGTGTATTTTGAGATACCTTAATACAAAGACTAGAATTTGGAATAAAGCATAGGTTTCAGAATATATGAGGTAAAATTTGGGGCACAATCAAGAAAGAGAAAATAAAACATCAGCATTCATTTTTCAGGCTTAGATCTTCTGAATCTGGGAGTAGTTATAGCTCTAACGACACCCTTAGTGATGTAATGATCCATTTTTAGCAATTGGCATGTCTGAACGCAGAGACTGTTTATAGAGCCGCGTAATTAGTAGATACTTCATGGAAATGATTGTTGTTGGTTCAATTATTCTTTAATAGATTGGATAGATCAAGAGACTGCTCTAGAAGGAGAATCAACCTTTCTTTTCTCCTCACCAGGATAAGAGAACAATCATAATTTATTGAGATTATCTCCTCAGTTTCATTTTGCTCACAAAGGAAATATATGCACCTTCTGAAAATATACAGATTTCTTTCCCTGAGGGTCTAGCAGGTAAAGAAAAAAGATAATTGGCGTTCCATTGAGTTAGAAAAAAGCTGTCTGCACATCGCCTAAGCAACCAGTCACTCGGGACAATTCTGCCAAAACACTCGATTCTGTGAAAAATTCATCAGCCTGGTGATTTGACATCCATGGCCTTCTGCTTGCACCTCCCAATTGAGTAACTGAATTTCTCCTTTTCTACTGCCTGTGTTAGCTTTCTATAGATCCTGCTGCAGGTAAAGCTTTGATTTCATAGAGGAAGTCATCTATCTTTAAAACTCCCCACTGGGTGCCTTGACTCATCATCATCAGAAAATTCTCTGCAGAAATGAGTTTCAACTGCCTAGTGGAGCCTGGAAGGCCAGACAAAACCCAGTCCATTGGATGAGAAGAAAGAATTTGAAAGATGATCATTAATTGGCTTTCTCCTTTTACTTCTTTCCAGTGTCTAGAAAATGGTTTTTCTTGGCTCTAAGACTAAATGGAGTGAACACCTGGTCCAGATTCACTTGAGCCTTCTTCTCTAAGCAACTAATTCCCAACAGAAAATATGCTCACACCACGTAGCCTCACACCAAACGGAAGGAAAAGCTTCCATTTATCCTGTCTCTTTGATTTCATTTCAGCCTCTGGGAGGCCAAGTCAGTCCAGGCAAGCCTCATCAGGTGATTCATAGCAGCAGAAAACACTTTGGCCTGAATGACTGCACCATTATCAAAGTGCAACAGAACCGCGGCAGCAGCCTTTTGAGTAGGTCTCTGTGTTTCTGAAGGATATTTGCATTGTAGAAGAGAAACTCAGAGCTGCACCAAGATTCAACCTGCAGAATGTGGCCTTTCTATGCCAAGTTACTCTTCTCATCTGGGACTGGCCTACTTTTATACTGCCTCCTCTTCTCATACCCGCTAATCTAGCTAGTTCCAATTTCTCGTAAGCTGCCACACCCTGATTCTATCTGTTGGTTTAATCCCTCACTTCAATCAGTGGTGTGTTAGAGCCAGCTCTTACCAGCTCAAGATAGTCAATTATGCATATCTCTTCCCAACGACATGTTCAATAGCATCACTTTGGTAGCATGAAATTGGGCAGGGTGAGTGTAGTTACACCACAGAAATGAGCAAATCCTGCAAATAGGGCTTTTTCCCTCTAGAGAGCCAGTTTTTAAACATTTGCCACTAGGCCACTGGATTTACTTCTTTTCAAAAGGTAAATCTAATTAGGACTGACTTTATGTTGATAAGTGTTTAACTCTAATTTCAGCCTTAGAATAACAAAAAAGGAATACCAATTCTGAGCAAAACTGTAACATGTGCCCTGTGCACTCCTGCATAGTTTTCTTCAGAACTCTTTCCTCCAGATTGTTCCTCCTCCCCTCCTTCAATCTCATCTATCCCCAAGCCAGCCCTTCTCCAGCAAGACTGGGCTTCCTGGACCTTTCCTGACCATTCCTTCCTTTCAAAATTTACCTGACCAGGCCAGGCACGGTGGCTCACTCCTGTAATCCCACCACTTTGAGAGGCTGAGGTGGGAGGATTGCTTGAGCCTAGGAATTCAAGACCAGCCTGGGCAACATAGCAACACCCCATCTCAAAAATAAATAAATAAGTAAAAATAAAAAATAAAAAAATTTACCTGATCAATGTTCCATTCACCCAGGCCAAGTGGATAAACATCTTCTAACTGGAATTGGCTCCATAATTTATTTCTATTAAAGGAGTATATTTTTAACATAAGGCATTCAATGTCTTAGCTTTAAGCAGTAAGATTGGGGAAATTTCAGTCATATTAGCAAAGCTAGCAAATATTTGGACAGCAGTAAAACCAATTGCTGTCTGTTAAATAGACCCTACATATTTATTTCAATAAAGAATGGTAAAGGCCAGGTGTGGTGGCTCACGCCTATAATCCCAACACTTTGGAAGACCAAGGTGGGTAAATCACTTAGGCCTAGGAGTTTGAGACCAGCCTGGGCAACATGGCAAAACCGCATCCCTAAAAAAAAAAAAAAAAAAAAATTAGCTGAGCACAGTGGCGCATGCCTATAGTCCCAGCTACTCAGGAGGCTGAAGTGGGAGGATCACCTGAGCCCAGGGAGGTGGAGGCTACAGTGAGCTGTGACCACACCACTGCACTCCTGCCTGGTAACAGAGTGTCTCAAAAATCATAATAATAATAATTATTATTATAAAATAATGCCACTTTGGAAAACAGTTTGACATTTCCTCAAAATGTTAAATGTAGAATTACCATATGACTTAGAAATTCTTTTCCTAAGTATACACTCAAGAGAATTGAAAATATGCACTAAAAAATGTATATGAATGTTCATAGCCACATTATTCATAATAGCCAGAAAGTGGAAACAACCCAAGTCAAATGTCCATCAGCTAGTAAATGGATACACAAAATGCGATTTATCCAGAGTTACCCCCACTTACCTCCTCACAGAAGAAATGAAGCATTCCCCCAACCAGAGATTCTCCAACCCTAGGTGGCTCAGGCACACGATGCCGACACTTTCCAGCATTTCTGGCCCCTTTCCATCATTTTGGGCACATCTGTGTGATTACAATCATATTCCTCACACAAGACTTTATTCTAGCTGATTCACGGTTCTCACTTTGCTGCCAGAAATGAGTTGTTAACGATGCACACACATTTTTGGTTTTCCTATGCAAACCATTTACTGAAGTGGAGAAAGCCTAGACTAAAGAATCCAGAAAAACCTGGATTTGAGGTTCTCCCTACCCATTAGTATATTACCAGCCCCAATTTGAGTATCAACAAACCATCAAAGGCAAATGGAAGCAGAGTCTTGGGCCCTTCACTAAAGTCCTACCACAACAGGATGTGGGCTTCACACATTCCTTGGTTATCTCTGAAGATTGCTCCAGTGACCTCCTTGCCATCTCAATCATCCCTTCTCAGCCTCATTTTGTATTTGCCCCTCAGATCATAAGACCAATGCAGCCCTGAATTGTATGAAGGGTGTTTCTGACCCTTGATTCAGGACCTTCTAGAGGAGAATGTCTCCAACTCCCATCCTCTTCCCCTTAGCTACTGGCACAGAGCTTCTTCCTTCTCTCTTGCTGTGGTCTGATGGCTTGAAGAGAACCACAAAGCTGACACAGGACAGACTGTAGTCTTGGACACCCTGCAGAGCCTTGTTTCATTCCATAATGGGATTAATAAAAGCTGTCTGTTTTATCTGCTTTACAGAGCTGTTGTGAGGATCAAAAGAATGAAAGTCTACCCAAGTCTGAGGTTTGCTATAAAGTCCATTATAAGTGTTGCTTGTTATTATCTATTTTTATACAATTGAATGTTTAATGTTAGACAGTATCTTTAGTGACTCTTCAAACAGCCCAGTGTTATTTGCTTTCTCATAAAAAAATGAGGATTAATGCAATATGTTTCCACCCAGAAAAATCTTAACTAAAAGGAGGGGTAGCAATCAGTGTCCTGTAAAGAGGATTCTCAGGCCCATATAAATGGGTATGTGGCTCCTAGACCATGTTCCTGCTCTGGTCATTACCTACAGATCTGGCTTTTGCTCATTTGGGAACTGCTGACATTGACTTTTCATTGGTTTTGATTTTTTCTTGGCCTTCATTACTTCCTTTCTTTCTTCCTCCCTCCCTGGCTTCCTAAACTTTTGTGATGTTCAAACTTTTGGCACAAAGGACTGCTGATGTACCTTTTGTACAACAAGCTGTCATGCTTTACTTTTATAGGAAGACACAATCAAATGTTGTTTTTTAAAGCTTCTAGGAACCTTTTGAGAACAGATTTTGTCCAGTTCTGTTCATATTTTGAACAGAAACAGTTCAGGTCTTCCTACTTCCCCACCTACTGGTGGAACACCCACTCCAGGTTCAAGTGTCAACAAAACCATCAAAGGCAAATGGAAGCTGAGGCTTGGATCCTTCACCAAAAACGTCCGTCAACAGAATGCAGGATCAGATATTCGGCACCAGTTATATTTCTGGTGGTGCCACCAAAACTCCCAACCTAAAATCATCTTGGGAGAGTGGAAGTCAGGGTCAAAACCCTGGAGGACTGCTATTAAAGCACTACAGGTGAAAGGGATCCCTTTTAATACCCCCGAGAAACTTCCCTCTTGATTAGTTCTGGGCCAAATAAATCATAGCTGTATTGAACTTTCAGCTGAATCAATTTCCTCATGTGAGCCTCTCAGTCCTCAGAGAGACATCAATCAACAGAAACGATTCCAGGGTGGGGCAAAGCTATTAATAGGTCTTCAGCACGTTGGCAGATGAGGGGCTCTCTAAGTTGGAATCAGAGGCCGAACTAGATCTGCAAACCTCCATAGTTCCTAATATTTGGTCACCTTCTTTTCCCTCCTTTATAATAAGATTTAGATTCAATTTGTCAAAGCCTGTCATTTAGTCCACCTTGGAATTTTCATCTGCAGAACATAGGCAATCACAAATCTTCACCTCCCTCCTTTCGAAGAGGTGAGATTTTGAAATCCTGGTCAATTCACATGTGTGGTAAGTGCTCAAGTGTAATAACAATCATCTGCCTTTAGATCCATTCTCTCACTAAAACCTCACTAAATGCCAGGAGGCTAAGGCAAGTACTACCAGAGTCCCTTTTTATAGTTGAAGCAACTGAGATTCAGAGAGTTGGAGGGGGTTTCTTCAAGGTCCTACTGTTGGTAAACAACAGAGCTACATCTCAGCCCTACATGTGTCTAAGTCTTACGCAGTTTCTTTGCATTCAGAGGGTTCTTAACCTAGAGTTGTTTGGCTGGCCTCAGGAGATTGCCTAAAAGAATGTATATGTATAGCACATGCATTTTTCTACAAAGGGAGTCCAGAGCTGTCCTGGAATTTTCAGATATGCAAGACTAAAACATTGTTAAGAACTTTCTGCCTGCTTCATCTGGCATAGAGTATGCATTCAACATTTGTATGCTGAATTGAGGATTCATTGTGGGGGAGCAGCAGGAAGAGGTGGGTCCCAGGGGGATAACACTGCTTATTTGGAAGAGACCCAGTAGAGAATGACCCCCAGGCTGCAGCAGCTGAGGTTCTGGCCGTGGCTACCTAGAGAGCACGTGCAGTGTGCTATGGGTAAATTGGTGGACAGCTAGGCAAATTTTATGATGGATATTTAGTTTGAAACCCAGGACCAATCCAATTCACTTGGAGAGGACACATCACTGTAGAAGTCTATAGAAAGAACCCAAGAACCCCATCGAAAGAGAGAAATTTCCTGCCCCTCTTCTGTACTTGGAGTGTAATGACCAGTTTAGGGGTTCCTGAGTCTTCCCTGGATGAAAAGACCCTCTAGTGCTTTTTAAGAAGCAAATAAATAAAACCTTCCTGGGGAGATACCCTTCATCGGCTGCCCAAGCCTCATCCCAGAGTGAGATAAAGGGGAAGGTTGAACCTCCTAGCCTTATGCAGAGAAGATAAATGAATATGAGGCTTTGGCAATAGAGCTGGAACAAATGTGTCGATCAAGGAGGATCATTGTCAAGCCGGTTTTCATCTCAGCAACTGGACTCACATTAGAGACACTCATTTGAACACCTTAAAGAACTCGACATGTATGATGGTGTGGCATCCCATCAGAGACATGAAGTACAATCAGGACATTTTTATCATAATGACAGAATATTATGTCCTCCCCTCTTGGTTAACAGGACACATGCTGCTAGAATGTGTAAAATCTGATTCACTTGGGCAGTAAGAAACAAGCATAACAACCCCAAGTCAGGCTTCTAGTTTTGGATGGTTTGGGTCTTTGTGTTTGACAGGATGTGTTTAGAGGAGAGATTTCCGTAGCCACTGAAGCACAGAGAAACCTGGTGCCCAAAGAAGAATGAGAGGAAGCAAGAGCTGCGTGTGTCTCATGGTAAACAATGAGGCCGGAAGCATCCATCTGGAATGCAGTCAAAAACAAAAAACCCTGGCCACTCAAATGCTGGAGGACCAATGCAGCTTTTTGGCAAAACTTTGACAGATGTCAGATATTAAAGAATGCATGTGTAGAGATGAGTTATATGGGGAAAAGTTAGGAACAAGAATTATTAGTAACCAAATAGTGTATGTTTGTACATGAAAGGTGGGGAGGGCGTCAAAAAGAAGCCCAGAGTCTTGCTGGAAATATCCTAAGTTTAAAATTCAGCCCACAATCCATCTCAGTCCCTTTCAGTAGAGTCCTGGCACTAGACTTGGCTCCTGGCAGCTCTTTGGGGGACCCCAAGAATAATAGCATGGGAAGAAATTTATGACATGTTTCAAGATCGTTGAATGCTTCTTAATCAAGTTATAGTGAGGAGGAGAGGTTCAAGCAGCAGTACTGGCATTATTTTAATTCAACTAGTGGGAAATTATCGAAGCATATTTTATATAATTAGGGTCAAGAATGGATTTGGTGTCATTTAAGGCAAATGCCCTGAACACAAAGCCGATTCAGCTGGCATGATTTCTAGCCTTGAGAACAGCAAGTCTGGCAACAATTAATCAGGCCAGAGGAAACAGTACAGAGACCACTGTTTGGCCACCCTCTGCATAAACCAGGGCAAGGAATTATGGAACTCCAGCAACTAGCAATAGAAAGGGCCCTCTGGAATACAGCAAAATGTTGTAGATAATGGCTTGTGTCCGGAACATCTCAGGAAGTTTTGTGAATGTTAATTTAATTGTGCAATAGGCCAGGAAAGTCAGTAGTCCTTGTTTTACAAGTGCTAAGCATGCTAGGAGCTAGGTCTCCTTAGGGCTCACCAGGTGTCCTGGAGTGAATTGTCCTGGGGGTGAATTGCTGAGAGATCAAAACGAAAAAAGAAAGAAAGAAAGAAAAAAAAAGAAACCAACATTATTAACAACACAGCTGATGAGCAGAAACAGGACTTGGAGCAGAACCATGATGCTTAGCACAGATGCGTCCATTCAGGACCAAAAACTGTTGTCCTGAGCCTCAAAGCTGTCAAGCTGTGTGCAAGAAAGAATGACAATGAAACCCCCCAAGCAGCCTCATGGCATTCTTGGACCATAAGCCTCTGAGGAGACTGGCTCCCAGCATGCGGAAGTCTGAGGTTCAAGTGTGGTGACAGCTTGCTAGTGGATGCTATGGAGCCAGAGCCAAAAGACACACATGGCACTCACTGTTTATTGCTTTGCTTTTCCCCTTTGGCCACTCCCTGAAAATGCCTTGGAGATAAGACCAGCAGACTTGTCTCCAGGCATATTCCAAGGAGAATGTTGGGAAGCAGAGCACCAAGTTCTATTACATACAACAGAGCAGATAAATAGATGAATTGGAGAAGGGAAACCTCATAGACACAGGTGACATAGTGTAAGAAGACTCACAGTTTCAATGACTCAGACAAGATGGAAGTTGCTTCTCTCTCAGGTAACGACCTGGACATAAATAGTCTTGGGGAAGTATAATGGCTTTATGGTGAAGGGACCCAGACTCCTTCAATGTTGTTTCTCCTCTGTGCCTAGGGCATTGCCCTCATCTAAATGGTCCAAGATAACTCATGACCATCATGGCCACATTCCAATAGCAAAGGAGAAGGGGAGGGCACTCCTGTATCTGGTATGAGAACAACCTAGAAGTTGTACACATCACTTCTACTCACATCCCATTGGTTAGGAAATAGTCATCTGATCACAACCAACTGTAGAGGAGGCTGGGAAATAATCTCTTTTTTTTTTTCTGGGTAGCCAAGTGCTTAGCTGAGAATTATATTTGTATGAGAGCAGGAGAGAGGCAGTCTGAAGGAGCAAAGTGTGATGGCAGCCAAGTCTTTGGCTGTCTGTTGGAAGTCTCCCACCCCACACTCCTTCATCAGTTACTCCTCCTTTTCCTCCCTCTGGCCCTCAACATTCCCTTTCCTGTGCTCCACACAGCACCTCCAGACCTGCTCTTTGCCAGTCCTCTGCTACCCAGATTCCATGATCCTGCTAGCACTCACTTCTTATTCTGCGCTTTTCACATTCTCTTTTTCCCTCAGATCAGAGAAACTTAAAAATAAGGAAGAAAATGTTGCAACTTGCATGAACATCTGGGGAACACTTTTGCCTGGTTATAACTCCTTGTGTTAATTATCTTGACACTTTAAACCATCACCTCCCTAAATGCAATGGGAGCCTTCTGTACATAGAAAGTGGCTCTAGCATTTTTCTGTACTACGTGTGCTCAAAAACATCAGATATAATTTCAAACACACAAATCAAGATTCACTTTGCCCTGGATAATGGTGGTATATATGTATATATGTATATATGACTAGATATGCAAATATGTGTATATATGTATAGATGACTAAATATGCAAATATATACATATGAGATTAAATATGCAAATGAACAATGACCAGACCATATATGACAATAGAATTCGGACTCACATAAGAAGCGCAGAAAGCCAAATCACAGTCTCTGAAGCAATTGGCACAGGTCAGGACTTGGTCAATGACTGCCAGCTTCCCTATATTTGGGCCCTACTCTTCCAACTCAGAACCAAACAGAAAAAAACAAATATGATGCCCTAACAATCACATAGGATGTCCCCCTTGTTGTTAGCCCACTTCCAGCTTCCCCCATGCTATTAGCCTCCAATCAGGGCACACCTGAAGTCTTCCCATTTTTCTGCCATAAAGTTTTCCCACTCCTGCTTGCCTTTGAGTCTCTGCTGATGAGAAGCGATGATGCTGATTCCCTTGCTATAGCAAGTTCTGAATAAATAACCTCTTATTTTCATTTGGGTGGTCTTTGTCTATTTTCACACTTGCAAAAAACTCACTGAACTGAATATTTAAGATCAATGCTCTTTATACTAATTACTGTACATATCTCATCCATCAAAAAATCTTGGAACCTGCCTGGTGAGGTGATGTGCACCTGTAATCCCAGCTACTTGGGAGGCTGAGGAGGGAGGATTGCTTGAGCCCAAGAATTTGAGACCAACCTGGGCAACATAGCAAGACCCATCTCTAAAAAAAAAAATTAAAATCTTTATTTTGCTCAGCTGTCTGATAAAGAAGTTAATAATAAGGACGAGTAAAGGAAAAGTAAAGTCAATGGTAAGATGAAGTAAGTACTGCCAGTTTCCATAGGCAGCAACAGAACTAACAGCTTCTCATCGCCTGTTCATTTGAAATGTCACAGACAGACTTAGGGATGTCTCCTTCATTTTATGGAGACACTATAGTCACTGTGTTGAAAAGGAAGATTAGAATAAAACATCCAGAGAAATTGTGTGTCCAGAGCTTCTGGGGCCCTGTTCCACTCCCTAGCATCTGCATGGGGGGTTAAGGGAGAGACAGCCCAGGATATAGCTGACCCTAAGTATTCAAACTTTACCAACAGACCCATACACACAGCATGTTTTTTGCTCCCTACCTCTACCCTAGTGACACAGCTCTCTGTAGGAATCCATTTCATCTTAATATGTAACTTATGCTAGCCAGTGCCTCCCTGAGACCCACCATAAGGATGGCAGAACCATCTTCCATCCCCTAAACCAGCTCCCCAGGAGATCTCAGAGCACAGTAAGGAATGTTCTTCAGTGCTCTCCCGTTGGGCAGTAGAGCACAGCTTGCAAATTAAACCCAGACAATTAGAATATAAAGAACTCCCCTACCAACAAACTGACTTTTTAAATATATATATATATATATATATATTTAAGAATGTAATTATGATTTAAGAATGTATTAATTACAAATTTATATATATATAAAAGAATTTAATTATGTGTAGTTCTAGAAACAAAATGGAACTTCCCCCATTGTTTTGGCTGAGATTCTGACATAAATTTTAATGCATTAAATATTCAAAAAAATCAAATATAAAAAGAGTGACACCTAGGATTAGGGTTGAGCATCACTAAAGTCACAGAGTCAACAATGCTATTTGTTACAATAACACAGGCCTGTTCTTCCAAATTCCAAAGTTGAATGTCAAATGTAAAGGACAAGCTCTTCAGTTTGTACTCCAGCATGAGTGGAGAAATGTGAGTAGAATCTACCAGAATAAAACATTATATATTGACGACTGACACCAAGCAAAAGATCCCTGGGGATCCTAACTCATGGTTTTCACCAGAGACATAAAAAGATAATAAATGAAGGGAAAGATAGCTAACAACAGACAGTAGGTGTGAGAGTCAACTTAGCAATGCTAATTCGTTACAAAGCAGCAGAGACCGGACATTAAATATGAATGCCAGGAACAAACTGATTATACCCAAGTCCTGCATGCAGCATAGGCTTCTCACCTTCCAGACAGAACATTACCTGTTACATGTTACCGAGCTCTTCCATGCTTTCTTAATTAATCCCCTGAGGCTCTGGGAGGGAGTTCTAATATTTCTTTCAGTTAAATCTGTCTACAGGTGTCCTTATTCTGGCACCAAATGTGGTGGTAGGAAAACCCCAACCACCACCTCTTCCCTGACACTATCTCAGCATGCTCCCTGCCCAGGACCCACCGACAGGGACTCTCGCCACTGAGGCCCTTAGCCCTCCTTGCTGCTCATATCCATCCCTTTCTCTCCCGTTTCTCCTGCTTTCCACTGACCAGGCTTTTGTGTAGGCTCTGCTGGACCCTTGTCCTGGCCCCTGAGTGGGTAGCCTTGTGACCCAGCCTCTCTCTGCTCCTGCTGACAACCTTATAGCTGTTCCCCATCGCCTTCCAAACTAAACCACATTCTGACAACCCCGCCTGACATTCTAAGTCCTCCTCCTTCCGGCTCAACCCTTAACCTGACTTCCCTGACAATCCTTTGGACACCCTCTTGTCTAGCCTTATTCTTTCTGGCCAATATTGCTTTTTTTCTCTTCTTTATAAACAAATTTTTTTATTATGAGATATCAAAATTCCTCTTAGGATGTAGAAAGCCACAAGAGAACAACATTCCTACTCTAGTCATGTGAAAATCTAGATAATCTACAAAATCATAAATTTTCTTGAACCCATTAGAGAGCTAAGATCACAAAGAAACCCAAGTGAACTAAATTCCAAAGATGACAAACCCCTTCAAGGAGATATGAGACAAAAGAATTGTTTCCCCTTTGACAGATCGTGGAAGGAAGAGGTAGCTGTGGGCCAATACAAGACATAAACATATAAAAGTGCATAGAACAGGTCTACAAAGCTTCACAAATTATTGGAGACCAAATACCTGTATAATCACCACCCAGGTCAGGAGACACCTCCCAGTATTCCTCCTCCCTCTGCCTGGTCTTTATGGTAAAGATGCCTTGCTTCTCTTTACCCTTTTACTGCTAAATGTGAGTCTCTAATCACTACAGTGCAGTTTGTCTTCTTTAAAACTTTATAAAATGGAATCCTACAATCAATAGATCCTCTTCAGCAACTGGCATCTTTCACTCGACATTGTGTGTGTGAAGTCCCACCATGTTGCATAGAGGTATAATTTAAGCCCGTTCATCTTCGCTTCTGACTTCTCCCTCCTAAAATGTCTGTCCCCACCATCCCAGGCAATCCCAATATCCACCCACCAAATTATCACCCATCCTGGATTCAATGCAAACGCTCCTCTTCCTCCAAGGCCTCCATATAACCCCTTGGAAGCTGCAATACCTGTATGTAGCTCCTCCACTTGGGACGTCTCTTCTACTCTACCTCTTTGCCATTTTGCTGCCTGCACAATGGTTAATTGTGTGTGTTTTAACACGTAGAGGGCGTCCTCCAAAGCAAACAGCTGGATTATTTTATTTATGTGGGATCCTGCAGAGTGCTTAGCACTGTTCAATGAATTCAATAAATGAATGTTTAACAATGTTCAATGAATTGCTTAGCAATGTTCAATGAATTCAATAAATGAATGTGTCTACTTATCAAACTCTGCCTGCATGACACAAAAGAATCATGGACTCCAGTAGGCCAGAGCCTGGCAGTCCCTGGAAGTTTTTCTTCTTATTAATGTTTGAATGTCTCATGTGGTCCTGTAGATGGTGGTGTGTCAGGGACTAGAAGCAAGACTGCAGCTTGATCTTGGAATTGCTTTGGGAATTAATTCCTCAATTCAAACTATTTCCATTTTATCTGCCTCTTTCTCAGAGGAGCGACATGCAGAACATCGTCTGGCTTTTTGAGCTTCCTTATTTGGATTTTGGGCAAACAGACATTTCCTTTTTGGCTCTCTCAGATTAAACAAGTTGGTATATTATTTCAGTTTGAATGAAAACAGAGCAATGTCTCTGACATTTGCATTTTGAAAAATGGAAACTGTAGAGACGATCTTAGTGCATCTTGGGTGACCCATGGCAGGGAAAGAAGTGGCTGAGAAATCCTAGCAAACCTGCCTCTTTGCTCTGAAAAGGGACCTGAGGATGTAGAGGGAAATGTGGGAAGCAGAGCAGCTGAACAGGACCCCAAAGCACCAGTTCCCATGACAATAACCACGAGGACTGAGGCTCTTGCCTGCACCTCAAGGGGCCCCGTTGCCTGGTAGGAACACTTTGCGTAGGGTGTCAGCCCTTGATCTCCTATTATTGTTTGCACTCTGTGGAGTCTGGAAGTTGAAAACAAGTGTAAGCTGGGAGCAGGAGGAACAACACTTCTCCCTCAAAAAGGCAAACAAAACAAAAGAACAGTGATTACCAAACTATTAACAGTGGCTACTACTGGCAGATGAACTTATGGTGGGGAGTAAAGGGAGGTGTCTTTTTTCTTTCTGTATTGTTCCTTTTGGAATTGTTTGTAATTCTTTCGAAAAATCAAAATATTTTATAAATGAAGCACAGGAATAAAGTATAATATTGGTCTCTTTGCAAATGTGAAGACATTTACCTCCAGACTCCCCCAGCTCCCCTTCAGTTTCCCATACCCCATCCAGACAGGTATCGAATGCCTTCCTCCCACTGGCAGCTTCCCTCTGGTTGGCTATCTTCCTCCCTTTTCCTCCCCTCTTTGCAGTCCTCTGCAAGAAACCCTTGGCTTGCCAGGCCTGGGAGATAAAGCTCTTATCCTCCCCAGACTTGCTGATATGGTTTGGATGTTTGTCCCCTCCAAATCTCATGTTGAAATGTGATACCCAATGTTGGGGATGGGACCTGATAGGAGGTGCTTGGGTCATGGGGGTGGATTCCTCATGAATGACTTGGTGCCCTCCTCGAGAAAATGAGTTCTCATTCTGAGTTCATGAGATATCTGGTTGTTTGAAAAGAGTATGGCTCCTCTTCCCTCTCTCTCGTGTTCCCACGCTCACCACGTGGCACACCTGCTCCCCCTTTACCATCCACCATGAGTAAAAGCTTCCCAGGAGTCACCAGAAGCTGAGCAGATGCTGGTGCCATGCTTTTACAGCCTACAGAACCATGAGCCAAATAAACCTCTTTTATTTATAAATTACCCAGCCTTGGATATTCCTTTACAGCAACACAAAAGGACTTACACACTTGCCCACACCATATTCCATTCCTTCAGCTGGTAGCCTGCCTCAGCTGGCTTATGTTTGATCAATTAACTCATAATGAAGTATTAATGCCCAGACTAATGCCTAAATTTCCTGCACCAAGAAACATGTTCTAAGAGTTATATACATGTTCCACCATTTTATCTAATAATCCCATTTCTTGAAATAAATATATTCCAAAGAAATCATCAAAAGAGTGTGTAGTGGATCCTGATGATGCCCCACTAGTCCCCCTCTGCTGAGAGTGTTAGCTGCAAACAGTGCTCAGCTGATCCTTTCTCTGGAGGAAGTTACGTGCGCTTCCCAACTACCCACCATGGGCAACCCATAGCTGATGACTGACTAAAGTTCCTCTGCCTCAAGGTAGGATCAACTTTGGTGCAATTCAAGTCCAGAGCTCCGCATGTGGACAGGCCAAAGCCACCTCCAGCTAAGACCCCATCCTTCTGTAGCGCCTTTCCTGCCCCAGCTTGCTTCCCACTCCTGTCCTCCTCTGCCCCTGCCTCAATAAATCACATGCACCTGAATCCTTCTCAGGCTCTGCGTATGGACAACCTTATCTGAGACACAGGGAAACATTAGACTCATGAAAAAGGTTTATTACAGAGTAATAGAAATAATCAGAGAAAAACTAAGCAGACATTGATAAGAGAGACTGCCTTGAAGGGGCAGAACTGGGGTAGGAGACTGTTGCTTTTCACCATAAGCTTCCTCTCCCCTCTGACTTTAATTCATCACCAGGTGCTTGTATTACTATGATTAAAATATTTTAAATTTAGAAATAAAAAACACCCATGCCTCTTCCAAATGAAGTGATGGTCCTGCATTTAACGGCTTTGATTTTGGAAAGTAAATCCAGAAAATTCAATAAGTTCCATTGGGCCTACAACAAAATCTATATTCTGGGAGAATTTTATCTCTCTATATGTATATTATTTTCTGCTGGAACTGAAAGTAACCAAATCCCAAATCACGATAGAGTGAAAAAAAAATGGAGCCCCAAATATTTGTTACTAAGCCACAGGACATTCCAATTATCTTAAACTGCCCAGTGTTGATAGCCCCTAATGTGGTTTTAGATTAAATGAAGAGGAAGAAATTGAGGAACAGGATAGACAGCTAAGCAGAAACTCTGAAAGGCATTGGCCCTAGCGGAACTGACCCAAAAGGACAGCAGCTCCTGCCTCTGTGTGGGGTAAGGCTCTGTTGGGGACGAGGGCCAGTCCTCATTGCGGTGGGGAGCAGACAAGGAGGTAGGGAGCTAAGCTTGGCCAGGTGACTGAGTTGGCCTCACTGAGGTGTGAGGCAGGAGTGACAGCTGCAAGAAGCCTGGGGGAAGGATATGGCCTACAGGCATCCATGCAACAGCTGCTGGTGCCCCCTCTGTGCCAGGGACTGTGAGGGGGCTGGGGACACTGGAGAACAATGAGGAGAAGTAGAGAGTAATAGTCAAGGACGTTTGATTGCAGGCAGCAGAAACAGATTTTGTGTAATGGCAGCAAAACTGAGCTTATTGAAAGGATAATGAGCCACAAAAGTACAAGAAAGTTGTAGAACCAACTTGGAAACAGGCAGGAAAGAAGGCAGTTCAAGGCGGAGGGACTAAGAAGAAGGAACCACAGGAATGGTCTGAGGGCAGTTGTAGTCAGTGTTAACAGCATGAAAGGCCAGCAGCCATTTCTTCCATCTGGTATGTTCCAGAAGAAAGCATCGCAGTGGCTAAGCATAGGCTACACATCTGTCCTTGGCTGTGTGGGGATGATCAAATGAGGAGTCAGCCTCCCACATTTGCGACTGGTGGGGCTCTATTGGAGTTACTGTCCTAAAAAGACCACATACCATGGTGGATTCCCCACAAGGAAATTGAGGTGCTGAGAATGTGAATGAAAAGACTTTCTGGGGGAGCTGAGATCTAAGCTGTGATGTGAAGGATCAGTGTGAGCTGACCCAGCAGAGGGGAGCAGGCAGCCGAGGAATGCTCTGGGCTGAGCACACTGCCAGTGGCCGGATGCTGGAGAGCCTGGAGCAGTTTTGGAAATGGTAAAGACTCTATTTCCCCATTTTACATGGTTCCTTATTCTTATAGGAGTGATTCAGTTGATGGTGCAACCTCAGGTAATGATGCAACCTCAGCTAATGAGGCCTGGGATTGGGGGACATCAGCATCTCCTTGGGCTGGATGCATAGCATGAGCTGGGTATGGCAGGAGAAGGGCCTGAAGAGGTCAGCAAGGCCACTCATGAAGGGCGCTCAGCGTTAAGCAGCTCCAGGAGGAGAGAAATTGAAAGAATCCTTCCTGCAGTGGGTAGAAGATTGCAGAGCTAGAGGCAGGCTGAGAGTCAGAGGCTGTTGCTGTAATCTATTATAGCAGAGACAAGACAAAAGCTGAAGGTGCAGGACACCAAGGGCAGTGAGCAGCAAGCAATGGCAGGCTTTGTCGTAGCATAAAAGGGGTCCCCAAGGGCAGTCTCTGCATGTACACAAAGTTGCAAAGCCTCTGGGTTTCCTGTTGACATTCTAGCCACAATTAGGACACCCAGGATTAGGTCAGGTCACAGGTTCAGAATGGATCTTAAAGGAGGAAGGACTGGGTTTCAGACTCACGGCTGCCACTTTCCTGCTGGGTGGCCCTGGAGACAACATTTCATCTCTCTGGGTCATGGAGAATAGTTTCCCCATGTGGTTTGACTCCTCAGCATCTGCTCCCTCTTCGTCCAGTAAGACCTTTGATTTTTGTTTGGGGATCTGCCCTGTCTTCATTCTCCAGGAGTGGAGCTCATCCCATGGGCAACAGTGATTGGTTCTGGGATGGGCACACACCCTAAGCCAGTCCAGTAAGAATGAATCTTGGGAATTTCTGTGGACGCCCTGAGATTTTTACTCTTTCCTACTGAGCTCAACCCTGAAGTTAGTCATTCTGCAGCCATCTAGCCTTCAACATGGAGAGAGCCACAACATGGAGTTCAAGAATGGCAGAGCTGAGAGACCAAGAGAAAATGAGTCCTGGTGGTAGTCTCAGCCCCTGGAGCAATCTAGACCCGAAGCCAGAAAAATAGTCCTGACTTTTCCAGTGCTTGTGACTTCCTGTACAAGTTGCTGAGATCATCCAATAAAACAATAGAAATAAACAAGCTCTACAGTGCCAAGCTCTCAAATCATTACCTTGACACCAAGGCCAGAGTTTGGTTGGTGATGTTTTTCAGATGAAGTAGGTCCTCTGAAGCAACTGCTCCTCTGGGCAGTGTGTTCATTTGTTAAGAACATCCTCAGTCACATGCATGTTGGCCTGCTGCAGCTGGCAGTGAGGACACAGGGGCAGGCCCTGCTCACTGAAGTGGGAGCTGCGTGGGAGGGTGCACAGGCAGGTGGTGCCTAGCTCAGCTCTGGGAAAACTGGCAAGTGTGATTTGCCATCTCTGTACCAGCACACCATGCACTACAACCACCTCTCAAAGAAGTGTTTCTCCAAAGGAAGTGCAATGGAAGCTTGTGGTACAGCCAGGAAGGACACGGGAGGCCCCAGGAAAGGAGTCTGATCGCAGCAGCATCCAGTGATGGAGGCAGCAAGACCTCTGAAGGGGTGGGTTGCCCCTCCACACCTGTGGGTGTTTCTCGTTAGGTGGAACGAGAGACTTGGAAAAGAAAGAGACACAGAGACAAAGTATAGAGAAAGAAAAAGGGGGCCCAGGGGACTGGCGTTCAGCATACAGAGGATCCCACCAGCCTCTGAGTTTCCTTAGTATTTATTGATCATTATTGGGTGTTTCTCAGAGAGGGGGATGTGGCAGGATCATAGGATAATAGTGGAGAGAAGGTCAGCAGGTAAACACGTGAACAAAGGTCTCTGCATCATAGACAAGGTAAAAAATTAAGTGCTGTGCTTTAGATATGTATACACATAAACATCTCAATGTCTTAAAGAGCAGTATTGCTGCCCGCATGTCCCACCTCCAGCCCTAAGGCGGTTTTCCCCTATCTCAGTAGATGGAATATACAATCGCGTTTTATACCGAGACATTCCATTGCCCAGGGACGAGCAGGAGACAGATGCCTTCCTCTTGTCTCAACTGCAACGAGGCGCTCCTTCCTCTTTTACTAATCCTCCTCAGCACAGACCCTTTATGGGTGTCGGGCTGGGGGACGGTCAGGTCTTTCCCTTCTCACGAGGCCATATCTCAGGCTATTACATGGGACGAAACCTTGGACAATAGCTGGCTTTCCTAGGCAGGGGTGCCTGCGGCCTTCCTCAGTGTTGTGTGTCCCTGGGTACTTGAGATTAGGAAGTGGTAATGACTCTTAACAAGCATGCTGCCTTCAAGCATTTGTTTAACAAAGTACACCTTGCACAGCCCTTAATCCATTTAACCCTGAGTTGACACAGCACATGTTTCAGGGGGCACAGGGTTGGGGGTAGGGTTACGGATTAACAGCATCTCAAGGCAGAAGAATTTTTCTTAGTATAGAACAAAATGGAGTTTCCTATGTCTACTTCTTTCTACGAAGACACAGAAACAATCTCATCTCTCTTTTCCCCACAACCTCCCCGTTTGGGGTCATAATAAAAGGTGTGGAACTTGGTGTGTGTTTAGGGTAATTGTACCAGCCCCTTCCCAAAGAGGCTCATGTTCTCCTCCCAGGATCTCCGTCATCATAGTGATCACAGCACTGACAACAGAAGCTTCCCTTGCTGAAGTGGCGATAGAGGGTGTCACAGGGCTTTGGCCTGCACTATGCATTTCTCAGTGGCACATAGTGTGCAGGTGTTGGAGCCGGGGGGCTGGGTTTGAATACTGGCAGCTGCGTAGAGCGTGGGCAAGTGGCTTGACCTCCATGCTTTAGTTTCCTTTCTATAAAGTACAGTTAATAACAGAGTTGGCTTTATGAGTTGTTGTGAGAATTAAATGAATATATCTAGGGAGTTAGGACAGGGCCTGGCCTGTAGTAAGGGCTCTGAGTCTGTGGAGTAAGTATTACAAAGAAACCTGTCTTTAGCTGACTGGCAAGGCTAGGCCTTGAATCAGGGCTTCTGACTCCGGGATCCACTTCTGACTCAGCCGGGAACAGAAGGGTGATGTTCAAAAGCCCCAGAGTGGTTCATGTGGGCACATCCACACCCTCAGAACACAGAAGCCTCCAGCAGAATCCCTGTCAGGTGCTCCCTCTGAGTCAGTGGCACACTGGGCACATTGTCATTAATTATACTCAGAGCAAGGATGTGTCAATGTTCCCATTCCCCACGTCTGCAGCTGCAAACAGCTGGAGAAACTGAACAGAAACCCATGGCATTTTTATCAATGTTCATATGCTACTCCTGCCTTCTTAGCCTCCCAACTGCTGACTACTTTGGTATTTAAGGACAATAGGCAACTGAGGATTCAGTTGAACATCTGACCTGATGTTCGTGGTGGCAAAACTTGAAGCTTCTCCCCTCACCTGGTGTGAGTGACGTGGTTCTTGGACATGTGACTCCTAGGAGCTGGGGATCCTGGGTCTAGTGAACACACAATGTTTACATAACAAGCTCCAGGACCTACTGGAGATGAAATGAGATTCATCCTACTAGGTGGGATGCCCAGATTCGCTAGTTTATTATTTTGAGGGGACTCCTATCTCCCAAATTGGGCTGGGAGGACATCGGGACTGAGGTGAAACATTAGTCACCCAGAATATTCTCCACTCAGCTTTGCACAAAACAAAGGGGGACAATTCCTCTGTTGTGACCACAGCCTCTTGGCTTGGCAGTTTCAATCATCTTCTAACTGATCTCTAGCCTTCTGTTATGCCCCTTCTGATCCATCCTCAAGTGACCACAAGGAGAACTCTGTGAAATACAAATATAGATATGTCATTCCCTTGCATAAGATTCTCTCACAGTCCCCCTCCTGTGGTCTAGACCAGCACTGTTCAATAGGACTTCCTGTGATGGTAGAAATGTCCTTTATCTGCTTTGCCCATTAGCCATATTGGACAGCTGGGTGATTGTATGGCTATTGGACAGAGCAGATATAGAACCCTTAGTCACAAGTGCCTACTGAGCACTTGAAATGTGGGTGCTTGTCTGAAGAATGGGATTTTTAATTGTATTTCATTTTAGTCAATTAAATGGCCACATATGGCTACCATATTGAACTGCACAGGTCTAGAGAATAAAATCCGAAGTCTCAGGCACAGCCCAGTTCTCCCTATCTGAGCAGCCTAAATTTTTTGCCAGAATTCATTCAAGTTGGGAATTCCAGCCCTAACAAATGGCTTACAACTCCTTAAACATTGTGCCTACTTCACACCTCCATGCATTTGCATCTGCTGTTCTCTCTGCCTGGAATGTTCTCATACCTTGCCTAAACTCGCAAGCTGCCTGTTTGAACAACCTGCTTTCAATAAGTAACTCCAGTGTTACCTCTACTATCAAGCTTTACCAACCACCCCTGCCCATCTCCCCAAACCAGAATTAATCACACCTTTGTGCATCCAGCACAGACATGCTTAGAGGCCCTTTCAGCACTTATAGCACTGATGTGTCTCCCATCTGCTCCCTCCAAGGGTAAAGGAAGGCTCCTGGAGAGACAGTCCTGTGTCTATTCCCCTTTGGGTTTCCACTGCCTAGGATTGATTTTAATCAAATAAAGCAGTCATTGGATGATGGCTGAAGAAATAAAATTATCATAGCAGACATATGTCACAGTATGGGTTGTCTTGCATCCAACTTCCTGCCTTATTCTACCCCTGGGACACCCTGGGACATCTCTTTATGTGTGGCCTTGAGATTTAGGGGAAGTCAAAAAGAAGATCCTCCTCTCACTGTCCTAGCTAATTCTTCCAGGGACTGATGGAACCATGAGAGATGCAGTAATGCCAGGGCAAATAGTAGCATTTCTGAGCCTTAGCATTTCTGTTGCCCAGTTTGCCAGCAGCTCTAAGACTGGGTCTCCAGTCTCTTGTCAAGCATGCCCTGATGGCCTTCCAAAGATTCCCTGAGATAGTCAGCTACCTCCTGGTAGTTGGCTACCAAGTGACCTTCATCAGCAGTTACGCAGATAAAGATTCCAGGTCAACGGGGTCCTGCAGGAGGGGAGGGTATGTCATCCTGTAAGCAGATTCGATGGATGATGGGGTGAACTATTACAATGCACACAGCTGCAGTCGAAGCTAGAGCAAAAGACACCCAGCACGCTGGGGAGGACCCACCTGAAACTGGAGGGAGATGAAACTGACAATGCCAGGGGCCTGGCCCATGCCAGCAGGGCAGAGCGCCATCCACTGCAGCCAGAGTGGCTGGGATAGCTGGGTGACTACATGCTGGGCCATAGTTTGGGCTGAGGGAAAGAAGGTAGGTTACCTTGGAGATTCCAAATAATGCTGAAAGATTGTTTTGATAGGAATTGGGAGACTGGGGGTCATGGGGGGGATCTGGGGTCCTATTGGCAAGTAGTTTTGGTTGGATTTCTAGTCTCTTAAATAAACATACCTTCAAATACATTGTAAACTGAGAGCTTCGTTCATCTGTTCAACAAAGTTTGTGAAAAGCCTCTTTGTATGAGGGACCATGCATGCCAGCACTCTTTCCCATCTCTGGCCTTTGCCCAAATTGTGTCGTCTGCCTGGGTTGCTCTTTTTGCCTTGTCTTAGCAGCTCCTACCCATTATTCACACTCAGCTTAAATGTCACTTCCCAGCAGAAACCTACCTTGACACCCAGATTAGATCAGCTGGACCATATTAAGTCTCCTGTTAGCTCACTTTATAGCACTTACCATAGCTGTAGTTGTACAGTTATTGGTAGAGTCATTTGAAGAAAGCCTCTCCTCCTTGCTAGGTGGCAGGCTCCACGAAGGCAGGGATGGTGCCTCTCCTGTTAACAGATACATCTTCACCACCTCATAGCACAGTGCCTAACACTCAAACATTTGTTGAGTGATGAACAAAGGAGAAATGGTACAGAGGAAAGGAAGGAGGGAAGGAAGGGAGGGAGGGAGGGAGGAAGGAAGGAAGGAAGGAAGGAAGGAAGGAAGGAAGGAAGGAAGGTGGGAGAGAGAAAGAGAAAAGAAGGGAAGATTTCAGGGAAGGAAGGAAGGAAGGGGAGAGAGAGAGAAAAGAAGGGAAGATTGCTGCATTCCCTCTTGGCCCTCTGTGTGCCCACAGTATGTTACTGTGTGTTACTTGTCCCCACGTATGCTCCTTACTCTTACAAGAGGAAACAACAAGTGGCCTCTCTAGGCCAAGCACTCAAAGCCCTGGGACCCTGCACCCCTGCCAAGCAGGGTACCACTGCTGGGTCTTAGCCATCCTCCTCAACTTCACACCAGGTCGTCTGTAGGGCGCTGGACAAAACAACTCAAAACAAACTCCCCACTTTCCCAAACTACTGTTACAAGGGTGGTAGGTATCCAGTGTTTTATTCTGAAGCTCAAACATCAAATAATATAAAGACAATATTTCCTTATTAGTATTTTGCACATTACACCTAGGGAGAATGAAGACATGAAAACTGAGCACTATGTCCACCCAATGTATACCCTGAAGAGGATCCTAGACAACACAAAGGACATAGTAGAAAAACTGGCAAAATCTGAAGAGACTTTGTGATTGCGCTAACAGTATTGTACCAATGTTAATTTCTGAGTTTTGACAAATGTTCCATAGCTATGTATGATATTGACATTAGAGGGAAATAGGTGAGGGGGATATGGGAACTCTGCATCATGTTTGCAACTTTTGTGTAAATCTAAAATTATTCCAAAATAAAAAGTTAATTTAAGAAAAAAGGCTGGGCACAGTGGCTCACGCCTGTAATCCCAGCACTTTGGGAGGCCAAGGCGGGTGGATCATGAGGTCAGGAGTTTGAGACCAGCCTGGCCAAGATGGTGAAACCCCATCTCTACTAAAAATACAAAAATTAGCTGGGTGCTGTGGCAGGTGCCTGTAATCCCAGCTACTCGGGAGGCTGAGGCAGGAGAATCGCTTGAACCCAGGAGGCGAAGGTTGCAGTGAGCCAAGATCGCACCACTGTACTCTAGCCTGGGCGACAGAATGAGACTCTATCTAAAAAAAGAAAAAAGAAAAAACGGAAGAGTTCATTTCATCTCTTCTTTAAAGCACTGCAAGATATAAATTTCTGGGTGAAGAAATGATGGGTGATTTTTACTGCCTTTATTATATTTTCTCTACTTTTTACAATAACATATATTGCTTTTCAAATTAGAAAAGTATTTTTATTAAAATAATTAAATAGCTTGGTTTAGAAAGTGTTCGAGTATGTGTGATAATTTGTGTTTTTAATTGAAAAGACAATGGCACCATTAAGAACAAATTGTAAAAGATATAATGACTCATAATATTACTACCACAACAGAACTGGATTCTCAATTTTGCATGTAACTGTTCACATGCCAACATAATTCTAAGCTGCAGTCATTACTGGCTGCCATTCTAACGCAGGTGCCTGCTTGTATTTCCTTCAGATGCAATTAAAACAGACTGTACAGTGAAATACAAATGATAAGTGCTCGAAATGTGCAGCCGCTCATATAGAACAAGTATGCAGAGGTTCTGAAAATGGAGCGCTCAGCCCTCTCGGCCTCTTCAAGACCTCCTGCCCTTGCCATGAGTACAGGGAGCATGGTCAGATAGGGATCTGGGAGAGTCATCCCTTCCTTGCCATCGTGTCCCAGAGCACACCCATGTGACACCACTCTGAGCCACAGCTGCCTACTGGGAGTAGAAGAAACTGCCTGAGAGACCTCTAGAGCTGGACATGCAAAATGGGCACTAATGGGAGCCTGTTGTTCTGATGTCATTCTAGATAGGAGTTTTGGGAGAAAAGAAAATGGATGGCTCCATCTCCTCTTGCAAAGTGAAGCAGAGAATTAAGTTAATTATTCAGAGTCAAACAGCCTTCTTGAGCATCAAACAGGAACCAGGAATCCTGAGGTTTTGCAATGCTCTGTCTGTCCCTACCTAGCCCTCCCGCATCCCATATTCTTATCTTGACCTGAATAACTTTCTCTTGAAGACCTCTCAATGGTTGTGTGAGCTAGTCCAAATCCTGTTAAATGAAAGCTTTCTTCTTTTGCCAATTTGGGAAACAAAATACCATTTCCCACAAAGAAAAGTGACACTTGCCTTGCCTGCCTGAAGAAACTAGCCCTGTCCCATAAATGAGGAGAGCAGCCCTTTGTCCACTGCAGAATATAAGCAGCTCTGGAGCATCCCTGCAATTTATGACTACACCCGTGTCCCAGGAGCGGGACCAGAGTGACACATTCTCTGCTTGGGGTGGTGGAGGCCTGGCTTGCCAGGGAACCCTGACCTTGGATCCAGGCCCAACTCAGGATCATTGGTTGCTCCTTGGACACCTGTGCCTGGGACCATGCCCTTGCTCCTCCTGATTCCCCATGCTACCAGAACACTGGGCTCCCACTTAAAACCACCAGCAGTTGCTGATGGGCCAAGTGCCAGGTCCTTGGCCTGGCATCAAGGTGCCCACCAGGCTCTCTGCTGCTTCTTCCATCAGGCCAGTTCCTTTGACATCCCTTGGCACAACTCCCTCACTTCTACCTCCTCATGTCGGCTCCTCCTTTTCCGACATCCTTCCCGCACCCATGAATTTCTACCCATTTCAAAGCCTGACTCAAGTCAAGCTTCACAGAAGGGGACCAGCAGCATCAGCTTCCTACAGATACAGAATCCTGGGCCCCACCCCAGAACTGCAGCAGCGGAATCGTGCTTTAATTAGCCCCCTAGGTGATTCATGTGCACCCTACAGTGGGAGAGGCAGCTTTTAAAATGAAATATTCTCAAAGTGTGGGCCTTGGGCCATCAGCAGCAGAAATCTCTTTGCTGAAAATTCAGGCTCCTGGGTCACACCCCAAACTTCAGGAATTAAAATATCTGGGTGTGAAACCCAAGAATCTACATGTTTACCAGATACCCCAAAGTGATTATTTTGAATTTCATATACAAATTATGAACTGCATACGTAAAAACCATAAATTGCTATAATAACCCTATTTAATAAATTACTTCAATAATACTTGTGTTGCATTGATTATAAATTATTATACATTGCTATATAGTTATTGTATGTAAAAATATGTTATTAGCTATTACATGTGATGATTTTTACTTTGTACTTGAACCACATTGGAAAACAGCAAAACGTTTTTGAGATGGCTGACTTCTCATTCGACCACTTTAACCTGTAGCTGTCCCGTTTCCAGAACATCTTTCTGTTATTTACACACACACATACATATATTTCCAGAGAATGAAATACAATTATTTTGCATTTGGGTTTTTACATGACTGTTACTTTTTGTATCATTCTGCAATTTTATTTTTCTCACTCAACAATGTGCTTGAAGAACGGCCTATGATAGAAAGCAGAGGGCTGCCTCATTTTTAGCTGCATGGTGTTTCATTGCATGGATACACGTTGTTTAAGCCATTAATGGACACCGAGGTTATTGACAGTTTTTCTGCTTGCACAAGTATATAGTGAACATGCTCAAACATACCTCCTTATGCCAAGGTGTGTGGGTTTCTTTAGAGGAGAAACCATGACACGCTGGAAGGTGGAATTGCTGGTAACGGAGGGCTGAGCATTTTGAATGTTAACAGCTCTTGCCCGCGATCCTTTGCACCTTCAGATTTAATCCCTTTGGGGGTTGATTCACACTAAGTCTGGAATTAAACGTTGTGTTTTGGCATCAGAACTTCTGCTCCAAATATGTTCAAATTCACTTCCTTGCACTACTGGTAACAGCTGACATTTACTAACCTTTCTAAGCACTGCTCATGACTTCACTCATTTAATCCTCCACCTCAACAGCCCTTTGAAATATTTGAGGGTATTTGCATTACCCTCAGAATACAGATGCCAGCCTGAGGCCTTGACCAAGTTTGGACAGCAATGAAATAACAACCCAAGATTCAAAGCCAGTGTCTGCTGCTCTCCCTTGTTTGCTATTCAGAGTTCTCGGTAAGCCAGGGACCTGATCGGACTGAGGCATCTTTAAATGTTGGTTTGAACCCACATATTTATAATGGACTTATCTCAGGAAATTACCAGTAGGATTTGCACTGTGTCAATCTGTCATATGTTTAAAATATGTACATCAGAGCTTTACCCAAGGCTTATGGAAGGTTTAATAGAGGTTGTAGTGGCAGGGACAAAAATTTCTGAGAAGTCATCATAAGCACTATTGAAAACAAAACGAAACGCAGGCAAGCATTTTCCATCCATAGGTAAGAATGTGCCCAGGACTCAGCATTCAATTTTCACCTTGTGAAGTTTCTCTGACATGAAACAAAAGGAAGCTGACCTCATCTACCATCTCTGAATGGAGCTTTCTCATGGTTCTCTGGAGTTACATTCAATTCAATATATATTGAATTTAAAAACAGTCCCAGCTCTCAGTGTATCAGGACGCAACTGCACTCAGTCTTATTTTTTTTCCTTTGACACTTTTTACAGAGAGAAAATGTGTGACTTTTTTGATGAGCAAACAGCCAAAGGTGTTTAGGAAAGGTCTGTCATTTTTCTGGTGGCAAGACACCCCAAACTAAATTCATTAACAGCTCTTCTGTTGGGAATTTTAAAATACTCTGTGACCTATATAAATTCCTTGCTATGTCATCTACTAATATAAGAAAAGTAACTGACATACACTGTGGCTACAGATCAAGGAAGCAGCGTGGAATCACAGGAAGGTGGTGGGAGATTGTCACTTCACAGTTGAAAACGTCGAAATCCATGTCCTATGCCCTGCTTCTACCCCTCCCATGAAATGTTCTTTGTTCTTTGTGAATAGTAATAGTTGCTTTTTGAACATTGATTCATTTTCTCTTTAGTTTGACATGTATATGTCATTCAATCAAGTGTTTCTATATTTTCATAACTTCTAGAAAATATTAGAGGAACACCCGGACAGAGCAACAAGAGTTTGGCTGTGTTTTATGAACAACTAAGTATAATGAGTGCCATCAGCCACCTGCTGGGCTGGTGACCCTAACCTGAAATTAATCAATTCACTTCCTTGCTTCTCAGTTTTCTTTCCCAAAATATCTAAATACATGACACAGATTTGTGTCATTCATTCATGCCAGTATACACGACATTGGTTCATCCATATGATAAATATTCATGGAGCCCTTACTCTGCGCCTTGCATCCATGAAAGGGACTGGAGCTGCAATGGTAAACAAAATATATGAGATTCCTGTCCTCATAGAACTTAAACTGCAGATCTATAGAAGCATTGCAGAGGCAAAAATTCTGTACCAGTCAAAAGCAACACATGCATCTGCTTACAGAGATTTCTTTTTTCCTTTATATCTTAAATCTAAATCTCTTGCATGTCTACACTGTGTAATGGCGCTTATTCTACAACACCTTGGCAGAAAATAAGCAGCAACCTCCTTGACAGGAAGATACGGCTTAGAGTTTTCATGTCGCCAGTGTTTATGTTGATGGGGTAGCTGGCTCTGAGCCCTGAACATAGCCGAGAGTCCCTAGGCTTTCTCCTTTTCCAATGGCCTTTTAGCTGGGGCAGGTTATTGTAAATATTGAATAAAATGATAATGATGATGATTATGGAACTGATGTTTTCCTACCAGAACTAACAGTGGGTGAATCTGTTGAGAGGATACTTTAAACAATATTAATGATTTGAATGATTCAGACTTGGGTTTATAGACATTTGCACACAGTACATTTTATGTTCATTAAACCTCAATTGGTTTAGTCTAGTGACTTTTTCCCCTAGTTTATGACCAGGATTAGCAACTCCAGAAAGC
The DNA here is from genome assembly GCF_009828535.3 of Hylobates moloch. NCBI lineage: Eukaryota > Metazoa > Chordata > Mammalia > Primates > Hylobatidae > Hylobates > Hylobates moloch. Next base: position 86,058,595 of record NW_026652283.1, on the reverse strand, counting down.
TGAATTAGGCCCTTTGGTCGATTTCATTTAGAGTAGGGTTAGATATAGCTCACTGGTTATAAGGAATTATCTTGTTTGCACTCTCAGTTAAGATTCGGGTATTTTTCTGGTCCATCCCTTGGCTCTGAGCTTCCATAAATACTCCATCACCTTGAATAACTGAGAGTTTACTTTTGGGAAATATGAGGATTGTCATGAATAATCCACACCCATCCTCTTTATTGCAGATTGATATCTAGTAATTAGCATCAGGTACAGGCAATGGGCCCTTGTTGGGTGGGTCCCCAGTACAGATTAGGGATCTGAGTTTAGTCATTTTCTGGGTGAGTCAGGCTCCCATGTAGCATCAGGAGTGTGTAAATGTCAGAAAAGAAGAAGAGTTCAGCTCTTGCCAGCAACCTTTGTTCCTTTCCCCACTATCCACACCCCTCAATTTTCCTCCATTAAAAGAGGCAGACGTGGATTGGATGAGGAGGACGAGTCAAATGACCTCCCCAGTCATTCCAGAGAAGGTGGCTTCTTAAAGAAAAAAGAAAAAAGGAGGGATGATGGATGCCTGTACAACCCATTCCACTTCTTATGCCAAATCTTTTCACCACTTTTTGAAGACTATGATTCCTCCCTTTCAACATTATTAACTTAAACCTTGTGGACAAAAGTTTTGTTGTTGTTGTTGTTTGTTTGTTTTAAACACCTTAACAAGTAGGATAGTCTAAATGTAAGGTCTTAACTACTAGACTCTTGAATCTTGAAAGTCATTCATTCAACTACTTGGTATATTCACTGAAAAGTGTTTATTGAGTAGCTACCCTGTGTAAGTCACTGGGGATTCAATGGTAAAAGACTTTCAGTCCCTGTCTTAGAGACGAGCTTACAAATTGGTGTGAAATTAAGAGAGATTATTGTAATAGCACATTGGAAGATCCATGACAGATGACTTGTGTTGTGTTATGGGAATGGAAGGTAGAAAGTAGGCCACCCAATCCAGACAGAAGGGCAGAGGATGTGACACTGAAGCTAAGACCTGAGGGTCATAGAAGTAAGCAAGGAAGGTAGGAGATGGGCGTGTGGGTGTGTAACTTTAGAGGGCTACAAAATTGTGGTTTGTAACTTTAGAGGGCATCAGAAAAAAGATAGGTCTTTCCTGAAGGTGGGCTGGATGGAGTAGCCGAGTATGACCTCTGACAATAGCCTGGCTCGGAGTAACCAGCAAGGCTTGGAGAAAACCAAGGTTGTTTTCAGTCAGGAGTGGATTGTCAGGCACACGGTGTATGACTTGGGGGCCAAAAGTCAAGAAACAAGTAAACCAAGTAATTTCCTGGTTTCCTTTCCTTGTCAGCAAATTCAAAGCTAGAGCAGAAATAAAGGAAGAGTTAATGGTTTTGAAAACACAAGTGCCAAGGATTTCACTTCTATTATTATTATTAAAAACAATACTATGTTTTCTGTGTTATGTAACTACTTATAATCTCCCCTGCCTAAAACAATTTCAGTAATGTCTTCTAGAAGGATCCAAAACTATCATGGCAGAGAACACTGAGTTTGTTGTGAGAACTGGGGCTGGGGTGGGAGGCATTGAAAATGACACATTTGGCATTGGTAGAGGAGGGATATTCCCATAAAGAAGACGACTTCTAGAATCAGCAATAAGATTCAAAAGTAGCACTGGATTCGGAACCAGGAGTTAGAGTTCTTGGGAATGGTTCTTATTCTAATGAGTTGCATCCTACCTCAGGAACTTAACCCTTTAGGGTTTCAGTCTCTACAGATATAAAACAATGAATTGGGTTCTGTTTATATATTCCTCAAATATGTATTGAGCACCTACTATGTGTTAACACCATCCTAGATGTGGGGAACGCAGAGAATTATAGGAATTGATTCTTGGTCCTTAGTAGGAGATGGGAGGACAGCTCACAGCCTGGTGGAAGAGGATGAATAAGTTTTTAGAAGTCAATGGGAAGGCCAGGCCCGGTGGCTCACGCCTGTAATCCCAGCACTTTGGGAGGCCCAGGCAGGCAGATCACTTGAGGCCAGGAGTTTGAGACCAGCCTGGCTAACATGGCTCGTCTCTACTAAAAATACAAAAGTTAGCCAGGCATAGTGGTGCATGCTTGTAATCCCAGCTACTCTGGAGGCTGAGGCAGGAGAATCACTTGAATCCGGGAAGCAGAGGTTGCAGTCAGCTGACCTTGTGCCACAGCACTCCACCCTGGGTGACAGAGCGAGACTCCATCTCAAACAAACAAAAAACAACAACAAAACAAACAAAAGATGTCAATGGGAAGAGAAAAGTGCTCTTGGGAATACATGGAGCAGAGGAGAAAACCATCCTGAGGAGTCCCACGGGTGGACAAGAACACGCAGGTATGCTGGGCAAAAGGACTCGTAAAATTCTATGCTTTATAGGTACATAGTATTGCTTTATATCCTAGTTTTGTGAATATAGCATTTGTTTTAGCTTTTATGAAAATAACACTATGAAGAAAGGAAATATAATTCAGGGGCTTTGACAGGATTTTTTTATTGCTTTTTCATTTCACTGCTATTACCATCTAGAATACAGGAAGAAAAAAATAATCACCAGTTAAAAAACTTTTTATACAAAATGTTCAGCTCTGTATGAAAGTGGAGAAAAATTATAATAAACCCCTTTTTGTGTCACCCAATTTTGTTTCCTCCCTACTCTACCACACACAATATTTGCTGAAATATTTTAAAGCAAATTCCAGAAATCATTTCATTTCATCCAGAAATATTTAAGCAAGTATCTCTATCATATAATAACTTTGTAAAAATATAACTACACTACCATTATTATGGGACATAATACTCAGAACTTATTAAAATTGTCCTAATTAGCTCAAATAATATTTTTATTCAAATCAGTATCCAAACAAAAGCTAAATATGGTATTAATTTTTTATTTTATTTTATCTCTCTTTTTTCCTTTTTTTTTTTTTTTTAGACCAGGCCTCACGTTGTCACCCAGGTTGGAGTGCAGTGGTATAATCTTGGCTCACTGCAGCCTCGACCTCCCATGTTCAAGCAATCCTCCTGTCTCAGCCTCCCAAGTAACTGGGACTACAGGTGCACACCCCCACGCCTGGCTAATTTTTTTTATACTTTGTAGAGATGGGGTCTTGCCATGTTGCCCAGGCTGGTCTCAAACTCCTGAGCTCAAGAGATCTGCCCCTGCCTCCCAAAGTGCTGAGATTACAGGGGTGAGCCATCGCACCCAGCCTATTCTCTCATTTTTTGAGGTAGGGTCTCACTCTGTCACCCAGGCTGAAGTGCAGAGGCACAGTTACGGCTCACTGCAGCCTCAACCTCCCATGCTCAATTGATCCTCCCACCTCAGCCTCCACAGTAGCTGAGACTACAGGCATGCATCACCATGCCTGGCTAATTTTTTTTTTTTTTGACGGAGTCTTGCTCTGTCGCCCAGGCCAGAGTGCAATAGTCTGATCTCAGCTCACTGCAACCTCTGTCTCCTGGGTTCAAGCAATTCTCCTGCCTCAGCACCCAGAGTAGCTAGGACTAAAGGTGCACAACACCACGTCAGGTTAATTTTTTTGTATTTTTAGTAGAGACGAGGTTTTACCGTATTGGCCAGGCTGATCTCAGACTCCTGACCTCAAATGATCCGCCCGCCTTGGCCTCCCAAAGTGCTGAGATTACAAGTGTAAGCCACCACATCAGGCCTAATTTATGTATTTTTTTTGTAGAGTCAGGGTTTTGCCATGTTGTACAGGCTGATCTTGAACTCCTGAGAACAAGCAATTCGCCTGCTTGGACTCCCAAAATGCTGGGATTACAGGCTTGAGCCACTGCACCTGTCTTCTTTTTTAATTTTAGATTGAGGGGGTACATGTGCAGGTTTGTTACATGGGTATATTGCGTGATGCTGAGGTTTGAGCTTCTAATGATCCCATCTCCCAAGTAGTGAACATAGTACCCAATAGGTAGTTTTTTTCAATCCTGGCTTGCTCCCCTCTATCCGCCTTTAGGAATCCTCAGTGTTCATTGCTCCTATCTTTGTGTCCATGTGTACCCAATAAACAATGTATTTTATTGAAAAGACTCTTAAGTCTCTTTTACTTTACAAGTCTTTCCCCTTCCACCTTCCCCCTTTTCATGCCATTCACATGAGGAGGGAAAGAAAGGAGTCATTTTTCCTGTAGAATATCTCACATGCTAAACTTATCTGATTGCTTCTTCTTGAAGTCGTTTAGCTTGATCATCCATTTCTGGTAAACTGGATTCAATTCTTCTTAAAACAGTTTTTTGGCTAGAAAACTTCATAGGAGATGGTGTGTACCTTCTGATGTATCACATCCTAAGGGACATATCAGATTGTTCCACTTTTAGAGATGTAAAAATTGAGCAATGGGTTCAAGTGTTCTTAGCTTGATCCATCCATTATTAACAGTTCTCTGTCATTCTTTTACCTAATGGTTATTGATGGTCATTGACTTGAGTCATTATTTCATTACATGCTGTGAAGTGGTGATTTTCTAGTTCTATCATTCCTTCTGTCTTTATTAGCTGGGATTCTTCCTTAAAGAACTCCTTATCATCTCTTTGGTTACTCTGAAATACAGTTCATACAGGAAAGGCAGGAGAATTGCTTGACCTTTCCCTTTATGTATCCATTTTCAACAAATTTTAATTCATTGTAGGTTTTTTTTATGCTCAGATTATCCCCTCCTTGGCCAGTGGAAGGCCCTTCAAGTTGGCTCCTGTGCTGTTTTGATCTGATCCCAATAGTCTCTGATACCTCCCGTAATTTCAAGAACTAAAAGCATCCACAGTTTCTTTCTGAGGCATTAATTAGACTTGGAAAACACTTGCTGTACTCCCTACCCCCACCCTTTTGCCTACCCATGACAAGTAATGGTTTATATTAGTCGTATCCATTAGGAATGCTTTCAGCTATAAGGAAGCATAATGAACAGAGTTCTTCATTTATTCACAGAACAAAATGTCTGAAGCAGGCAGCTGTTAGCAGTAGTTCAGCAGCTCATGAAGTCCAGAGCCAGCGTGGCTGTGCTTCTCCCAGCCACTCCTTCATGGCTTCAACATGGCAGCTCCTATTCCAGGCATCATGCTCACCATCAGGGCAGGAAGACAGGGGAAGGCCAGAACCAGCTGCAGCTGTCCCTTTGTATGAGAAAAACAAAAGCTTTCCACAAACCCTTTCCCTTGCCCCACAGTTGAATTCCATCTGGGTCTATTGGCTAGAACCAGATTCTATGGCCACCCCTATTTGCAAAAAAAGCATAGGAAAATGAGCAATTAGTTTTGCCGGTCTCTACAGTCCAGGCAAGGGAGTGGGGTTTGAGAGTGAATATAGGGCTACTGTTTCTGGGAACCCTAATAATAAAACCAGGGTAAGGCAAGTTGATTCTGGGGCCAAGAGGCCCCCCAGAATCAACTTGCCTTACCCTGGTTTTATTATTGTCAATGTTACATGCCTAACACTTCCTAATTTTGAAGCAGAGTAGAAAAGTTAAAGAGAACTGTGATCTGAAAATTAGTAAAGCTTTATTTTCAAGACCACCTAAGGAAGTAAGCATCAGCCGTTTTGACCTCAAGGTCCCGATGCTTCAGCTCGGCTCTGTTCAGTTATCGGATGCCAAGTCCAATGGCTGGGTCTGCACTGTCCAGTGTTCCTCCTGTCTCTAAAGGGATGGATCAATCTCACCCTCATCAAAACACACACTTCATTTGAGCTACAGTGATTTCTCGTGATGGTGGAATACCTCATGGCCACAGCTTCACAAGAGGCTGTCCAGCATTCACACTGTTTTTGTAAAGACCAAGGCAAATGTTCAGCAGCACTCAGTACTGATGTTAAAACACGAAGCTTATTCTGCACCAACTGATAAACGGCCACTGCCTGGAGCCCCCAAGTCCTTGGTTATCCCAGCTCCTCTTGGAAGTCCACACAAGACCTCCTCCCAATCCAACAGCTAAGGGCGAAGACCTGGCCTGGCGGGGGCCCTAGGACCCTACTCTAGCCAGCACTAGGGCCATCTACTTTGTGTCCATCCATTTAGGGGTCATATGGCTCCAATTTTTAAAGTGTCTTGAATACTTTCCATGAGAAAGAACCCTTGTCACTATTCTTTCCTGTCATTTCTCTTGACCTTCCCTGTCTCAAGGACAAATGGGTAATTAATGATAACTAACTCAAGGAATGGAGGTGGATAATTTCATCACTGATAGTCTTGGTTTCTTCAAAGCTAATTCATAAATTTCTTATTAGAAAATCTGAGCTGCTCTGATACTGTTTTTTTCCTTTAATATTCCTACTGCAAGTAAAAAAGTCAGTCACAGAAGAACCCACTTGTATGATCCCATGTATATGAAGTTGAAGAAGAGGCAGCACTAATCTGTGTTGTAAGAAATCAGGCAGTGGTTACCCTGGTTGGGATACTCATGAGGAGGAAGCACAAGAAGGCTTCTTGGGTGCTGGTTTTGCTCTTTTTTCATGATCTGAGTGTAGAGACTGATAGTCCATTAACCCAGTATCGCCCACCTCTTTTCTCCTTTCTATCAGAACGCTGATTTCCTTGTTGGAGCTGGGGTGGCATGTGATGAGCTGAAAACTATATTTTCCCGTCTTCTTTGGAAGTAGCGCTGGTAATTTGACACTCTTTTGGCCAGTGAGATGAGATGTAAGTGAAAGTTCTTGATGGGACTTCCAGGAAATCTTCAGGTGGACAGGCTTTGTGGCCAGTGTCATTCACCCTTCCCTAAGTGCACTAAAGAATACATTGCCATCAGCCTTGGTCATCCCAAATGTCCATTCACGTGCTCATGTGTAAAAATCTCCCATGTGTTGCCTGTTCACTCATTCAACTAATACTGAGCACTTACTACCAGTTAGGTTGTGCTGATCAGGTGTTACGGATTCAGATGTTCCAAAGCCAGTGCAGTAGTCCATTCTCACACTGCTATCAAGAAATACCTGAGACTGGGAAATTATAAAGAAAACAGGTTTCATTGGCTCATGGTTCTGCAGGCTGTACAGGAAGCATGATGGCTTCTGAGGAGGCCTCAGGAAACTTTGAATCATGGTGGAAGGCCCAGGGGAAGCAGGCATGTCTTACACGGCCGGAGCAGTAGGAAGAGAGAGGCGGGATGTGCTACACACTTTTAAACTGCCAGATGTCCTGTGAACGCTGTCAGGAGAACAGGACTAGGGGGATGGTGCTGAACCATTAGAAATTGCCCCCATGATCCAATCACCTCCTACCAGGCCCCTCCTCCAACTTTGGGGATTACAATTAGACATGAAATTTGGGTTTGGGCTGGGACACAAATCCAAACCATATCAGCCAGGCCTATAACTGGAGATGTAGGCCTGCAGTGAAGGACAAAAGCAGGTGAACTGGAGGCCCTAGACCCTGGTAAACAAAGAGCACAGGGAGAGTGCTGCTCAGCTCTAGCAGATGTTAGAAATTCAAATCTCAAGTTGCAAGATCTTCCAATTTTTCAAGAGAAGCCAGAAATCTTGATTTTATTTTTCAAAATTAACTCTGCCAGGAGGTAGGACTTCTAGCTATGGCAGAGTCAAACTGGACAAAGTTGTCATATTAGTTTTCTATTGCTGCATAACAAATTACCACAAACAGCAGCTTCAATAACACACATTCATTACCTCATTTTCTGTAGGCCAAAAGTCCAGGTAGACTCTACTGGGTCCTCTGCCTAGTGCTTCACAAGACTGAAATCAAAGTGTTGGCCAGACTGGTCTCTTATCTGGATGTTCTGAGAAAGAAACTGCTTCATTCAGGTTGTTGGAAGAATTCAATTTCTTGCAGCTATAGGACTGATGTCGTGTTCCCTGGCTGTTGGCTGGGAATCACTTAGCTTCTAGAAGCTGCACTCTGGTCCTTTGTATGTGGCCATCCATCTTCAAAGCCAGCCACGGAACATTTTTAATTCTTCTCATGCTTTGAATCTCTGACTTCCCCCTTCTTCCCACCAGCAGGAGAAATTCTCTGATTCTGAGGAGCTCACATGATTATATTAGGCCCATCAGATAGTCTCCCTTTTCCTATAAAATACAGGCATACCTTATTTTATTGTGTTTCACTTGATTGCACTTCACAGACAATAGGTTTCTTATAAATTGAATGTTTGTGGCAACCCATAATAGGTTTTTTTATAAGTTGAAGGGTTGTGGCAACCCTGCATCGACCAACTCTATTGGCAAGATTTTTCCAAAAGCACGTGCTCACCTGTGTCTCTGTGTCACATTTTCGTAATTCTCACGATGTTTCAAATTTTGCCATTATTATTTTATCTTTTATGGTGATCTATGGTCAGTCATCTTGATGTTACAATTATAATTGTTTGGGGGCACCACACACAGTGCCCATAGTAGACAGCAAACTTAATAAATGTGTGTCTTCTGACTGCTCTATCAACTAACCATTCCCCCATCTCTCTCCCTTTCCTCAGGCTTCCCTATTCCCTGAGAAACAACGATACTGAAATTAGGCCAATTAATAACCCTACAGTGGTCTCCTAAGTGTTCAAGTGAAAGGAAGAGTGGCAATCTCTCACTTTAAATCAAAAGCTAGAAATGATTAAGCTTAGTGAGGAAGGCACATCAAGCTGAGATAGGCTGAAAGCTAGGCTTCTTGCACCTAACAGTTAGCCAAGTTGTGACTGCAAAGGAAAAGTTATTGAAGGAAATTAAAAGTGCTACTCCAGTGAATGCATGCATGATAAGAAACTGAGACAGCTTTATTGCTGATATGGTCAAAGTTTTAGTGGTCTGGATAGAAGATCAAACCAGCCACAATATTCCCTTAAGTCAAAGCCTAATTCAGAGCAAGGTCCTAACGCTCTTCAATTCTATGAAGGCTGAGACAGGTGAGGAAGCTGCAGAAGGAAGTTTGAAGCTACCAGAAGTTGGTTCATGAGGTTTTTTTTTTTTTAAGCCATCTCCATAACAGTACAAGTGCTGATGGAGAAGCTACAGCAAGTTAGTCAGAAGATTTGGCAAACATTATTGATGAAGCTGGCTACTTTAACAACAGATTTGCAATGTAGAAGAGACAGCTTTCATTGGAAGAAATTGCCATAGACATCAACCATTATGCAACCCACGGATCAAGGAGTAATTTTTACTTTCAAGTCTTATTGTTTAAGAAGGATGTTATGAAGCCTGGGCAATATAGGGAGTATGAAAAATAAAAATTAGTGGGGCATGGTGGCACATGCCTGTGGTCCCAGTTATTCAGGAGGTTGAGGCAGGAGGATCTCTTAAGTCTGGGAGGTCAAGGCTGCAGTGAGCCATGATCATGCCACTGCACTCCAGCCTGGTTGACAGAGCAAGACTCTGTCTCCCCTCAAAAAAGAAGAATAAGAAGAAGGAGGAGGAGGAGAAGGAAGGAAGGAAGGAAGGAAGAAAGAAAGAAAGAAAGAAAGAAAGAAAGAAAGAAAGAAAGAAAGAATATTTTGTAAGGCTATAGCTTCCATAGATAGTAATTCCTCTGGTGGAAATTGAAAACCTTCTAGAAAGGATTCACTATTTCAGATATCATTAAGAACATTCATATGGTCAAGCACAGTGGCTCATGCCTGTAATCCCAGCATTTTGGAGGCCAAGGAGGGAGGATCACATGAGCCCAGGAGTTTGAGACCAGCCTGGGCAACATGGCAAGACCCCATCTCTACAAAAATTTTTTTTAAATTGCAAGATGTGGTGGCACGAGCCTGTGGTCCCAACTACTCGAGAGGCTAAGGCAAGAGGGTCACTTGAGCCTGAGAGATTAAGGCTACAGCAAGCCCTGTTTGCACCAATGCACTCCAGCCTGGGTGAAAACAAAACAAAACAAAACGAAACAAAAAGAATATTCATGATTCACGGGAGAAGGTCAAAATATAGACATTAATAGGAGTTTGTGAGAAGTCAATTCCAACCCTCATGGATGACTTTGAGGGATTTGAGGCTTCAGTGGAGGAAGTCTCTTCAAATATGGTGGACATAGCAAGAGAATTAGAATCAGAAGTGGAGCCTGAAGAAGTGACTGAATTGCTGTAATATCAAGATAAAACTTGAATGGATGAGGAGTTGCCTCTTATGGATGAGCAAAGAAGTGGTTTCTTAAAATGGAACCTACCCTGATGAAGATGCTGTTAATATTGTTGAAACGACAACAAAGGATTAGAATACAACATAAACTTAGTTAATAAAGCAGCAGCAGAGTGTGAGAGAATTGATTCCAATTTTGAAAGAAGTCCGACTGTGGGTGACATGCTGTCAAACATCATCACCGGCTGCAGAGAATTCTTTTGTGAAAGCAAGAGTCAACTGAAGAGACAAACTTCATTGTTGTCTTATTTTAAGAACTAGCCACAGCTACCCCAACCTTCAGCAACCATCAACCTGATCAGTCAGCAGCCACCAACATCGAGGCAAGACTCTCCACCAGCAAAAAGATTATAACTCACTGAAGGCTCAGATGATTTTTAGCAGTTTTTAGCATAAAGTGTTTTTAAATTAAGGTGTGTACATTTTTAAAGATATACACTTGATAGACTACAGTAGAGTGTAAACATAACTTTCATAGGCACTGGGAAACAAAAAAAAGCTGTGTGACTCACTTTAATGAGGTAGTCTGGAACTGAACCTGCAATATCTGTGAGGTGTACCAGTATTACATATCATAGGAGTGACATCTCATCATATATACAGGTTTCACCCAGACTCAACGGGGTAGGGATTATACAAGGGCAAGGGTCATTGAGGGTCATTCTTAGAATTCTGCCTATCACAGTTTTTAAAAACAATGATTTCTTTTTTGAAAATTTTTAAACATTTTAATTTTTGTAGAGATGGGATTTCACTATGTTGCCCAAGCTGATCTCTACCTCCTGGCCTCAAGTAATTCTCCCACCTCAGCCTTCCAAGTTGCATGGATTACAGCATAAGCCACAGTGCCTGGCAAAAACAATGATTTCAGAACACTAGAAATAGACCAAAATCAAATGAACGAAAAGAAACCGAAAAACGAAAAAAGAGAAATATTTGTTCATGAAGAAATTCTAAAACTTCAGATATTAATAGTGGGAGTATGCATTCCATTCCCCAGTCCAACCCTCAGCTCAGTTAGTGAGGTAGTGTTTACCAGGGGATGACAGGCTATGAAAACCAGTAGTGTTGTTTTGAAAGACAGCTCATTTGATTTGGAGTGGAGGGCACAAACCCACGCCCTGCGGTATTATCTATAAAAGTAGTAAACATGGTAGGAAACAGAGGGGGAAAATACATAGCTTGGCTAGTCTGAGCCTGCAATCCTTGGTGTAAGGAATGAACCAGCAAAAATGTAAAGGGAAGAGCATGTAAAGAAGAGAGCCATTGAAGGACTAGATAGATAAGCTTTCCTCACATCCTTGGCTGACTGGGAAGGTAAGCACGTGTGCCAGGGAGACCTGAAAGGGTTTAGTAGAAAGTCAAAGCTGAAGTAGGCTTGAAAACTACCTTGCTTTTCAATTCATGCACAGATTCATCAGCAACGTGTGGAAACCTTATGGGTTTGGACACAATGTCTGCCCGATCATTGGCTGACCATTAAGATATGCAAATACAGAAGCAACCATGGGGAAGACAGACTAAGAAATAAAACTAAGATCAAAACAACTGAGCAGAATCATGTGCTGCACACCATGAGGGAAGATTCTGCAGATTAAGTTCAGGCAAGCTACTAATGAAAGGGGGGAAAGCTTTCAAAGGAGAAAATCAGAATCCAGAGTTGCTACAACATATAATTTTAAATGTCCAGTTTTTAATAAAAAATACAAGACATGGAAAGAAGCAGGAAAATGGGACTCCAGATGAGGGGGAAAAAGCAACTATTAGAAACTGACTGGCCAGGCACGGTGGCTCATGCCTGTAATCCAAGCATTTTGGGAGGCCAAGGCAGGTGGATCACCTGAGGTCAGGAATTCAAGACCAGCCTGGCTAACGTGGAGAAACCCCACTCTACTAAAAATACAAAATATTAGCTGGGCGTGGTGGCAAGCACCTGTAATCCCAGCTACTCAGGAGGCCGAGATAGGAGAATCGCTGGAACCTGGGAGACAGAGGTTGCAGTGAGCCGAGATTGTGCCATTGCACTGTAGCCTGGGCAAGAAGAGTGAAATTCTGTCTCCAAAAAAAAAAAAAAGAAAGAAAAAGAAAAGAAACTGACTATACATATCATATTCATGAATTGAAAGACTCATTATTGTTAAGTTGATAATTCTCCCCAGATTGATCTATTCATATAACATAATCTCAAAATTTCTAAAAGTCAACAATTTTTTGTGAAAATTGACAAGCTGACCCTATAGTTTACATGGAAATGCAATGTACCTAGAATAGTAAAACCATTTTGAAAAAGAACACTATAGATGGAAGACTTATTCTACCCATTTTCAAAACTTACTATATGACAATAGTAGTCAAGACTGGATCATAATGTTGTAAGAATAGCCATATAGATCAACAAAAATGAGCAGAAAAATCCTTACATTAAGTTGATTATCAACAAATTGCCAAGGCAATTTAATTGAGAAAGGATACCGTTTTCAACAAATGATTCTGGGATGATTAAATATCCATAAGCAAAAATCAAATGAAAAAAAAAAAAACCCCATAGCCTCTAAACCTCACTTCATGAATAAAAATAAATTTAAAATGGATCATAGACTTAAAGGCCAAACTTAAAACTATAACACTTGAAAAGACCAGAGGAGAAAATCTTCGTGACCTTTGCTTAAGCAATTTCTTAGATACGACACCAAACCATGGTTCATGAAAGAAAAATTGGACAAATTGGAATTCACCAAAATTTAGAACTTTGTAACTTCTAAAGACATCATGGCTGGACGCGGTGGCTCACGCTTGTAATCCCAGCACTTTGGGAGGCCGAGGCGGGCGGATCACGAGGTCAGGAGATCGAGACCACGGTGAAACCCCGTCTCTACTAAAAATACCAAAAAAAAAAAAAATTAGCCGGGCGTGGTGGCGGGCGCCTGTAGTCCCAGCTACTCGGAGAGGCTGAGGCAGGAGAATGGCGTGAACCCAGGAGGCGGAGCTTGCAGTGAGCCCAGATTGCACCACTGCACTCCAGCCTGGGCGACAGAGCAAGACTCCGTCTCAAAAAAAAAAAAAAAAAAGACATCATTTTAAAAATGAAAAGACAGGCCACAGCCTGGGAGAAAATATTTGCAAATCACATTTCTAATTAAGGACTTATATCCAAAAAGCATAAAAAATTCTTACAACACAATAAGACAAACAACACAATTAAAAATGGGCAAAAGATTAGAAAAGTCCTTTTATCAAAGACGATATATGAATGACCAAAAATCACATGGAAAGCTAAGGAACGTCATTACTCGTTAGGGAAATGCAAGTGAAAATCATGAGATACCACTATATATGTATTAGAATGGTAATAATCTAAAAGTCTAACAATGCCAAGTGTTGGCAGGGATATGGAAAAACTAGAACCCTCATACACTGTTGGTGGGAATGTAAAGTGGTACAGTCATTTCAGAAATAATTTGTCAGTTTCTTAAAACGTTAAGCATAGAGTTATTGCATGACCCCAAAATTCCACTCAGCAATGTACCCAAGAGAAATGAAAATATGTCCCCACTAAGAGTTTAAATAGTCATAGCAACACTATCCATAATAGCAAAAATCTGGAAATAAATGAAATGTTTATCAGTGATTGGATGGATAAAGAAAATCTAATACATCCATATAAAGGAATACTGTTCAGCAACAAAAAGGAATGAACTACTGATACATGCTAGATGGAAAAACATTATGCTACATGAAAGAAGTCAGACACAAAAGAGTACACATGGTATGATTCCATTTATATGACATTTCTAGAAAAACACAAATCTATAGAGGCAGATAACAGATAGTATGTGTTGGGGGCTGAAAGTTGGAGTGGGATTGATTGCATGTGCACAGGAGAGACCTTTTGGGGTTGATAAAAAAATTTTTTTTTGAGATAGGGTCTCACTCTGTTGTCCAAGCTGGAGTGCAGGGGTGAGATTCCAGCTCACTGCAGCCTTGCCCTCCTGGGCTCAGGTGATCCTCCTACCTTAGCCTCCCAAGTAGCTGGGACCAAGGTGCATGCCCCCATTCCCAGCTAATGTTTTTCATTATTTTTGTAAAGATGGAGTCTCTCTGTGTTGCCCAGGTTGGTCTTGAACTCCTGGCATCAAGTGATCCTCCCACCTCTGCCTCCCAAAGTTTTGGGATTACAGGCATGAGCCACCTCTCCCAACCCAGATGAAAATATTTCAAAAGTGGATTGGGGCGATGGCTGCATAACTTTATAAATTTACTAAAAAACCATTAAATTGTCCACATATTATTGGTGAATTTTATGGTATGCAGATTATACTTCAATAAAACTGTTAAAAGTATTAAATCTCTCAATTTAAAAATGTTCTCAACTAATTCAAATTCTTAAAGAACCTATGTGGGGAAAAACAATGCCACAAGTCTGTGGGTGAAAAGCCCTGGGACTGCCTATTTGCAACCTCAGTGCTAGGTGGCAGGAATAGAAATTTGAATAAAATACAATCCTTGTCCCCCCGGAGTTTAAGATCCAAAGGGAGAAAATGGAAAAATAACGTTACAAAACTGTATGATACTATGAGTGGGATGGTATGGGCGTCCCAGAGAACTCCTGGCTCTGACTGGAGTGGGACAGTTAGGAGTAGCACAGAGGATGTGACACGGGAGCTGGGTTTTGGTGGGTAAGTAGGAATTCAGGAAACTGCAGGTGTAGGAAGTGGAGAAAAGGAGTAGGTGACATTTCCAGACAGAAGGAACAGAATAGGCAAAGGCTGGGAGGTGTGAAAAGTCAATTCTCTTTCTGAGAACTGGGAAGGTTGGAGACAGGGTACACATGCAGAAAAGAAAGTGCAGGAGAGGAAGCCAGGGACCAGATCAGGAAGGGCTTGGTAGGCTGTATTGAAGTTTTTAGATAAGGGATTTATCAGGATTTATTTGTTGGAAGAACAACATGGACATGCTTCTTTTGGCCTAAATTAGACTTTGCATATTTTGGCAAGATCATATTGCACACATTAAAAAATATTCATTAATATACTGCTTACTGTATGCCAGCCTCTGTTCTAATACTTTATATAAACTCAATCTCATCAACTCTGGTTCTCAAACTCTAACCTGTCTCAGAATCACCTGCAAGTCTTAAAACAGAGAAATCAGAGTTTCTGATTCAGTAGGTCTGAGGTGGAACTGGAAAATCTGCATTTCAATCCAGTTCCCAGGAGAAGCTGATGCTGCTAGTCCAGGGAGCACACTTTGAGAACCACTGCTTTACATCAAACTTATAAGAAAGGTATTATTATCATCACTGTCTTTCTCATTTTACAGAAGAAACATATACAAGGTTATGCAACTTTCCCAAAGCCATCTTGCTCTTAGCAGTAGAGATCGGGTTAAATGTCAATGTCTGTCCTATCTTCTAGTTCACTGGTTGCAAACAAGCAGAGTTAAGGACTGGCATTTCCAATTCTTGTTTGCAACTATCAAAAATATCACACAGACACACACACACACACACACACACACACACACACACACACACGACCTTAACTGACATCTGAGATAAAAGAGTAGAAGATGTTAACTGATGCCAATAGGGTGGTGAAGGAGTCTTTGAGGAACTCTTTAGGTCATTCCAATTAAGTATTATTTTGATCCTACTGGAGTGAAGCCAGGATCTAGAAATGCACAAGTATAAATGTATGAAATAACTAATTAAATATGTAAAAGGAAATGTTGTTAAATAAAATGTCACAACTCAAAATTGAACTGTGTACGAATATTCAATGTCTGTTGTTTTAAATACATTTATTTTAAAATTTGAAATAAATTACAAAAACTAACAATATCCAGAGAAGATAACCTTGTTACATATGCTGCTTTTGGGGTTCCAAAGATGAGAATGACAATTCTTTCATCAATCTGCTCAATTTTCACATTTTGATCTAATTTGTAGCACCTCCCTGGTTTCCTTCCAATAAACAACATCTTCCTTAAACTGGTGGCATTATGTTATTTTTGAGATCTGAATCACAGAGACTGTAATACAAGCACGCATGCTTCATCTTGTCGTTTT
The DNA here is from genome assembly GCF_009828535.3 of Hylobates moloch. NCBI lineage: Eukaryota > Metazoa > Chordata > Mammalia > Primates > Hylobatidae > Hylobates > Hylobates moloch. The sequence goes on along the minus strand of NW_026652283.1, from coordinate 86,042,411 downwards.
GTAGAACGCTGTACATCTAATTAAAGCTTCTTACAGGTCCATAAAAAGACCCAACATTAAAAAAGCAGTGTGTTGGAGAAAGCCCCAGGGCAGAGTGGAAAAGGAGTTTCTTCATTAACTATAAGCACATTTGCTTAAATTCCAAGTTAAGTAATACTATTAATTTGTACTTGAATATTTTAAAATATTGCCCAAGTATAATGAGATCATGTCACCACATTTATGGTGTGGAACCAAAAATGGGTCACGTTCTTGCCAGCAGCACTTCAGCTACCCAAGAAATACTGGGGATGAATAAATGATTTACCATGTGGTCAGTACTGCGTCCTTCTCTAGAAGAGTATTGCAGCCAACTTCATTTAAATCAATTTATTATTTTGCCCTTTTTCATTTGTTTTGCTATTTTATGCCTTGTTTTCCTCAGAAAATTTATTCAAAACCTAGTTAAATAGCAGCAATATAAATACTTTATTTTTCAAGAGCTTATATATTATTGTCATTGTTCTGTAGTTACTGATATAACTCAGAGACTACAGACTCAGGGGTGGAGGCCTTCGCCCACTGGAAATCCCTTGGGAGACCATTACAGTGGTATTTTCTCCCTTTAGTTGGCTACAGAGTTCCCTGAATAGTGATATCTCCCTGAGGAGAAAAGTGCATGGTCTTCCTGATTTCTAGCAACAAAGGAACAAATTCTACAAACCCAAGTTAGAAGCTCTTGCTTAATATGCTGCTACAGTTACGATTTCCATGTCGAAATGAGATGACTCTTTTATGGTCTTTTCAGGTCAGAGTGATCCCAGGTGGGACCCTAAGGCGCAGAGGCATAATCTGAGGCTTTCCCTGGTGCTCTCCCACCACCTGATGCAAGGGTATTAGGGTAACTGGGAGTCCCCCTTGATCAGAAAACCCTATGTTATTACCCTAAGAATCAAACTGTTTGCACCTCCCAACAATCCACTCCTGCTTCCCAATCATCTTCAGTCATGCAAAGTTGATGCATAGAAGCTAAAAGGCTTTTGACATTTGCAGGTCAACAGAGATTTGCTAAAACCATCTAGATTTCTCTTCGCAGTCCAGTCAATTCAACCAAGCCTGCAGCATCTCCGCAGCCCTTCTGGCTTGTGTCCTTCTTTGCTAGGGGTCCTTTCTTGGGGAAGGGTGGACACAACGTGGGAACAGAAGGAGAAAAGCAGGTTGAAGAAATCTGGCGTCTGGTTCGTTGGTGCTCCCTTCCAGGAAACCTGAAGAGCTGGTCTCTATTGCATGCCATGCTTCCAGGGGTGGGAGTCGGGAGTCCCCTCCCACCCTCTGCGGCCATCCCTAAGCTCCCTTCCAGAGGAACCCGGCCTGGCGACCGTACCACTGAACCATCCAGGGCTATGGTTAATGCCCGGCGTGTTTTGAATCTCTGACTTCACGTGCTTTGATATGTCCCCACGACCGTTTACTTTTCTATGCTGTTGCCAGAGGCTGCCTAGCAGGGCCTGTGCCTCTCGCTGACCTTTAAGGCCAGCACCGCATTCAGATGTTGGGCTTTTCCCATTTTGCTTAAATAACAACAAAATCAACAGAATTTTTTCAAATTAGAGTCCTAGCGAGAAGAAACTACAGGGAAAAAAATCGTATTATGTATATATATGTATATACATATGTGTATGTGTGTATATATATGTATTTTTACAATTTTTTAATCCTTGTTTAAACCTGGGCGGGAACCAAAGAGTAAAGCGCGTGCGGCTCCCTGCCCCCTGCCGCCAAGACGCAGTCCTGTACAGATGCGGTCCCTTCCCTCCGATTTCCCCTGACAGCTCGCGCTACTTTTTCCCGGCCATTGTTCCGTGTCCCTGGTGCTTCCTCCTCCCCCGTCCTCCATCCTCCTTGGGCGCCTTGCCCGCTTGGTCCCGCCAGCCGCCGCAGCCCCGGCTCGCCGGGGTCAGAAAACCGCCAGGGTGCCCTCCAACAGCCCGAGCGCCGGCCGCAGGTGCGCGCCGCCCCGCCCTGCCCTTCCCGTGGTCCCGCCCCAGCGCTGACGTCACAGCAACGCGCATCCCGCGCAGGCGCAGCTAGCCGGCACCCCCTCCCCGCGGCCGGCAGCCCGCTCGGTATTATGATTAGCGCTGGGTGCGGGGTTTCGGCGGCCGAGAGGGAGTTGTCGGCGCCGCGGCCGCTGCGGACGGACGCTCGCCTGCCGGCTGAGGTAGGGGCGAGCGCGGAGCGCGGCGGGGCGCGGCGGCGGTAGGCAGGGTTCGGGGGCGGCCTCCGCCGCCTCAGTAGCCTCCGCTGCTGCCGGGCTGGGCGCCCGGGCCGGGGCGCTCGCCGCAGGCGGAAAGTAAGTTGCGCTCTCGGCGCCGGCCGCAGAGCGCGGCCCGGGAGGACGCGGGGCCCGGGCTGCGGCGGCCAGGACCCCGCGGCGCGGCCTGGCGGCGGGGCGGCGGCGGGGCCCGGCGGGAACCGTCACTGCGGCGGCGGCCGCGGTCGCCTGGAGGCCCTGCCCTTGCGGCCGCGGCGGGATTGCGGCACCTCGGAAGGCGCCCGCATCCCCGCGCCCCGCCCCGGAGCGGGCCGAGTGCGGCGCCCGAGGGGCTCCGCGCCCTGGGCGCTCGGTAGGGTGTGTGTTCTTTGAATGCGTTTTCCCCTTTCAGAGGACTGTAGAAATCTGGCCTCAGCAGAAGGGTTCCGTGGTCAAACTGCTTTACAATAGAGTGGGGATGTTGTCTGTAGAGAAAGGGCAACGGGGTAAGGAAAGAGGAGCAGTGCCATTCCCGAGGGAGAGCTAGAATTTTGCGGACTGGGAGACTGGGAAACCTCCGTTCTTTTCCATAGTCATCGCCTGTTGATTTCTTTCTGGACCATTTTACAGGAACCTTCCTGCCTTTTACTTGGACTTGGTTTGCAGGAAAGTGGCAGCCTTTTATCTGCGGGGTTCTTGGAGCTGTGCTATTTGTAACTGTTGGATCGCATACAATCCAGTAGCTTCATAGGGAGTTTCAGGCTTTGGGGAGAATTTAGCAGTGGAGTTCCTAAATCTATAGTGGTCTGAGGATATGGGACCTTTCAAACTGTCATGTTACTTTCCACCCCCCTTCCCTTTAATTATGTGCATTCTCGCAGTCTTAGGAACCGTGGTAAAGTGGACTTAATGCGTTAAACATTTTGTCAGGTTTTAAGGTGAAGCATGGCTTGCAAGTGTTGGACATCCTGTTGAATCTCCACCAAATTCCTATCAAACATGAAATGCCTCAGTTTGGGCTCCTTGTATGGGATTGGAGCACTATGTCCCAAACCAGTCTTTAACTTATCAGAATATATATAGCAGTGTACTTTAAAGCCCGGGTTGTCAAGGCTTATGTAATCAGTTTGTTAATTTATAATCTCGTTACATTGCTTTCCAGATTTATAAAATAATTCCCTTAAGGAAATCTGTCCTCAGCGTCTGCTTAAATATTTCTCTTGGAATTGGATTCCTGAAGAGGAATGTACTGTACAAGTGATGATTAAAGCATACTAATTAGACAAGTTTCTTTTTTTAAAGAACACTAAATACCAAATTTTTAATCTGATTATCTGTGTAATTGTCCTTGAGAGGAGAACAGGTGGACATTCCCATTTTACAGAACTAGAAATGAGAGAAATTACGTGACATTCCCAAGGTCACATACTGAGGCAGTGTAGAAAGTCAGGTGCACGGTGCTAACTTTTTATAATATTCTCATCCTGAAGGCTTTTCAGGCAGGAAACTTTCAGTGCCACCTTTCAATTTTTTTTTAAATTTGTATAATCAGTTTTTAATTGTTCATTTTGTGCACAAAAATTACTCTTACCGTATTTTTTAATAATTCTGAGTATCTTTTTTCTGTTTTATTGCAGTAAGATCCATTAGTCTAAAACATGCTAGAACTCAGAAGTTGTACTAATTTTATTTTTCTAGACCGGAAGTATAGATTGGGGCTTTATGGTTTAGATTTAATCACATAATCCTAAAAGAAAGGCTTTTAAATGTCCTTATTAAAATTGTAGGGCTTTCATGATATTTTTACTGGTCACAGGAAATACTGTTCATCTGAACTTCACTGTGAGTACTTCCCTCATATAGAAAGTGAAACTAAATAGAAAAATATTTATTTCTGGAGATACTGAGCAGCCATGGTTCTAAGTACTGGTATAAATAAGACATGATTTCTTCCCTGTAGCAGCTTGTCGAATCCTAAGAGCTCTTTACACTGCCCGAGAAGAAAAGGGTACAAATGAACTTTCCATAGGCCAGAATCTTAGGAATTAAAAAAGTAGATGAGAAACTCTAGACTTAATGTAACTGCATCCCAGCTGTTTGCTTAAAGATAGAGTGTTTATAACTAAGATACTTTAGTAAGAAAACTGTTATTCAGAATTCAGGTATTTCCCAGTGTATATGTATGTGCAGGTAAACTTAGAACAACTTAGGTGGAAAAATTGAGTGGATCCTAGCAGTTCTGAAGATAAACTTAACCTTTGATCATTTATTCATGGAATGTTTGTGTGTCTCTTTTGGGGACCCTAGGGTAGAGGGAGGGCAGCAGTAGAAAAGTGAATAAAAACTAGTTCTGACTGTAGGTTCTTAGAAGCTATTGGGGAACACCAAGGTAAACAATAACAGTACGAACAGATGAACTGTGGTGAGGCATAGGGAAAACCCAGCAGAAGCACAAGGATGGCGGCAGTGAACAACCTGACATGGAAATGCTTCACAGAGGAGGTGATGGTTAAACTGGTCTTGAAGGATAGGAAGAATTCCCAGGCAGAGAAAAAGGGAAAAGGCTCAGAGGGTTCAGGGAGGGTGAGAAGACAAAGTCAAATGGTGGGTGGGAGAAGAACATAGATCCAAGTGGGTGAAAGGGAGTTGAGAAGGCTGAGACAATACAACTGTTCTTTCCTTAAAGCCTTTGAAAGGAAGGAGAGAAATGGGGCAGTTGCTTTGGGGGATGGAGGAGAAGGTTTTTGGTCAGGTGTTTGTTTTGTTTTGTTTTAACTTTGGGAAGAGCTGGTATAAAATTCCTCAGATTTAATGGCCTCACGAGTGAGCACTGGAACTGTGTTGTCTGCTCTGGATAATCCAGAGCTATGTCATTGATCCTCATCTGCTTTTCCGCACATCTGCTTTGGATTGTGGCTCTGTGTCTCATGGGAAACCATTTCTTGCTGGTGGTAGGGAAGGAACCTGTCTAAAGAGGATTCTTGCTTTGCCCTCCCTGAACATTTATTTCTCTGCTGTCACTTCCAGAGCCTCCTGAGAGTCTGCTTTGGCATCCCCAGCATTTGGCTTCTGCTCAGGTAGGCTCTTCCATGGCAAATCAGGCCTCTTTCCCTTTCCTTTCACTATTATGCCCCCTAGTCTGCTGCCATGTGGCTACTCAAAAGTTACTTCAGACTCAGAGGTCATTAGTTGTTCATCTAACGTGTTTTAAGTTTTGGAGTATCTTCAGGCCCAAAGCAAGATTAGGTCTATCTGTACATCTAAACACATACCCTCTTGACTAATATTTGCCTGGACCGTTTAATGTAGGTTATGACAAAAATGCTCCAGGAACCTGGATTACACAACATAACGGTGGTCAAATCGCAGCCTCACTGGGCCTCAATTTCTTAGTTGTTGTCATGCAGTTATCTCTCTTAAACCCATAAAACTGTCAGCTCTTTGAAGGCAGAGACTACTTCTTTGATCTCTACATTATCAGACCCAAGTAATGCCGGCTACGTAGTCTGTACCAAGAAGTGTCTTGGTGAAGAAGGTTAAAAAAACTAATCTTTAATTTGTTGATTTTATCAGCCTGTTATGGAAACCACACCCTTTCTAATAAAGCTGAGTTGGATTTGAATTGTTTTTCAATCATACAATTTTAGAACTAGAAGCAAAACCTCTACTCTCTGCTAGCATGTTGTGGATGTTCCTGTCCTGAAAGTCCAGTCTGAGAGAATGGCATCACAAGCTACCACTCTCCGCTAGACTCATTCTGGATTTCTCCCTTTGCTTAGCCTTCTGTGCATTGAGTTCTTGGATTCTACTTCCAAAATGTGTCTCCTCCACAACATCCTTATCATCACTGCCTGTATACCAGCTGCCCTCATTTTTAAGTCTTTAAGTAATTTACCTGGAGACATTTTCAGTTGTCTGTGTACCTGTCTTCTAGCTCTATTCTTGCCCTTTCAGTCTGATCTTCACTTTGCTGCCAGAGTAATTTGTTAAACCATCATCTCTGATTGCCATTCTGCTCAGGATTTTTCTTGAGCTCTTTTTTTTGGCTCTTTATGCTAGCCTTCATTTGTTCATTTAATAAAATATATCTGTATATTTTGAGTAGATGCTATACTTCGCAGGCCCTGGGATAAAAAACTAAATAAAATGAACACGATCCTTACGTGAACTGAGCCTGTCATTTAGTTTAGTGGGGGACACAGATTATTAACCACACAGTCACACACATAATTATATGACCTCACATTTGTGATAAGTGTCATAATGGCAAAGGACACAGTGCTGTGAGTGAGTATAGGGAGCTGGTATGTGCAGGGAGTTGGGGAGGGCAAGGGGATGGTCAGGGAGTCATCCTTTAAGCTGGGCCCTAGAGCATGGGTAGGGCTAGCCTAGACCTAAGAAGTAGAAATTGATGAATTATATGGAATACAAGACCCTCTGGGTATCTGGTTCTTACCTACATGCCTGACCTTGTCCCCTATGCTCTGCATATATTGTTGTCTGAGTCACACTAAACTTCCTTGGGTCTCTTTCCTGAAAAGCCTCTTCCTTACTGTTGCCAGTTTCAGTTCTTAGCTCAAACACACAAAAATTATTTCTCCAGAATGCTGTCTGTGGCATTCTCCAAGGCAGATTTAGGAGAAAAGAACACCTCTTTTTGCATATCTGTTCCCGTAAGAGACTGTGAACAAGTTGAGACAGGGACCATCCTAGTATCCAGTACAGGTGTTTAGGGGCCAGTTTGTTGGGCCAATAGGGGATAAGGTTACTGATAAGAAAATGAGATGGAGAACTATATATACAACCCCTCTCAAATACTGTAATCTCGTGGGAGGGAGGCCAGTTCTAAAGTTAGGGGGATAAAATCCTTAGGTGATTTGTATTCTACTCACACCCTGCTAATATATATTATCCCATTTAGCTTTCACAATAGCTGTCCAAGGTGGTGATTATCTTTATTTTATCAAGACATGCCTTTTCATAGAAGTTGAGTAACTTGTTGGGCTGTAGATCCTGTGGTACTCTTTCCACTGTGCTGTCATGCCACTCTGCATATGTGCTTAATAAATGAATTCTGATCATTCCTGAAGTGTACCTCTATGGTGAAGATAATAGGAAAAGTTAACTGTGTGGTACTTTGAAATGTGGAATCTTAGGACTGTTATCCTAGCTCCTCCTCTGATGTTCCCTCACCCCCATATGTACACACACACTTAGGTTATTATATTGTCTTTTACTCTGTTGCATAGCTAGGGGAATAATAATCAAATTTGTTTTAATACTTAGCTATGTTGATTCTTCTATATTGGAGACATTGTAGATATTTTAATATAAGTTTTACTCTTACAGTATGACTTTAATATAAAGTTCATTTTAGACTTAGGACAATATACTAACAAATATTCGTAGACAGATTATTAAGCTAGAGTGTACTATATTCATGGATCTCTTTTTAAAATAGCTGTAATATTATACAGCCTTTTTATTTAATAGTGGACAAAAAACAGAGTGATTACCTTTTTTTTTTCAGAAACTTAAAATATTTAATTGATGTGTAACTTAAAAAGAAATAAGTTTTAGTGATCTGTTGCACCGCATGGTGATCACAGTCAACAATAATGTATTGTACATCTTTAAATTGCCGAAAGAGTAGATCCTTAACATCCTCAACACACAAATGTGGTAAGTAGGTAAGGTGAAGGATTTGTTTGTGAGCTTGATTGAATCTTTCTACAGTGTATACGTAGATTGAAACAGGAGTGATCGTATTTTAAAGTTTAGCTTTCTGTTTTACCTCATTTTTTGCATGTTAAACAGTTCTCTCTTTATTGGCATAAAGTTTTATGAATGGTACTAAAGAAATTTGGAATGAGAATATTCAGTCTGCAGTTTCAGGGCTTGGTTTTTGTCCTTTGCTTTTCTATTTTGTGAGTATTTGCTAATCCTCTTGTGAGGAAAATGCTTTTTCAGAAACATGGAAAGAGTATAATTTGCAAAATACATCAAAGTTACAGTTTGGGAAAGAAGAAAGGACAATGTTTTTAAGGAGAAAATAAAACCTGCTTTAATTTTACCTGAGTTACTTACATGGTGTTGGCCGGGGAGGAATCTTGCTGTCACAAAATAGTATGCAAACAATTGTGTGAAGTTATTTTCAAGGGGCCCTTCCATTTTTAGATGACCAATAATTGCTTCAGCCTGTTTTATGAATGGTTATTTTCCTGTAACTTCCTTTCTCAACTTAAGATGCAGTTTCTAAACATTTCAAAAAGTTTTAAATGGAATTATTTGTTCATAATGTTTATTAGATGAGTCTTCGGTGGTCCTAGGGAATTTCTTCCCCTTAAGACAGCTAGAGCAGGTAACTTGCACAGGATATCAGAATTGAAGGAACACCAGAAATGTCAAAATAGATTAATTTTACTGTCTTTGTTTTTCTTTGAATTAGAAAGGAGTTAGGTAAAAGCTTCGTATTGTTTAAGGGAAAAAGAAGCAAGGCTCAGGGGTTGGTGAGGGCTAGAATCCAACCCAGGCAACTCTTAACTGGGTGTAGGACCTGGACAAAGTGAGTTTTTAACCTCATTGGCCCTGCTTTTTCATTTGTAAAATGGGTATCACTCTTAAGGAATTAAATGATATACTGTAAAAAGTGCAGTACATACATAGATTCCTAGAAATTAAGATCTGTTTTCTCATTTTGAGACCTGCATTCAAACAAAACTGGAATTCTAATGGGCAACTGTGGCAGCAAAAGACATTTTAAAAATTAGAAATAAGACAAAAGCCATGGTTTTGCTTTACTCATTTCTGTATAAACCTGTTTAGGTTAGTAATAGATTTTTAGTAGTATGTATATGGGCGATAACGAGAGAGATCTATTAAGCCACAACAAAAATGTAGTGTTTTATGGAACTTTGTAGTGAACAATGAACTTTTAAAATTTGTTTGAATTCTCTAATAAGCTTATTTCTGTGTTGCTTTCATGTTAATATGTAAAGGATTTTCCTCTTCCATTGAGGCTCTTTGATGAGAAGCTTTTCCTATGCATTTTTTATTCTTTAATGACACTTTGACTAAACTTAAGTATAATTCAAACACAGATATGTGGTGAATTAGTATGGCAAATTTTCCATTTGTTTTGTCCAGCACAGTTGCTTAAATGATGAGCCATTAGGTATTCTTCAGAATCAGCTCCCTCTCTTAAAGTTTATCTCACACCCCCAACTCATCACTTCACCTAAACTGGTGTTCTCCTTTCCTAAGCTAGCCAGCTGTAGGCACTCTTACTTTGTTGCTTGTTTACCCTACTTTCAGGAATGGTGTTCCTCTACTCCTGTTGAAGGATAAGCCCTGGTCTGTGGGCTGCCCCTGTCCTTGGTGAGCCTGCCTTCTATAGTGTCCTCTACTCTTCCTCTGACATGCCTCACCTAGGCTCACTTGTATAATTATTTCTCTTTTTATATGTGGATACTATTTTCTTTTCTTTTTTTTTTTTTTAAGTACTGGGATACATGTACAGAATGTGCAGGTTTGTTACATAGATATACATGTGCCATGGTGGTTTGCTGCACTGTAGATCCTGTTTTCCTAAATCATTTTTAAGATTCGAATGGACAGGGACTGTGTTATATCCTGTACAGTTAAGGCTTAAATTATTTGTTAATGAAAATGACTTAGTGTTTCTGTTATTTAGACTGAAGCAGTTGCATACCTTTCTTTCTTTTCTTTTTCTTTTTCTTTTTTTTCTTTTGAGACAGGCTCTCGCTTTGGCTCCCAGGATGGAGTGCAGTGGCTGATCTCGGCTCACTGCAACATGGACTCTTGAGCTCTGGTGATCAGCCTGCCTCAGCTTCCCAAAGTGCTGGGGTTACAGGTGTGAGCCACCGTGTTGGGCTGCATACCCTCTTTCTCAGAGGGAGTAAATATTTCATTGAATATGCCTTGTTTATTAACATTACATAAATAGGCATTAGATAGTATAGTACGCAGTGTATTTTCAGAAAAATTGGTGTATTTCATAGATCTCTTAATGGAAAAGTAAATGGAATGAATAGTTATGTACAGAAAGTAAAAAATTGAGTAGCCTCTGCCTTTCCTGGAGTAGAAAAGCAGCACACATGCACTGTCAAAAATTTTAAAAGAAAAGCATAAAGAGAAAAAATATCCTATAATCTTACTAATTTAACATTTTAAGTTTTTAAAATATATACATTCATACAGATTATATGCTTTTTAAGAAAGATTGGGACAGGCCAGGTATAGTGACTCACGCCTCGTAATCCCAGCACTTTGGGAGGCCAAGGCAGGTGAATCACTTGAGGTCAGGAGGTCGAGACCAGCCTGGCCAATATGGCAAAACCCCGTCTCTACTAAAAAAAAATATTAAAATTAGCTGGGTGTGGTGGCATGTGCCTGTAATCCCAGCTACTTGGGAGGCTGAGGCAGGAGAATTGTTTGAACCTGGGAGGTGGAGGTTGCATTGAGCCAAGATCCTGCCACTGCACTCCAGCCTGGGTGACAGAGTGAGGCTCCGTCTCAAGAAAAAAAAAAAGATTGGGATTATATGCTGTGAAATTTGGTATATACAATTTTTTTTTTAAACTTAACATTCTGTTGTGATACTTTCCCCATGAAATTTAATAGCCTCAAAATATGGTGGCATACTGTTAACGTTGGGTATATTATGTTTTGTTTAACCATCTCCTTATTGTAGACCTTTAGATTATTTGATTTTATTTTGCATGTATAAATATCACTGAACATTGTTGAATACAAATATTTGTCCTCATCTTTCTTTGAGACATGAATCTAGTAGTAAGATAATTGTCAAGGATATTAATTATTTTAAGGCTCTTGAGACAGATTGAGTATCTCTTGTCTAAAATGCCTAGCATCAGAAGTGTTTTGAATTTTGTCAGATTTTGTAACGTTTGCAATATATAAGATGGGACCCAAGTCTAAACATGAAATTAATTTCTGTTTCATTTACACCTATACATACATGCTAAAGGTAATTTTATACCCCATTTTTAATAATTTTGTGCATGAAACAAAGTTATTACTGCATTTCCTCTCAAAAACTAATAGAAACTGTGATTGGTCACATGAGGGTTTTTTTTACTTGTGGTGTCTTGTTGGCACTGAAAGTTTCAGATTTTGGAGCATTTTGGATTTCATATTTTCACCTTAGGGATGCTCAACCTATACACATATTGCCAAATTGTTTTTCAGAAAGGTAGCTTGCTTGCAGTCCCACCAGTGTAAGAGAATCCCTGGAATGAGCCTGTCTTTGAGTCAAAGTCAGTGAAATGTTAGGTGCCAGTATTTTGGTTTATTGATTAGTTTTTTTTTTCTGTTTCACAGTTCTTTTTTTGACCATTTTTTAATGATCACTTTTATCAAAATATTAGGAGGAATAAAAAGATGGTAGGGAGTTAAAGTGAGTTTTGACAGTGTTAATAAAAGCTTTAGATCAGAGGAGATTTAGATTATTAAAATTCTGCGTAACTTAATATTCTGTTTTCCTGGGCACAATAAGCAATTGTGGGTTGGCTTTATTTATTTTGGAGTAATTTCTATACACCGAGCGTTTGTTTAAGTCATTACTTATTACGTGAACACTTAATGCTGGAGTTGTCACCATGCTAATTTTTAAGTCCTACTTACCCGTAGGTAGAAATGATGACATGCTTAGCATTTTTCATCACTTTAACAAGAGGCAGAATCTGTTTAGGAATTTCAACTTATTATCTGTGTTGCTGGTCCAAGTCATGTGGCTTGGATGTTAATCTCTTCCTCTCTACAAATACTAAGTACTGTACATCAGTTAATGATTTGCCTAACTCCTGAATACATTCAAATTCCTTAATATATGCTGGACTGCAGCTTATTTTACTTAGAGGAAATAAAGATTACGTAAACCAGTACTTCAAGGATTCTACACTGGCAACCAAATCATTGCCTCAAGAAACTGCAACAGGCTTCTCACCATGACATTCCTAGTCCCCTCAGCGGGGCCCCTAGTCCATCAAATTGATGAAAACGAAGAACATACTTTAGTAGGCAGCTACCTTGTCTTGGAAAATGCTTTCTTAGAGACTTAGGAGTACAAATTGCCCGAAAGAACATTTCTAATAATAAATGACTTTAATCTTTTAATTTGTAGATCCCATCTTGATTCCGTCCAGTGATTGCAGGCTGATAACTGCATAACCATATAGTAATATAACCAATCCAGTGAAAAACTCTGGATTCTTCTACAACTTAGGACCTATTGACCTGTTTATGGTTCTTATCTTTGGTTTATAGCTTATATTAATAACTCCTAGGAGGAGGCATGCTGTCCTTAAAAAGTGAAATATTGTTTACTTTTTTTTTTTGTTTTGAGACTGAGTCTCGCTCTGTTGCTCAGGCCGGAGTGCAGTGGCGTGATCTCTGCTCACTGCAATCTCCACCTCTTGTGGTCAAGCGATTCTCCTGCCTCAGCCTCCCGAGTAGCTGAGACTATAGGCCCATGCCACCACGCCCAGCTAATTTTTGTATTTTTAACAGAGATGGGGTTTCAACATGTTGGCCAGGCTGGTCTCGAACTCCTGACCTCAAGTGATCTATCCGCCTCAGCCTCACAAAGTGCTGGGATTACAGGTGTGAACCACCATGCCTGGCCAAAGTATTATTTACTTTGAATAAAGAAAACAGCAGTGGTGACTGCATGATAGGGTTGTGTTTATTTTGCTTGACTAAAGGTTATTCCTGGAAGACTTAGTTTACTGTCTTCCTTTCAGCCTATACCATTTTTAAAATTTTAGCAGTAAAATCAGGTTGGTAATATCATTGAGAGAGTGTTAGTCCCTCTACTTAAGTTGGTTTTTCTATAGATGTACAGTTTGGTCTACTATTTCTCAGGAGTAAGGATTACAGTTTTCGTTTCTTGGTATTTGTAAAATATACCAGATAATTTCTGTGTGTAAGAAGCTTAAATGCAGTTTTAGTGTAGCTTTGCAAAAACTCAACTTTTAGTTGTCTATATTAGATGGATATACTGGCATATATATATATATATTTTTTAAGCATTTAATATGTTTGAGAGGAATATTGGTCATCTGATTTTGGAGGAAAACATATTCTAAATAAAATGTTTATTATATATAAGCTATAGAAGTAGTACGATTTTTGTGCACAGCCCTTTTTGTTCAACTCCTCTACTTTCTCATGCCATGGATTGGTTCAGAGTGGTATCCAGGCAGAGCTGCCTTTGTTGAGCATACTGTTTTGTCCCTACCTCTCTCTAAGAGGTGTGAGGAAGAGGCATTTGTTTGATGTACAGATGAGACTGCAATGGTGATGATGTTGACGAAAACCTAAAAGTGAGTTTTAACAAGAATAACAGGGTGAATTCCAAATTGATAGTAGGTTTAACAGAAGCTGGTTCTACAACTGTTTTCAGCAGCTTGCAAAACGTGTGTAGGGCCACCCACACTTCCTTCCTCTTCTCCAGCCACACCCACATGCTTCAGTTGCTTCTGCTGTCTTCAGTAGGAGAACATCAGTATATTCTTGCAGCGCATAACAGTACTTGTTTCTCAGACACAAGTTTTTATGTTATGAGCACTCTTGGCAAGTTGGCCTATTTCATTTAGGTCCAGCCTAGTTATATGCCTGTGCTAAATAAAAAGGTTGCTTTAGAATGGCCTATCTAGTGGTTGCTGTGTAAAAACATGTTATCTTAGCTGTATAGTCATTTAAAATATTGATCTAGAAGAACTTAGTGCATGGGAAAATGTTCAGTTTATACAATAGAGGAAAAAGTAGTTATCAAACTTCATGTCAAAAATCTTAGCTTTGTAAAGAACTGTAAGTATAGAGGATGCACACTCGGACCTGATGAGAAGTCATCCTAGATGAACGTATAGGTGATTTTTATTTTCTTTTTTGTGCTTTTATGCATTTTCTAAACTTTCTAAAGTGAAAGTCTTGTATTAACTTTTCCAACTTGTTTTTTGGAGAGAAGTATTGTGAAAATAGTTACAAATCTCTTTTTACCCTGACATCCCCCCCAAGCTCTTAAGTATTATCCCCATTTTATTTTTTAAAATTGTGTCTGGCCATATATTATAAATAGAAAATAATTTGAAAGAATCTATACCAAAATGTAAACAGATGTTATCATAAAGGGTGGATAAGGGATTTATTTTTTTAAAATCCCCCCCCTTTTACCAATCTGTAAGTTCTAATTGTATTTTTCTCCTGATTTAAACAGATTTTTCTTTCATAATTGTTTTTGAGATTTTCTGTAAGAATATATTTGATGTGAAAAAATGTAAAGGAGTATTAAGTCCTTTTTGAAAAGCTAAATTTGATAGAAAATTATATTAATATCATTTTAAAAGCAAATACTTATATTTTGTGAGATATTTTATTGAAAAACCCCCAGTCTTTGATGCCTAACTAGAGACATTATTTCCTATGTCTTACAGCACTCATTTTCAATTTATTTTAGGAAACTGAACAGCAGTTCAGTTTCTGAACTGGTCTATCTTATGAAAGCAAAAGAGAGATAATAGTTTGGTGAATTCTTTCTCTTGAAGTAGGGTCAGCAACTGAAAGAATTTCTGCTTGGATGGTGGGAACATCATCTTTGTAACAATGATGGTGGTGGTGGTAGCTGGTATTTACAGAATGCTTACTCTGTGCCAGGCACTATTCGAAACACTTTACCTATATTAACTTGTTTGATCCTCACCATATCCTATGAGATTGTTTTCTTATTACTAACATTTTCTAATGAAGAAACTGACCATACAGAGGTGAAGGTAACTTGCTGAGTTCCTTTGGCTAGTGATTGGTGACCTGGGATTCAAATGCAGTTGTTGGTCTTTAGAACCAGTACTTATCACTGTACTACCGCACTGCTTTGCCACAGAGACTAGGAATGAAACAGGGGCTGCTGGAAAAAGAGGAGCAGGCAAGGATAGTGGAAGGAGCTACCATATCCCTCTTGGAGCTGAAGGACCAGTCAGGTAGGCATCCCAGGGTTCATCTGTCACTAGATGTGGACCTGTGCCCATGACTTTGCCAGCCCTGTGTGTGCTACAGAACTGTTGCTCCTCATTCCCTCATTCCCTCATTCCTGGCAGGACACTTGCTTTCATATCCAGAGGTCAACCACCTTTCCTCCTCCTTTCACCTGTCCTATCTTGTTTCTTCCATTCCCTTGCACTCCTTTTCTCCCAAGTGCAGTTGAACTTTACCTGGACACCTCTCCCTTTAGTGTATAGTGTAAATTATCATGTTGGTGTAATGTGACTGTTTAGGCCTTTCTGTTATTCATGTAATAGTTCATTTTCATGGAAAGACCTGCAAGGCTACCTCGGTCAGTATTCCCTCATTGTGCCATGAAATTTTGGATATATGTGATTTGCTCACATTCCTTCTGTTTGTGGTGATAGTTTCTTTGTTACTATCAAGTGGCAGGCCTCTGATGAGGAAGGTGTTTTGTGTGATCCCTGATGCTGACATCATAAGTGATTTCCACTTGCCTTCTAGAGGACAGTGTGTTGTAAAGCTTGCCCTCCTTGGCTGCTATAGTGTGAGTGTTTCATGAGCCTGTAGGGGCTCCTAGAGATTGGGTGGCTTTGATGCCAGGCTGAGCATGATTGGAGCTGGAGACTGCTGCTTCTCAGGCAAGTTAAGCCTCATTGTACCTACTATGCAGTTTCATGGGGAGGATTCAGTGAAATGTGAGTTCGGGGCCTGTTGCAGGAGGCATTTAAAAAATGGCAATTGTACTGTTGTTCATTATTATTATTATTATTATTATTATTATTTTATTTATTTATTTTTTTTTGAGATGGGGTCTCGCTTTGTCACCCAGGTTGGAGTGCAGTGGCGCCATCTCGGCTCATTGCAACCTCCGCCTCCCGGATTCAAGCGAGTCTCCTGAGTAGCTGGGATTACAGGCACCCACCACCATGCCTGGCTAATTTTTGTATTTTTAGTAGAGATGAGGTTTCACTATGTTGGTCAGGCTAGTCTTGAGCTCCTGACCTCATGATCCACCCGTCTCAGCCTCCCACAGTGCTGGGATTACAGGCATGAGCCACCGCACCCGGCCTTGTTCATTATTATTTCTTCATTCCAGTGGAATAATTTTTCTGACCTGTCTACCTGGAACAATCTCTATTCACTCTGAAATCCCTGTTTATTAAACATCGCTTAAAGGAGTTGTAATTCACAGAAGGCAGAAGGATAATAGGAGGAGACTGGGTTACTAAAGATAAATTTTACTGTTTTTATACATTTGTCTAGATCCAGCCTTAGAGTATATACTTTGACTTTAAGCAAAATAAGCAAATAGAACTAAACCTGAATCTTTTTCTTTATTTTCTTTTAGGAAAAAGAAGCAACTAACAAAACACTGTGATAATAAGGATTATTCAGTATTCAGTTTGCAGGGTATGTCTTGGAGACAGTACAAATTCACCTTTACTTTATATAAGCCACATCTTAACATTCGGCATTGATGTTCAGAATGACTTTTGGGAGCTGCAAGATCCTCAGAGATCAAAAAAAATGATTTAGTTACTTTGTACTCTAACTCAAAATGTACTTAATACTAGGATTAGACAGTAGACTGGTGTTTAAAAAGATGTTCACTAACAAGGATGTTTTTCGTCTAAACTTTCAGTTAATCATTGTGTCCCGTTCTTAGCTATACAATTTAATTGTAGTTTCATAGACTGTGGAAAAGGGGTGCTCACAGAAAAAGTAAATTATTTGGTAGTAAGAGTGATTGTTTCACTATAGGGTACTCATTGTGAAGATACCAATTAGATTATTTCCCACAAGCTTGCTATAGATTAAAAATTATTTCACCGTGCCCTCTTGCTGGCAAAGGTTTGGGAAGAGAAACATTGAGGTTTTTTTGTTTTTTTTTTAATTTTTATTTTTATTATTATACTTTAGGTTTTAGGGTACATGTGCACAATGTGCAGGTTTGTTACATATGTGCCATGTTGATTTCCTGCACCCATTAACTCGTCATTTAGCATTAGGTATATCTCCTAATGCTGTCCCTCCCCCCGCCCCCAACCCCACAACAGTCCCCGGAGTGTGATGTTCCCCTTCCTGTGTCCATGAGTTCTCATTGTTCAATTCCCACCTATGAGTGAGAACATGCAGTGTTTGGTTTTTTGTCCTTGCGATAGTTTACTGAGAATGATGTTTTCCAGTTTCATCCATGTCCCTACAAAGGACATGAACTCATCATTTTTTATGGCTGCATAGTATTCCATGGTGTATATGTGCCACATTTTCTTAATCAGGTTTAATAGTACTTATCTCTGGGTGTCTGAGGCTCTGAAAAAAGGCTTTTTCATTTATTTTTGTAATAAAACTTTTATTTTCAAAAATCAGATTCGTTTATAAAATCTGATGTATATGTCACTTTCCAGGAACACATCTAAACTAAAATGATAGCTGAAAAGAACAAAGTTATATAACTTGAGGGCAGCCTGAAGGAATATGTTTTGAAAGCTAAAGTGGCATTTGCAAGCTTATGCAATAGAAACATAGACTTGGGTAGAATTTTAAACATAATTATTGCCCTTGTAATTAATTGAAGTTAAATATTTAAAGATAGTTTCCTTACCCCCCCCCCCAGAGTTATTATATTTGAAAATTAAATATACCCAAGTTAAAATTTCTTTTGGGGAACTACTGTCCAAATAAAGCAATGTCTTTCAATTTGGATTTTCCTGTTAATCCTGTCATTAAAGTTATTAGTTCAGATGACAGGGATAATATACATATAGAAGAAATTTGTTTCCCCCCTACACACCTAGGCATTGTATCAGTTTCTTATTTAAAAATCTTAATAGTTTAAAAATCTTAATAGCAGGATTAATAGTTTTGGTTCTAAAATCAATTTGCAGACACAGCATAGCATAGTGTTTTAAAGCATGGACTTTGGTGTCAGACAGCCGTGGGTTTCAGTCCCAGCTCTTTTACACACTGGTCATTTGGCCTAGGCCAAGTTACTGTGCCTCAAAAAGGGGTTAATAATTCCTGTCTCTGAAGGGAATTGTGAGGATTGAATGAGGATGATGTGAAGTATTTGGTATGTGACTGGTGTGTAATACTCATTCAGTAAATGATAGTGCTATTTACTATTACAATAATTACTAAAATGCAAAAAATATATTAGTAAACATTAACATTGACTTTTTGAACTTATAATTTACCTTATGTAAATTTTTTGAGAGGGTTCTAGGTATGTGATTCAGATCATTTCTGAAGTGGTATAAATATAAAAGTGACTTTATGCTTCTTTTATAGTTGGTATTTTAACTCTTAAAATGATGTTATCCTAAATGGGGCATTGATTAGAGTGGCCACATGTTTATAAATAATGTGGGCTTTGAAATGTATTAATTGGGTGTGAATCCTAGCTTTTGTAGTTAATGTCACTTGTACCTAGAGCAGCCTATTGCCTTAGCTATAAAAATGAGACCATGCTGACTGGCCAGGCACGGTGGCTCAAGCCTGTAATCCTTGTACTTTGGGAGGCCAAGGCAGGAGGATTGCATGAGGCCAGGAGTTCAAGACCAGCCTGAGCAACATAGCAAAACCCTGTCTCTAATAAAAATAAATAACAGTTTTTAAAAATTAAAAAAAACTTACCTATTATATGTCAAATTTCATTTTTTGGGATATTTTTATCCAAGTGGACTCAATAATTAATGCTCTTAATATGTAACTGAAAATGTGAAACTGTATATTGAGAGCATTAGAAAAAGCTTCGTCAAAGGGATAGATACTGACTAATGGGAGAGAGCTAGCTATATTCCTTGTTGGATTTTGTTACTCAGTTCTATTAAATGTTGGTCAGAAAAAAAAGTGAGGGTTCAGCCTGTGAGATATAAAGTTGCATCATGTTTTATTTTATACACGTTTGTTTTTCTGAGTCAGTGTCATTTATAAATAGGAACCTATTTCTATTCATTTATTATAAAAGTTGAAATTTTTAAGTACAGTATGAAATGTGGTTCTTAAAAACCAACTGATCTTTAAGACTTAAATCATCTGTAAGAATGCATGCCTGTTTACTCTTGGAATATAATCACGTTATGCTGGGTTGTGGTTGACAGTTGGAAAACAATCATTAAAAGTCAGCATAACTGCTGAGTACCAGTAAATTAACAAATATTTACTAAGTACCTACTACCACATACCTAGAACCTCCTCAAAAAATTTATATAAATTCAATTATAAGTTTAAAAAGTCAATGTTAATATGTTTACTGATATGTTAAGTACCTACTATGTGCCAGGTGCTTATCCTAAACAGTAGTGATGCAAGAGCAAACAATTACCTCCTAAACATTTTGGAAAAAGTTGCATTTCAAAATTTATAAGACAGTTTTGATTATATGCTATTTGTAAGCACTGTTCTAGGTGTTGGGGGAAAGTAGAAGAAAAAAAAATAGAACCTTAGAATAGAAAATCCCTGAGAACCTGCTACTGTCAGAATAGAGGAGATGGTGTACCCAAATACCTGTAGAATAAGACGACATAGAATAGAGGTGTCCCAAGGTGCTCTGGATTTGAGGAGAGAAGGTAATTCCAGCTGGGAGAGTTAGAGAAACCTTCACAGAGTGGATTTTTTTTTTTTTTTTTTTTTTTTGCACTTAAAGGAAGTGGTGTTGGTCTTGGGGAAACTGAAAAGTTGTCGGGTTTCTGTGCAAATGTTTATTCTTCGTATTTTCCCTTGTCAACTGTTGCGTTATTTTTTAAGACACTAAAATTCCTTTTAGAAAATGTTTGTTTTTTAAACATGCTTATCAAACTTGCCAGTTTTCTTATTACTGACATCACCAAAAAATTGCTTCCAATGAACTAATTTTTTTTTCAGTTTGCAAAAATTTAATATGGTATTTAAATTCAGCCTTTGTAATATAAAGTCTAAATATAAAAATAGGTTTTATTAATGACCCTGACTCATTTTATATCTCAATTTATTTTCAAGTTTCTCTTAAAATGAAAAAAAAAAACAAAAAATGAAGCGATTTTTAAGTTTGTGAAGAAAAGTCACAGAAACTTAATTTTGTTTCTCTTCTTATTTTGTAGATATCCATGACGACATTGAAAATGAATTTTTTGTATTCACCAGATATTCTTATATGAGAAGATCTATTTCAAACAGTCTAAATATTTTTTCTTCTGTTGGACCAGCATGGCAGGATTTAAGCGAGGGTATGATGGAAAGATTGCTGGATTATATGATCTGGATAAAACTTTGGGTCGAGGCCATTTTGCCGTGGTTAAACTTGCCAGGCATGTCTTTACGGGTGAAAAGGTGGCAGTAAAAGTTATTGACAAGACAAAACTGGACACTCTAGCTACTGGTCATCTTTTCCAGGAAGTGAGATGCATGAAACTAGTGCAGCATCCTAACATCGTCCGCCTTTATGAAGTTATTGACACCCAGACCAAACTGTATCTTATTCTAGAACTTGGGGATGGAGGAGATATGTTTGATTATATAATGAAACATGAGGAGGGTCTTAATGAAGACTTGGCCAAGAAGTACTTTGCTCAGATAGTTCATGCTATATCTTATTGCCATAAACTCCATGTGGTTCACAGAGACTTAAAACCAGAGAATGTAGTCTTCTTTGAAAAACAAGGTCTTGTAAAGTTGACAGACTTTGGGTTCAGCAACAAATTTCAACCAGGGAAGAAGCTCACTACAAGCTGTGGATCTCTTGCATATTCTGCTCCAGAAATTCTGCTTGGTGATGAGTATGATGCACCTGCAGTAGGTAGGTAACCTCGGTCCAGTATTTGGCCACTTGAATTCTGCCAGCTAGAGTTGGTCAAATCGGTTGTTTATCTAAAAATGATTTCTAGAGAATTTCTGTTAAATTGGCCTTAACTAGCAAATTGGGTTTCATAAATGCCATATATGCCTAAAGCTGGCATTTTGTTTATTTTGACCTTTAGATGGCAAATGTCTAAAGTATATTTGTTAAGTACAAAGGAAAACGAGTAAGTTACCATTTAAGGTAATCTCTTTTCTGTTCATTGTCATTTTTTTCTTAAGGTCTGAATACTTTTCCTCAGATTTTTCTTTTAGTGGCTCTCTTTAGCCATCTCCTGTCTGTGCATATCCTCTAACAATCATTGGAGACCCATATTGGAAAGGTACTGTGAATATTACAGTGCAATATAAAGAATTTGGGTATTAGAATCATTTATTAACTGTGAACTTGAACAAGTGCTTGACCTCTCTGCTTCATTTTTTATCCATAATATAGAATTGAATCAGGTACAGGTGTAGCACTCCCATATTATCTTGTTTACTTTTCACAGCGACCTGTGAGGTTATTATTGTCTATCTCATTGTTCAGAATAGGAAACTGACATACAGAGGCTTTCTGTATGGTGGATTCTGGAATTGTGGTACCTTTGGCATTCCTAACTACCTTCTTTCCCTCTCCACATACTTTGTGCTCTTTCACTTGTCAAGATTTGTCTTTGTGGTGAAAATATTTACTGCCTTTCAGTTTGTGTCAACTTTGTCTCCTTGGGATTGTATTTGTTTTGAAGATCATGTAGGAATTTGTTCTTAATTTTTTCAAAGGATTTGTTGATCTGAAGGTGCAGTCAGCTTCTGGTTAGTTTAATCTTGGAAAAAATGTACTAATATTACAGGCACATGATGTCAGATTCATATGTATGAGTATTCTGCTTGCATTTGTGGTAATTTGAAATGCAGGTTAAAGGATTAATGACAAAGGTGCACTTAACTTTGAAGAGTGTTGGTGTTATATTGAATACTCTGTACACCAAGACACTGATTTTCATGTTACAACTATCGTTCTGGAAAAGAAAGGGTTAATGAGCAGTTTCTGTGTACTACAGATAACTAGACTTCACTGAAGTCTTTCATTAGAATATCTGAGTGGAGATTTTTGATTAATGGAGCCATTCTAATCAGACAATGAAGCCAGGAATTTCCAGAAGAGGAAACACAAATGTCTACACAAGAAAAAATCTTCAACCTCATTAGTGCAGATTTAATAAGAGTATCTTATTAAAAATAAGGTACTCTTTAAAATCTATTAAAAATAAGATACTCTTTTATACTTTTCACATCGGGAAAAACTAAAGTCAGACAAAACTAAGTGTTGGTAAGACCATAGAATATCAGGAACTCTTATTTAGAAGACAATTTGGCAATATCTGGTAAAGTTAAAGATGTACATGTCTGATAACCTAGCAATTCTCTCCTACATATGCACCTCAGAGTAGCTCTCACTTATGCATACAAGAGATTTTCAAAGGACGTTTTTAACAGCATTGTTGAATGTACAGCAGGGGAATAATTTGTTCAGTATTCATATTGAATTCTGTATATGGTGAAAATTAAACATTTTGCCAACATGATTGGATCTCACAAGCATACTTTTTAAGGGAAACAAAGCAAATTGATGAAGAGTACATAAAACATTTATAAAATTTTTTTTTTTTTTTTTTGAGACAGAGTCTCCCTCTGTAGCCCGGGCTGGAGTGCAGTGGCGCGATCTCAGCTCTCTGCAAGCTCCGCCTCCCAGGTTCACACCATTCTCCTGCCTCAGCCTCCCGAGTAGCTGGGACTACTGGCCCCCTGCCACCACGCCCAGCTAATTTTTTTTGTATTTTTAGTAGAGACGGGGTTTCACCGTGTTAGCCAGGATGGTCTCGATCTCCTGACCTCGTGATCCACCCGCCTTGGGCTCCCAAAGTGCTGGGATTACAGGCATGAGCCACTGCACCCAGCTAATATTTATATAAAATTTTAAAACATACAAAGCAGTGTTATATATTGTTTGGGAGTACGTGCACATGTAGTACATGTAGTAAACTCCGAAGAATGCATGAGAGCAAGATAGATTACTTCTGAGGGGCAGGCATATCTGTAGGCTTTCAGCTGTATTGGTGATGTTTATTTTTGAAATTGGGTGTGGGTACATAGGAGTTCATTGTAATGTTCCTTTTTCTTCCCCCCTTACATCTTAAATATTGCATAATAAAACTTTTAAAAAGCTATTAAAAAAGGAAAAGAAAACCACTTGGGAAGATGTTCACCAGTCTGATAAATGATTACCGTGTGTTGGTGAAGTAGGCTTGGGTGGAGTTCATGGGTAACTTTTTCATTATTTATGGTTATTTCAATTTATATTGTGTGATGTGTGATTGAAATAAATATAGAATTGCTATTTTTAAAAAAGGACAGGTGTCTTTCTGTTAATCTACTATTAGTTTATCATGCCAAAATTAGTCAGTGATTTTTCACAAATGTTTAGTAAAATGAGCATACACAAATATTAGAATCTGTCATTATATTGTGAGATGTTACTAAATAAACTTTGGTTCATTTTTTTTATATAAGTGTTTTATAGTATACTGGTCCTCAGCATTGAGACTTAGCTGAGGAATTGTCTATTTTATTATTATTTTCAAAAGATCAGATTTGATTTTACTTATCAACTATACTTTTTGTTTTAGATGTCAAAACAAAAGATTTTTTTTTCTTTCATCTTTATTCTTTCTAGGATCTTTGAGGTTTCCTATTTTTTAATAGCATCATGTATCAAAAGCTTATTTCTGTGTGTCTTGATTTCTAACAAGTGGTTTATTAATGCTATTTAGAAGACAATTTGGCAATATCGGATGTGTACATCTTTAACTTTAATGCTATATGATTTAATGCTATATGATGCCCTCTCCCACAATCCCTGATGACATCCTAGGGGTTTCACTCTGCAGTTGTTCTTGCTAAAATTTGTCTTTGGTTTCTTACTTAACTGAAAAGTTATTTAGAAAGGTGTTCCTTTTTAAAAATTCTAAATGGATAGGCTTATTTTTCTCTTTAGTTGTCTGGTTTTTAACTTCTAATTTTAGTACATTGAAGTTAATTTATGCCCAGTTGGTTTCTGCTTCGGATACTATTTTTAGATTTTATTTGTGGCTTGATACATGGTAATTCATACCATGGTGACTGTTTTTTATGTGATTAAAATATTTGTTTAGTTTTTATACATACTTAAGATTATGCATTATGCACCTTGTTCCTTTGTACCCTTACATGTTTTTATTCTGACCTGTCATTTTCTGAGAGAATAATGCTAGTCTTCTATTCTGATCTGTGAATTTTGTAGTTTAACCATTTTTTGCTTTATACATGGTATTGTCAAGCTATGATTGACAATAAAGATATTAAAAGTTTCTAATATATTTTACATGATGAGTTATACCTTTTATCAATATGAAAGTATACTCCTTGATACATATTGCCTTAAATTCTGTTTTGTCATTGCTTTAGATTTATCCCTTTTAAACAAAGGCATACTTCATTTTATTGTGCATAACTTTATTGCACATCTCAGATCTTGCGGTTTTTTTGTTTATTTACAAATTGAAGGTTGCTGCAACCCTTCATCAAGCAAGTTTCTTGGCACCATTTTTCCAACAGCATATGCTTACATCATGCCTGTCTGTCACATTTTGGTAATTCTCAAAATATTTTAAACTTTGTCATTATTTATTTTTTATGGTGATCTGTGATCAGTGATCTTTAATGTTACTATTGTAGTTGTTTTGGGGTGCCAGACACAGCACCCATATAAGACAGCAAACTTAACCAATAAATGTTGTGTGTGTTCTGACTGTTTTACCTACCAGCCATTCCCCCATCTCTCTCTCTCTCTCTCTTCTTGGGCTTCCCTATTCTCTGAGATACAACAATATTGAAATTAGGCCAGTTAATTACAGTGGCCTCTAGGTGTTCAAGTGAAAGGAAGAGTGGTACATCTCTCACTTTAAGTCAAAAGCTGGAAATGATGAAGCTTAGCGAGCAAGACATAGTGAGCCAAGATAGACTGAAAGCTAGGCTTCTTGCATCTAACAGCCAAGTTACGAATGCAAAAGAAAAGTTCTTGAAGGAAATTAAAAGTGCCACTCCAGTGAACACACGAATGGTAAGAAAGTGAAACAGCCTTATTGTTGATTTGAAGAAAGTTTTAGTGGTGTGGGGAAAAGATCTAACTAGCCACAATATTCCCTTAAGCCAAAGCCTAATCCAGAGCAAGGCCCTAACTCTCTTCAGTTCTCTGAGGGCTAAGAGAGGGGAGGAAGCTGCAGAGGAAAAGTTTGAAACTAGCAGAGTTTGATTCATGAGGTTTAAGGAAAGAAGCCATCTCCGTAACAAAAGTACAAGATGAAACAGCAAGTGCTAATGGAGAAGCTGCAGCAAGTTAGCCAGAAGATCTAGCTAAGATAATTGATGAAGGTGGCTCCACTGAACAACAGATTTTTGATGTAACTAAAACAGCCTTCTATTGGAAGAAGATCCCATGTAGGACTTTCATAGCTAGAGAGGAGAAGTCAGTGCCTGGTTTCAAAGCCTCAAAAGGCAGGCTGACACTCTTGTTATGGGTAAATGCAGCTGGTCACTTAAAGTTGAAGCCATGCTCATTGACCATTCAGAAAACCCTAAGGCCATTAAGAATTAAGCCAAATATACTCTACCTGTGCTCTATAAATGGAACAACAAAGCCTGGATGACAACACATCTGTTTACAGCATAGTTTACTGAATTTCT
Organism: Hylobates moloch; assembly: GCF_009828535.3. Taxonomy (NCBI): domain Eukaryota; kingdom Metazoa; phylum Chordata; class Mammalia; order Primates; family Hylobatidae; genus Hylobates; species Hylobates moloch. Next base: position 86,016,535 of record NW_026652283.1, on the reverse strand, counting down.
CAAGCCCACTGTTTGAGACCTACTACTAAGAAAAAAAGATTCCTTTTAAAATACTACCACTCATTGACAATGCTCCTGATCACCCAAGAGCTCTGATGGAGATGTACAGGGAAATTGATGTTGTTTTCACACAGATAACACAGCATCCATTCTGCAGCCCATGGATCAAGGAGTAATTTCGACTTCCAAGTCTTTACTATTTAAGAAATGCATCTTGTAAGGCCATGGCTGCCATTGGTAGTAATTCCTCCGATCCATCTGGGCAAAAAGTAAGTTGAAAACCTGGAAAGGATGCACCATTAAGTACATTTGTGACTCGTGGGAGGAGGTCAGAATATCAGCATTAAGAGGAGTTTGGAAGAAGTTGATTCCAGCCCTTATGGATGACTTTGAGGGGTTCATAGTTTGTGGAGGAAATAACTGCATATGTGGTGGAAATAGGAAGAGAAATAGAAAGGGAGCCTAAAGATATGACTGAATTGCTACAGTCTCATGATAAAACTTGAATGGATGAGGAGTGGCTTCTTATGGATGATCAAAGAAAGTGTTTTTTTGTGGGTTTTTTTGGTTGTTGTTTTTTTAAATCTTAATTTTTTTTTTAATCCATGAACGCAGTAAAGAAAGTGGTTTCTTGAGATGGATTATATTAGTGAAGATGTGGTAAATATTGTTGAAATGACAGCAAAGGATTTAGACTATTATGTAAACTTACATAGTAAGTTTGATAAAGCAGTGGCAGGGTTTGAGAGAATTGACTTCAGTTTTGAAAGAGGTTCTACAGTTCTACTGTAGGTAAAATCTGTCGAACAATGTTGCATGCCAGAGATAAATCTTTCATGAAAGGAAGAATCAAATGATGCAGCAAACTTCATTCTTATTTTAAGAAATAGCCACAGCCATGCCAACCTTCAGCAACCACCACCCTGATTTAGTAAGCAGCCATCAACATCAAGGCAGGAACTTCCACCAGCAAAAAGATTATGCCTTGACTCATTGAAGGCTCAGATGATTGTTAACATTTTTTAGAAATAAGGTTTGTTTTTTTTTTTTTTTTTTTCATTCTTTGAGATAGGGACTCCCTCTGTAGCCCAGGCTGGAGTGTAGTGGCATGATCATAGTTCATTGCACACTTGAACTCCTGGGCTCAAGCAATCCTCGCACTTCAGCCTCCTGAGTAATTGAGACTACAGGCATGCACCACCACATCCAGCTAATTTTTAAAGTTTTGTAAAGATAGAGTCTTACTGTGTTGCCTGGGCTGGTCTTGATAAAGTTTTTTTTGTTTGTTTGTTTGTTCGTTTTTTTTAATTTTTTGCCCGTGACACAGCCCTGGGAGATTCTGAGAAAATGTGCCCCTCGTAAAGTATTTTTAAATTAAGGTATGTACATTATCTTTTATAGACATAATGCTGTTGCACATTTAATAGACTACAGTATAGTATAAACAACTTTTTATGCACTGGGGAACAAAAAAATTGGTGTGTCTCACTTTATTGCAACATTCACTTTATTTCAGTGGTCTGGAACCGAACCCACAGTATCTCTGAGGTATGCCTGTGTGTAGCTGTATTTTGTGTCTAATCTATGAATCAGTCTTTGAATAGGTGAATTTATTTATATTATTACTGGAATGTTTGGACTTGTCCTATCTTATTTTATGGTTTTCATTTGCCTTATTATTTATTACCTTTTCCCATATTTTGTTAGATTATTCAAGCTTTCTTTGCTCTTTCCCCCGTAGTGGTTTGCACGATGTGTAATCTGTTTCTCTGTGTTGGTGTCTACCTTTAATGTCTAGAGTCAGACAGTATCTACATTATTTCTCCTACCCTACAAATAAGAATCAGTTTGTTTTTACCTCTTTTTTGGTTAATAACATTCTTATTTGCTTGTGTTTGTCTGTAATAAATGCTTACTTTTTACTTAATTTTATGAATTTCTTGGCCTCCCTGTCCCTTTCTTGGATTATTTTTATTTTGCCTTGTTTTGTTTGAAACCCTTGCAGAGAGGATTTGCGAAAAATTCAAGTCCTTATGTGTCTAAAATGTCTTCACATTTTAATGATAATTTGGCTGGATATAGAAATATATATTCAAAATCATTTTTCTCCCAACTTTGAAGATAACGTTTTTCATAGATATTTTTCTGTCATCTTTTTGCTTTTAAAGTTGTCGGTGAGAAGTCTGATGCAAGACTAATTTTCTTTATAGAACTACATTTCATTGATTTGGTGGAGCATATTTTGTTTTTCTTATTTTAACAGTTCCGAAAGTGCTTCATTAAGCAGGTTTTCTTGGGTGCTGCTGCTTCTGTTTGATGAACTTGGTTCCTCTCTCTCATTGTACTCATTTTTCCTACATTCTTGGAGATGTTAGTTGTTTGTTCATCTCTGTTTTTGAGATTTCCAGATACCTTGTCTGTGAATATGGTGTCTGAGTACTCTAGTGGATATGGGTGAGGAGCAGGGTCATACAGCTAACTGGGAAGCCCTGGTATCTGGTCTTACTATTTGTTAGGTTATTAATATACCTCTGGGACACCATCCCTCTCTCTGTGTTCCTAATGTCCCCAATAGAGAGGGACATCCTCAACTTGGTAAAGACAGTCTACAGAAAACCTGGAACACATGTCTGCCTGGACATGCGTGGGGCTAGTGTAGAATTATAAGGTGGGAAACTAGTCCTCAGTTAATCCTTCTAATGGTTGTCTGGGTGCAGTTCTTTCCTGTTTCCAGTGTGCATCATCTAGAAAAGAGCACCACAGAAGCCCCCCAGCTGGGTTTTGGGGCTCTGGTTTCCTCTTTCAGTCTGATCCTACCTGCCTTCTACCGTTTCTGTCATATCTAGGGATTTGGGAAGAGGAAGGGTAGCTAGATCATGCTCATGCACTATTGATTCAGTCAGCTCTTTGGGCTTTCAATAATGTGTATTAAGTTGATTTCACAGAGTCAGAAAGGATGGGGGAAAAAGGATCTGTGTGAAAAATCCTGGAATCTCTCATTGCAGTGTGTGGAATTCCTGTAGTAGAGTGCAGTGCAGTGGTGTACACCGTGGAGAGCTCATTGCTGCTTGTCACATCAGTTTATTCAGTGGAAGAAGAGACAAGACAATGAACCTGTGCCTGCTGGGCCAAGACAGGTGTAATGTCTTTGCTCTGAGCGACCAGGCTCTGCTGAAACCGATGGATGCCTGGCTGCTTGTCCTGTGGGGTGGCCTGCTTGTAGTGAGGTTCCAAGTGAATTTCTTGATAAGTAAAGGTTTCGTCAGAGCAGCATTAGGAAAGAACTTACTCTTTAAAAAATGATACTTTAAAATTTTGTTCATTATAGAAACTCTAAAATGGGAAAATTGTTTCTTAAATAATAGATTCACAACTTTTCAATAGTTGTAAAACCCTGACATTATTTATGACCTTTTTCTACTTTCCTAAAAATTCTTATTTTCAAGTTAAAATGAGTTAAATTTGGTATTGAGAACTTCGTCATCTCACCTAAGTTTTGGAGTCTTAGGATGTTACAGATCTGGATTTAAAAACCCTTATTTTAGGCGTTTCCTAGTTTATAGACTATTTCAAAGATGAAATATTCAGTCTCTGCATTATTTCTTACTACCAATTATGCAGTAATCAATGAAAGCTGAATTACTTGAAACATGGCTCCATATGGATGCAGTGCAAATGTTTGGATTTAGATTAAGTCTTGAATATAACAAAAAGCCTATACACTCTCTACAACATTTCTCATTTGCAGTTCAGCATTTAATGGAAATTGTTTAGAGTCATGGGGTGTGTCCTCACACATATTGGTGTGTAAAAAACTAGACATCTTTTCTTTATAAATCTGTATTTTGTCCTACATTAAAATATTACTCTTTGCCTGCTCTAAGTAAACAAGGAATAGAGAATAACATCAACTTTATAAAGAGAATCTACAAAAACCCTACAGATAACATCCTACTTAATGGTGAAAGACTGAATGCTTTCGTCCTAAGTTGAGAAACAAGGCAAGGATGTACACATATCACTTTTACTCAACATAGTACTGAAAGTTATATAAAGATAGGAAAAGAAGAAATGAAAGTGTTTCTGCTTTCAGATGACATGAATGTGTACATAGACAATCTCATGGAATCTACAGAAAAATTCCTAGAATATCAAATGAATTCTGCAATATCACAGAATATTAGATCAACACAAAATCAATTGCTTTTCTATACGGATAATGAACATGTAGAGACTGAAATTTAAAGTCATGCCAAAGAAAGTGAAATACCTAGATACACATCTAACAGAACACATCTAACAAAAAAAAATTAATGATAGAAATCAAAGAAGGCCTAAATAAATGGAGAGACATGCGTTCATGAATTGAAATAAACATAGTACAGATGCCAGTCTTCCCCAAATGGATCTAGACATTTAACATAATTCCTATCAAAACTCTGCAGGGGTTTTATAGACATAGACCACATTATTCTAAAATGTGTCTGGAAAGGCAAAGAACGTAGAATAACTAGAACAATTATGAAAAGAATAACGAGAGAAATCACTACCACAGACACTCTGAAAAATAGTTTGACAGTTTCTTATAAAAGTAAATATGCTCTTATAAAACTAAATATGCAGTTGCACTCCTGGGTGTTTGTCCCAGAGAAATGAATATCTGTATTCACAAAAATCTGTACATGGATGTTCATAGCAGTTTTATTTATAATAGCCATAAACTGGAAACAGCCCAGGTGTTATCCTTAAACATGCTAATTGTTATACTGTGGTATATTCATACCATGGAATAAACTATTGATACAACAACTTGGATGGATTTCAAGGGGCAAAAACAATCATCTCAGGTTACATGCTATATAATTCCATTTATAAAATTCTCTTGATATAACAAAACTATAAAAATGGAGAACAGATTGGTGGCTGCCAGGAATTAGAGATGGTGGTGGGTGGTGTGCCTGTAAAAGATAGCGTGAAGGAGCCTTGTGGTGATGGAGCACTTCTGTGTCTGGTGGTTATACAAATCTCCACATGTGATCAAAATTTCATAGAAACTACATACACAAATAAATACATGTGAAATGATGAAATCTGAATAAGCTCTGTGGACTGTACCAATGTCAGTTTCCTGGTTTTGATATTTTACTATATTTAAGCACGATGTTACTATTGGAGGAAACTGGGTGAAGAATACATGAAACTTACCTGTCCATTTGTTTTGTTGGCCACTCTTGTGAATCTATAATTATTTCAAAATGAAAAGTTTGAATATAGATACATATTATTCATTAACTGGAAGGCAAGTATCCCAGTGTGGGTGTTTCTGGCTTATTGAGTAGTGTGGTTTTGGTTTTTAGCAGTAATGCCTGATGATGGTCTGGGAATGAAGGTTGGTGTGACAGAAACACACTATATTTTGCAGTGTTCAGATGCATTCTAACAAATGTCAGTCTTACACTGGTATTTTTTATTTTGTAAAAATAAATATAAAACCAGATAATCAGCAGAAAAATTTCTCTACCGAGGTGAGAGCATTTACCCCTCACCATGTTAAAAGTATGTACTTGTATTTTAGAGCACTGATTCTTAACTTTTTCTGATTCATAATGCCTTAAAATCTTCCATAATGAGGAAGGATATAGACATATCAGAATTGTGTTCTTAAGCATCTTTATTTGGCTTAACTTACTACATGTAAAGAACATTTTAAAATCCAGTATGCATTTAAAAATTGCTATCTCTGGTCTGTCTGAAATGAATTGCCTTGTCTTGTGAAAAGGTAAATTAATAAAATATAAATTGAGACATTCTTTATAGCTATTGACTTACTGTTTCTTATCATTTGTATAATATGCCAGTTTTTGGAAATCTTGACATATTCAAGCCAAGAGTTGTACTTAAGACTGTCATTTCTTTCTGTCTACCCTAGTCTGTGATAAAATAGCTCCTCAGTAGACTCTTTCCTATAAAAGAGTCTTTTAGAGAATTTTGGAAATGGGTATCCACTAGAAGAATTGTGATTGTAGCATTATGTATAATGTTAAAATGTTTAAATATTTTTTAAAGGATCACTCCTGCTTGTAAGATAGTACAGCCTAAGTAAGCCGTAAAACCTTTTGATAGAACTTTGAACTATTTCAGGACATAAATGAAGTCAGGCCTGGTAGTATGTGCCTATAGCCCCAGGTACTCAAAAGGCTGAGGCGGTAAGATTGCTTGAGCCCAGGAGTTCAAGTCCAGCCTGGGCAACACAGTGAGACTCCATCTCTTAAAACAAATTTTAAAAAAAGGTCATACATGAATCAGAAATTTTCTTTTTGGTTTATAAATAATCTGCAATTATAGCTGTGTGTGGTGGCTCACACCTATAGTCCCAGCTACTCAGGAGGCTGAGACAGGAGGAAGACCACTTGAGCCCAGGAGTTCTAGGCTGTAGTGTATTATGCCGATCGCGTGTCTGCACTAAGTTGGCCATTAATATGGTGACCTCTTGGGAGCCAGGGTTACCACTAGGCTGCCTAAGGAGAGATGAACTGGCCTAGTTCAGAAATGGAGCAAGTTAAAACTCCTGTGTTGATCAATAGTGGGATAGTGCCTGGAAATAGCTACTGTGCTACAAGCCTGGGCAAGGTAGTGAGGCCCCATCTCTTAAAAAAAATCTGCAATTATAAGTTATACAGAAATCGATAACACCTTTTATTTCAGATTCCAGAGATGCTATTAATGTATTTATTTTTACAGTCCTTCCCAAGTGGCACCAAATTTGAATGTGTAGTTTCATTTCCCATTTTAAGTCATTGTTTATTAGAAACAAATGTTTTAGTAACGTTTCAGTTTTTCAGAGGACCTTCTCTTCCCAGAGGCAGAATTTGTTTAACTTTTATAGTACTTACTCTTGTACTATTTACCATTTGGATATACAGGCCCTGATGACTTCTAGGTTAGAAGACATTAGACTTGTGTCACAGGGACTACTCCTGACTGTGGAGTTGGGGATTATCTGTTTTAAAGGGATGATCTGTGCCTCTTCTATGGTTAGGGAAAGAAGTTTGATCTACTTTAAAGTAGCACCTCAGTAAGTTTTATTAAAAATAATACCTGCCTGGTTAAGTGTGCCCAGCACAAACTGCGTTGCAGCTTGGGGCCCAGGTGTAGTCACTAGTGTAATATTAAATTGTCAAGAAACAAACAACGTATCCATAGAAATGTAGCACACACCATCACCCAGCTGCCAAATGAAATGTCACATACTCTGAAAGATACTTTATACATCTATAATGTTACCACTTGTCATATAAAACCAGAAGGAAAAAATGAAAATCTTTTCCTAAGCTTCCTGAAATTTCACACGCCTATAAGAAACAAATATTTCTGAAACCACAATTAAAAATTGATCTGGCATAAACCCTCTGTAAATAAAAAGTATCTAGAATTAGTAAAGATTCTTGAGCATGAAATGTTTATGGGAGGTAGTCTATAGGTACCATATAGGTGGGTTTTTCAGTCATTTAAAAGTATTTGAGCAGACTGAAAAAATGATAGAAATCATTTATGTGTTTTTTATTTTCCCCACTGATTTTTAGCTGTGGTACTTACTGTTCTCACTGTGTTACAAGGCTCAGATCAAACAAAATATATGTTGATACAAATGTATAATTTATTCTAGTTTAGTGGCAGAGTAAGATTTAAACTGGTGGCTCTCAGTGGTCACCATCCATCAGTTTCACCTGGGGGGAGATTTTTCAAAAATACCTATGTTGCCTGGGCCCCACCCCTAGAGATTGTGATTCAGATTGACTTGGCTTAGGCTCACATTCAGAAGCTTCCATGCAATTATAATATGCATCCAGCCTTGCCTACTGCTGATTTTAACCTATAGAGTCAAATATTTTTAGATATTAGTGGAAAAGGATATTTTCAACATTTTAAATTCTGATGTTCTTTAAAAATTGTTTTTAACTTCTTTAAGTTTAAAGAGTAAACGGAAATATTTCTTTTTTGATGTTGATAATTGGAGCTTAATTCTTTTTTTCTTCCCTGCCTCCCATTTTTAACCACTGTCTGCTCATTTAGGGATAAGTGGAAACCACATTTTAGACCCCTTGGAAATTTTTTCTGATGTGTGTGTCCTCAGAGCCAGTGTCTGGAACTTCAAGCTAGACCCCCCTCCCCGCCCCCTTGGAAACTCCTCTGCATTGATTGCTTGTCCTTTCCTATTCCCTGAGGAGACTGTCCTGCCTGCTTCCTTTCCACTGCCGTTCCCTGGAGCTTCTGATTAGTGCCCCTGGTCCTGTGCAGGTCAGATTACCACACCGCCTCATTCCAACTCATTTTCTTGGGTTCATAGTACCTTTGCAGTTTTCTAAGGGCTGTTAGTGCTTTTAACTAGAAAGGGATTTTTTGTTTGTTTGTTTGTTTTAAAAGGGTCCTTAGTGCCTCTTACTCCCTTCCTCTAAAATCCTGTGTAAAATGACAAAGGTGTGCACAATTGGTCATTGTAAGTTCTAGTACATGAACAAAAACCAAAAGTTAATATTTATATAATTTTCAAAGCAGAACTCATGCGCTGAATCTGGGTAGTTTGTCTGAACTTCCTAATGGGGCTGACTGGCATAAGTGTGTGTATTTTAGAAAGACGACAAGAGAAAGGAGGGATTTTAGGGGCAGGTTTTCTTTCCTTTGTTTCTTCTACCACAGTTCTCTGATGTGGAAAGTTCCAGATGAGAGGAGGATCTGGGGCTTTGGGCAAGAGTACATCGGAAATTGCAGTGGGGAGCAGCTGTAAGGAGAGAATTCCTCGGGTCAGCAGACTGAGGTAGCAGTTTCAGGTAACCCTTACTCATAAGGAAAACAATGTTTACCCTTTCTTTGTACAATTCAAGTTGGATCATGTTATTCCTCTGCTGAAAACTATTTAGAGACCTTCCATTTCAGTCTGAATCAAAACCACATCCTCACCGTGGCCAACACAACCCAAAAGATTGGCATCTCCATTTCTTCCCAGGCTTTCCTCTCACTACCTTCCTAGTTGCTCCCTCAGCTCCAGCCATGCTGCCGCCTTGCTGTTAGGCACACTCCAAGCCTAGTCCTACCTCAGGGCCATCCATCTCCCTCCTCTGCCTAGCCACTCTTGCCCCTGATTTTCTTGCCCACATGTCACCCCTCAGTGAGGCCTCAGCTTCTTCTCCAGAGGTGTAGGGCCCCAGCACTGCCTGTTCTCTTTCCCCACTTGACTTGCATCTCTGGGCTCTGTTACCTCCATTTGTGAAATGGGGTTCATAGTTCCTGCCTTTAGGATTATTGTGGGGATTAGATGAATGAATACATGTAAAGTACTTAACATAACGCCAGACACAAAATTAGCCCTCAGTCCATCAGATGTCACTGTCTCAGTGCTGCTGCTTTGGGAAACATCACAGGATCCTTTATGTTTCTATGGTGTTGGTGCTGTGGTCCCAGAGGGACACTTAACATTAGATCCTGGCCTCATTTTCCTTTCCTGCCTCTTTCTCAATGTGGAAGGCAGAGTATCCGAGGTACCCTTGTCCCATTTGGAAATTTGTCCTCAGGGGAATTTCTGAAATGTTGGCTGCCGTGGGAAAATGGGGAGGAAGGGCAGGCCCGGGACCTTTGCTCTTGTGTTTTTCTCACATGTTGTTTTTAGTTGTATTTAACTTTCAGAATGTTATGTTATTTGTATTTAGGGAATAGGTTAACTTCTAAAGTAGGGATTTTTCTTTCTTTTTTAAAATGTTAGATAAAAAAAGAGATGAAAGTCTTGGTGTTTATTTGATAGCAGGTTAGTTTCTTAGAACTTCAGAAGGGCTTTTCAAACCACTCAAAACAGTAGCTATTTTAGTACAAAAATACATATGGAAACTGAATCAACTTACACTCACCTTAGGTCGTAACATGGGAAACCTTTAGGGAGTTGAAAATATTAAATTTTCTTTTTTTTTTTTTTTAACTTTTTGAGGTAAGAAATGTATGCCTGTTGAAGAAGAAAGGTAAGTTTGCAAGACAGAAAAATCAGCATTAGAGCAAACTTTCTAACACAATAAATTTGGAATTCTGTTATTCGCATTGCATGTTGCCGAACAGACTGAACTCTTAAAAGTTGTTTTAGTGTTTTAGAATGTACTAAAGAATCGAGCCCAGTGCTGTGGCTCACCCCTTTAATCCCAGCACTTTGGGAGGCTGAGGCAGGTGGATCACATGAAGCCAGGAGTTCGAGACCAGCCTGGCCAACCAGATGAAACCCCGTCTCTACTAAAAATACAAAAATTAGCCAGGTGTGGTGGTGCATGCATGTACTCCCAGCTACTCAGGAGGCTGAGGCAGGAGAATTGCTTGAACCTGGGAGGCGGAGGTTGCAGTGAGCCGAGATCGTGCCACTGCACTCCAGCCTGGGCGACAAAGCGAGTCTTTGTCTCAAAAAAAAAAAAAAAAAAGAATTGGTTTGTTTGTTTACATGCAGGCTGCTATGCTTGATCACTCTCTTGTGCTCACTGAGAGGAGCCAGGTGGGATTAGTTAGTGACTGGTCTCAGTTCCTGGGGAGTCCCTGTCCCAGCACATTAGGAAGTTGCATGTATGGTTATCAGGTTGATCTATTAGCCTTATATAGAGTTGTAATAAGTATTTCTAGTGTAGTGTAAACAGTGCCTAATTTAATATTTTTAATATTTTAATTTAGATTTTAAACTCTGAAACCCAAGAAAAAAATTATAGGTTCTCAGCCTTTGTAATATTGTGTCTGGTAAGTTGGAAAACAAGACCTTTTAGAGTGAGACCCTCTTCATAGATATATCTAAATCTCGGCACCTGGGATGCAGCCAGGCACAGAGTAGGCATACTATTTTGCTGGGTAAAAATAAAAGAGGGGCTGTGGATGGCTAAAAAAGGAGGATGATGAAGTTAGGAGAACACATGCCCTGATTGCCCTTTCTCTTTGGAATTGGTTGGGGCGATGCCAAGCCTGCCTCACTCCAGATGGCTCACTTGTCCCCCTTGCTCAATAGTAAGGTCCTTGAGAGAGGGGACTGTGTGTTTGTTTATATTTTGTCAGTGTCCTATCACCTGGCAAACGTAACAAGCTCTTAATCTTTATTTAAGTTAATAAATGTTACAGAGATGAACCAAGGAAATGAAGATTACATTAATTGTGGTCACCCTCTATGGTTCTTCCTGGTCTCTTTGCTCATGTCGTAATTCCTTTTCCTTGCCTTGTATATGTTATATTTAATGAGTCCTAGACTCTTAGAGGACCCAGTGAAAGCTGTGATTCCTGTTTTCAGAGAGATACAAACATACATTTTGGGTTAGTTTCAGAGGTGTTTATTGAACACTATGAAGCCCTTTCTTGGATCTGATCTTTCAAGCTTATGAAGTTGAGTAAAAAGTGGACCCACAACTATTTGGATGAACACAAACAGTTTTGAAATAAGCTTTGGGACATAAAATACACATGTAAAATAGTGTTCCTATTTTTGTGCCTTTGAATACGTGACTCATTCATTGTTGTTTTATATACTAGATCTCCCATTTTCCCTATTGTGTTTTAAATTTCATAGATATGACTTGAGTAGGGGATTGTAATGGAAAATTGTAGGTAAGGTTATAAATGGGTCTGTTTCCAAAGGAAACATCAAGTCATTGGGTACAGTATTCTTTTTATTTCCTAAAGTCAGATAGACTTGTAGATGTTTGGTATATTTTAGATGGTTTTCTTAAAAACACATTTTATATAACAGAGTTTGTATGTATCAACTCTCCACTGACATTTGGAGGTCCTTGTTAGGGTTTAAAAGAGACTTAACATGGATTGGGAGCTCCAGTAGGTGGAAGGAAGCCCCTGAGATGGTGTGACTGATTATTCATCACTGTGTTCCAGGTTGTGATTCTCAGCTTTGTATTCAGTAGTGATTAGTTTCTAGAGGACTAAAACTGGCTTAACAAAGTGTTTTGTGTATATACTAATGTATACACTATAACACCAGTCAGTTGATTACAATGAAATGTATTAAATGTTAGTCAATGCCAAGCTTGTATTCTTGTATCAGAGTAGCTGGCTTGTTTTTTTTTCCCAAATTTACCTATTTTCAGAGTTTTAATAAGATACGCTACCAAAAAAGCCTGTTTATTAGTGTATAATATAAGTTGATTAGGTTTAATCATTTTTAGGAACATTTGTGATCCATTGTCCTGAGGTCACACTTTTAAGATTCTTAGATGGATTTTTGCTTTAGGTCTGGAAAGGGCTCTTCATGACTATGAATTTTAGCTCATGTATTCCTGTTACTCCCAAACCTTTACAAACATGATTTTTTCAAAGTTTGTTTTTTTTTTAAGTTATTATAGCAGAACCTTCGTTTGGCTGAAACCCATTATGTTCCACCTGGAGGCAGAAGATTCCCTTGGTTTTAGATTAGTTCTAGTTTTGTACTCAGTTATCAGTTTGTGAGGTACCTTGCCCTCTATCCCATTCAAGGCTGTATTATCAATATCAGTAAACAACTTGATAAGAATTTCTTGGATTTACCATCTAGCTTCAGTATCAAAATGAATTTATTAATTAGTAGAGGCAAGAATAGAGAGAGAACTTGAGTGTCCCCTGACTTTGTAACCTTTGACTCTTCCAGCTGTTGTCAGGAGAACAAAGGGGACAGCTTTTCATATGGTAAGGAGGCTTTCCAAAATTGTTTTTATGTTACTTTATGTAAGATAAACAATCTTCAGAATCCTTAGCTATCCGTGAATCTTACCAATTAGAGGACTGCCTATTGATCACTTAGCAGTTTTTGAGTTGTCCTAAACCCAGGAGAGCACCAGGAAGCAAGCAAATAAAGACTCCTGGTAGATGAAATGGACTGTCCTAAGTCCATGTACAAAGCTCATGTATTTTGCTCGTAGCTGTCATTCAGGGTCTCACTCAAACCCTTATTTAGTTAATTTTACGTATAATTCTAGCAAGTTCAGTAAATTCGTATTTCCAGCTGTCAGCTGATAGGTAACATAGGGACCTCCTAAAGTCAGGTGCCCTGATTGATAGCAGCAAGATGAGAAAGAATCATGAAATCATCATCAAAAACTTAAAAAACACGGTGTGCGCCTCTCCTTCCCACCTGAAGTCCAAGTGTTTAACAGTGCTTATGGGCACCTCTGGAGGTAAGGCGAGGCACCTGCTTATCATGGAAGCAGCTCTAAAAGGAGAATCTTTGATGGAAGATAAGATGGAGGCATCTTTTAAAGCCAGGTGGTTGTTACTTTCTTTGTGAGTGAATGAACAGAGGTGAATTTTGGCCAAGTCCCAGGACACAAAGTGCGGTAGTGCTGTCTCACCTAGGTCCCTTCATTGCCAACCTTTTAGTTTCATTATGATTATATCTCAGCACCTAGCGCAGTGCCTGGCAAATAGTGCTGCTGCACATTTGTTGAATATACATATCAGTGTCTGCTTTGTGGCTTTTTGGCATAGAGACTGATGCCCGCAGGGGCACTGCTGTATCTTAGCATGGTTCTTCAGCTGGTCATTCTGAGTGATGCAGAAAAAAGAACAGGGTCTAATCATTTTAAATTCCTCTATTATTAGACAACATAAGAGGAAGAATTAATAAATTGACTGGAAAAATTCAACATTTGGAGAAGAAATGATTGATTTCTATGTATGTCTGTTTCAAAATAAATTCCAGGTGAATTAAGGATTTGTATATGAATAATTAAGAAAAAAGTGAATATTCATATGATCTTGGCCTTTCTAAGCAAGAGTCATAAGGAAAAGGGTAGTAGCTTTGATTACAGTTGATGGATGTAGTACACATATTATTCGAAACAAAATTATAATGCAAACAAGTTGGGGCAATATTTGTAATATAGGAAATGGTTACTATTCTTAATGTAGAAAGAGTTCTTACAAATCAGTGACAAACTCCCCTAGACAAATGAAAAGAAAATTTATTAAAGAAGTTATATAACTAGCCAGTAAAAGAAGAAGTAGTTTAACCTTGCAAATAATTAGAGTATTCAGGACTTAGTAGAAAAGCTACAATGATAAAGACTGTATTGGTAGGCCAGGCGTGATGGCTCACACCTGTAATCCCAGCACTTTGGGAGGCCGAGGCGGGCGGATCACGAGGTCAGGAGATCGAGACCATCCTGGCTAACACGGCGAAACCCCGTCTCTACTAAAAATACAAAAAATTAGCCGGGAGTGGTGGCGGGCACCTGTAGTCCCAGCTACATGGGAGGCTGAGGCAGGAGAATGGTGTGAACCCGGGAGGCGGAGCTTGCAGTGAGCCGAGACCATGCCACTGCACTCCAGCCTGCGCGACAGAGCGAGACTCCATCCCAAAAAAAAAAAAAAAAAAGACTGTATTGGCAAAGAGTAGACTGGCAGATCAGTGAAATAGAATAGAAAGTCCATAAATAAACCTACACATATGTGGCCAGTTGATTTTCAACAAAGGTGCTAAAGCAATTCAATGGAGAAAGGGCCGTTTTTTTCAGCAATGCTGTGGCAACAGTTGGATATCCATATGCAATAAAATGAACCTTGATCAGTACCTCACGCCATTTGTAAAAACTCAATCTGTCACAGACATAAATGTAAAATGAAAAACTATAAAACTTCTGGAAGAAAACATAGGGGATCTTTGCAACCTTAGCTTAGGCAAAGATATTTTGTACAGTACCAAGAGCATGATCCAAAAAAGAAAAATATTGAATAATTCACCAGAAAAGACATAATATGGCAGATAAGCACATGCAGATGTTCCACACCATTAGTCATTAGGGAAATGCAAGTTAAAACCACACCTATTAGAATAGATAAAATTTTTAAAACTGACAATACCAAGAGCTGGCAAGGGCGTGAATGGAGCAATTGAAACGCTCATACATTTCTGGTGGGAATGTAAAATCGTATAACCAGTTAGAAAAATCATTTGGCAGTTTCTTAGAAAGATAAACATACACTTACCCAGCAGTGGCCCAGCAAACTCACTCCTAGGTATTTACCCAAGAGATGAGAATTTATGTTTATGCAAAAGCCTGTACACACTTTTTTTGTGACTTTAAACTGTCCCAAACGGAAATAAATTGTGGAACATCTACACAATGGAATACTATTCAGCCATGAAAAATGGTGACCTATTGATGTGTACAACAACATGAGTAAATCTCAATGCGTTATTGAGAAAAACCAGACTGCAAAGACTACGTACTCTGTGACTCCATTTCTAGGCAAAACTTGCAAGGACACACAATAGCTGTGGTTGTCAGGGGCTGGGCTTGGGGAAGGGATGACTACAAAGAGGCACAAAGGAAATTTTGGGGTAACACAGCTGCTCTATATCTTGATTGTGGTAGTTGTTACGTGACTGCATTTGTCAGAACTTGGAGAAATGCACCCTAAAAATGGTGAATTTTGTTGTATATAAATTATACCTTAAAGAAGTTAGGGAAAAAATAATCAGGCCAGTATACATTAAAACAGATCTTTATAATTTTACCTAATAGGCTAATAGTAAGGATTATCTATGGTGTTGGTGAGTATGGGGCCCTCCCACAGGCTGCTAATAAATCTTACTGGCGTTAGGCTGGGCGTGGTGGCTCACGCCTGTAATCCCAGCACTTTGGGAGGCCAAGGCGGGTGGATCACAAGGTCAGGAGTTCAAGATCAGCCTGGCCAACGTGGTGAAACCCCGTCTCTACTAAAAACTACAAAAATTAGCCGGGCATGGTGGAACGTGCCTGTGGTTCTGGCTACTCAGGAGGCTGAGGCAGAAGAATCGCTTGAACCTGGGATGTGGAGGTTGCAGTAAGCTGTGATCATGTCACTGCACTCCAGCCTGGGTGATAGGGTGAGACTCCGTCTAAAAAAAAAAAAAAAGAAAAAAGAATAAATCTCAGTGGCATTAAATATGCACTACTTTCATAATCTGAAAAAAGTAGTGTTAATTTGGAAAACAGGAAATGTGTGGTTATATTTGAGAGAACTTTTCTAAACTTTTAATATGAAGGAAAATCTGAAAGTTATAATCCTACATGGAACCAACCAGGTTGTGTATTTATTGTAATTCCTAGAAAGATATACTGATTTTTTGCATACATTTTAAAACCACATGTCTAATTTAGGTGTTATGCCTGGAGAACTAGCCAAAACAAACATTTCAAGAGCTAATATTTTGAATTTTGAAATTTGTTATATTAAATTTGCTATTTAAAGTTCATTTCTCTTTACTCTCAAATGAGGAAGTTAGTTTCCTGGCAAGCTTAAACATTTTAGAGAAACCTGCATAATGTATCTTCTGTTAAAGGACATACCTTGCTTGACTTTTATCCCCAGTGCCCAGAAAGCTTTGTTTCATTAAACTTTTTGCTTTTTGAAAGAGAACCCATTTTCTTAGCCTGCCATTTGCAGCAGGTGATTTTTATCAACTGGTATTTTAACAGCTTGTATATTCATCTTACGTTAGCACACCTCAGCCTCACACAAAAGACTGTTTTTTGTTTTTGTTTTTGATTTTTTTTTTGTTTTTGAGACAGAGTCTCGCTCTTTTGCCCAGGCTAGACTGCTGTGGCGCTATCTCGGCTCACTGCAAGCTCCGCCTCCTGGGTTCACGCCATTCTCCTGCCTCAGCCTCCTGAGTAGCTGGGATTACAGGTGCCCGCCACCGCACCCGGCTAATTTTTTGTATTTTTAGTAGAGACAGGGTTTCACTGTGTTAGCCAAGATGGTCTCAATCTCCTGACCTCGTGATCCACCCGCCTTGGCCTCCCAAAGTGCTGGGATTACAGGTGTGAGCCACCGCGCCCGGCCCAAAAGACTGTGTTTTTAACATCAACTTAAGAAAACATCAGAATACTCCACTAGCTATCAAACTAAAACATTTAGTTGGTGGACACTCCAAATTTATACAATGCTAATTCATATAGGTCTCTAATCTAGTTGCATTTGACTGACTAGACAAATAGAATTGGACATTTTTAGATGTGGTGCTAAATTTAAATGTTTCTTCTTTCTAGTTCGAAGTTAAGCATATAAGCCTAAAAATTGCATTGCATTTGTCATAATCTTGTGGGAAATTTGAAATGTGAAATCACTGCTTGAAACTAAATTTAAAAAGCCACTCTGTATCCCTGGTGAAGCAGTTCTCCAATGGGTTCCCCCTTGGATGAGTATATCCATATTGAAACTCAGCTAAGCAGCCATCAGAGGATTTGAACCAGGTCTCTCTGAAGCTTTAGATCAGGCATGCTGTTTTCATTAGGCCACACTGAAAGAAATTGCCCAAGTATGATGTTTTCGCCGTCTTACCTTTCCATTTTCATTTGTAAAGTACTCTTCCTGAGTGGTACCAACAGCAGGCTTGTAAAATGATTTTATGAAGGAATGCTGAGTTGGAAGGGTGTCTGCTGCTTGTCTGGTTTGGATTTGTGTGAATGTGTGCAGTCCCACAATATGTGATTGATAACACTTTGACTTCTTGAACTTTTTCTGTTTTAACTTGAAAAAACAAGTTTGCACAGGGCCTTAAAAAGGTGACTGAAATAAACTGCAGCTTATCTTCCCTGATTTATCCCACCACAGTCTGCTCTGAGCACTTCTTAGTCTCCTTTTCCTCTTAGCTTTGTGTGTGTGTGTGTGTGTGTGTGTGTGTGTGTAGGATTGGTAATAACCACCACCTTCCTCTGTACCCTAAAACTCTGCTTCAGCTGCCTTTTGAGGGGGCCCCACAATATTTGCAGAACTCTTTTTAATTTCAGGTTTTCATTCAGCAAACTTCTGTTGAGCAGGCCCTGACTGAGTGTAGACTAGGGCCTGCTCAACAGAAGGCCCTATTCTGCACTCAAGGAGCTCCAAGTAATGGAGGGAAATAGAATATCTGTAATCACAGCCCATTGTGATGATGCTGAAATTGTTAGGTAGCCCAGGTTTCTAAGTTGGAGGGCAGTGTGGGAAGACCTTGGGGAAGATGAGGATCATTGGAGGATTTTAAGCACGTGATAGAATTGGCAGTGCCTTCTTGATCTGGAAGTCAGAGGACCCTCAGAGTAGGGAGTCTGGGATGTCTCCTAAGTTTAGATTGTACCGACCAGGGTAGATGGGGAGAAATAAACTTGGGGGGAAAAAATGATAAGCTTAGTTTTAGCAGCATTGATTTTTGAAGTTCCCCAAGGGACATTTAGATGAATTAAGATCTGGGAAAGGAGTATTTTAAAAAGTAGGTATCAGATGATGGCATTTAGTCTTTCTAGGGGAAAAAGAAACATTTCCCTGTTAAATAATAAAACCTTGCTTCTAACTAGAGTATTGATAAAACCAGGAATACTAGACATATCAGAAAATAGATCTAAAAAACTTGTGCAAGTTCTTCATTCCTCTTCTGCTTCTTTCGTATGCTGTTCAAATGATCTGACGGTTTTCTACTTTTGGAATGCTTTCTAGTCATGTTCCTTAAAACTAACCACTGATCTTGTTTGGAACAAGAAAGAATCTTTAGTAACCAAAGCTCTACATGATTTTGAATGCAGACAAGTAGTTCTTCTGTGTAAATAGGAATTCAGATGGATAAACATGGGCAATTAGGTTTCTGAGTGTTGTACAAAAAACAAAGGTCCTAGGTTTTATTATAGAACTCCTGGGACCTACACACTTCTGAAACAATACTTGCTATTCTAAGAAAGCATTGACTTCTACATTAGTGTTAGGTCATATGTCAGTGGCTTGTGACCGTAGTTGGAACTGAAAAGTGATTGTATAAATCCTGGCAGCTGTTAAGTGGTCTTGTAAAAGGTGCCCCTATTTTATCTGCTGTGGTTTTAGAACATTCTAGTTCTATTGCTTCTTTCATGATTTATGGCTATACTGATAAAAGAAAGCTGATAAAAGGAAAAAAGTAGAGGTTTCTACCTAAAACCCTTCTTCTGGTCTTCCCATTTTTATTATTTTCTAATCCTCCTCTTTTGTTGTATAGATAATTCACTTTAGAAATGACTTTTTAGGAAACCTCTCAGTAGTCCTGAAGTCCCCTCCCCATCCTGTTGGCATTTGCTTTTCCTCATATGAATGATTAGCATGTTCTTTTATTCTGTTTTGTTTCCATTTTGATCTTAAACTCTACCCCAACTCTAGAAATAGCATAATTCAGTTATATTATATAGACCTGCTGAGTGTTAGCCAGATAAGACTTCAGTGCTCATTTCTGTGACCTTATTTCCAGCTAGCTTGAAGGCAGCCAGTAAGGGGAACTTGTAACTCCCACCCTTTATATTATGAAAAACCTCATTATCTCCTCACTCCTTCCCATAGTTCCATGAGTTGGGGTTTGTTTTTTTTTTTTAACCAAGCCAATTACATTTATTAAATATTTCCTTTTTTTCATTTTTATTAACCAAGTGCCTATAGCTGGGTCTGAAATAAAAACATACACTTCAGATAGTCGTATCTATATGAAATTTGATTCAGATGGTTGATGTTTGTTAACCCGTGGATCTTTAATATGAATAGACAATTCCATTAACATTTTTTGGAAATGATTATAGCATAAGGTCCCCTGTACATTTCACTCTGTTACACCCCCATCCCCCATTTATGGTTTCGGTGATCCCTTGCAGTCTTAGGATCTCAAGCTGAGGCTGTGGTCTATACCTTAGGAGTTTGTAGTTTTGTTAACATGGTTTTTTTTTTTCTTATGGAAAAAAATAATTTAAAATATTCTCTAAAATGAATGGTTTTTCTTTTTTCTTAAGAGATGGGGTCTGGCTGTGTTGCCCAGGCTAGAGCACAATGGCTATTCACAGATGTGGTTTAGCACACTGTGGCCTCAAATTCCTGAGTTCAAGTGATCCTCCCACCTTAGGCTCCCTGCTAGCTGGGACTGTAGGCATGCACCACTGTGCCTGGCTTAAAATGAATGTTATATTAAGACAGGTACCACTTCCCACCTCCATTTGTGGAGGAATATGGTGGATAATTTTTGTTGATGCCATTCTTAGTCCTATAATACCAGATGTCTAATTCTGGGGACCCAAGCTCCTGAATCATCACCTTCTTTTAAAAGACCTGAGTTACTAAGAATAAGAAGCTTCCCCTGTTTCTTCTCTCTCCCATCTCAAACTGTGTTGGCCTTGTGCCTCCTTGAACTTACCTACTGTCTGTTTCCCACATCTGTTTCACTAATTTCCACTGGAGCATCCTTAGTGGCTTGGGAGGCTTGTAAGGGCAAGGGCATCTCTCAATTATCTCTGTCTGCTATGCCAAGAACAGTGCCTGCCACAGATGAAGCAGGGCAGGGCAGCAGCAGCCACCTTTGAATGTTTTCTCCGTGCCGAATACTTAGCATGGATTCTGTTTTAATTCATTTGATGTCCACAGCAGCTTTACAAGAAAGTAGATTACTATTAGTACGCCCATTTTAAAGATTGGGAACACATTTTAAAATAATTTGGTTAAAGTACCGCTCTGTTGAGTGGCCTGTTTTTATCTCTTTCCTTTGGCCCTTGGGATGAAAAAGTAAAATTATTCAAAGACAAAAGTAAAGTAAGAAGAGAAATAAAAAGTCTGGAAAATGAGGTGGGTGGATCACGAGGTCAGGGGATCAAGACCATTCTGGCTAACACAGTGAAACCTCGTCTCCACTAAAAATAGAAAAAATTAGCCGGGCGTAGTGGCGGGTGCCTGTAGTCCTAGCTACTCGGGAGGCTGAGGCAGGAGAATGGCGTGAACCTGGGAGGCGGAGCTCGCAGTGAGCCGAGATCGCGCCACTGCACTCCAGCCTGGGCGACAGAGCGAGACTCCGTCTCAAAAAAAAAAAAAAAGTCTGGAAAATAAATATATGGAATAAATGGCCCCTTGAATAATCACATTGTCTCAGTGGGAGAGTCATTTGCCCTCTCTGAAACTTAGTTACCCTGCTGTTCTTTTCTAGTTTAAATGCTTCAAATTATGTCATTTAGCTTAGCCACCTACTTGACATAGAATTGTATTTCTAAGTTTTTCAACCTTTTAGCATTTCTATATTTAGAAATTATTTGAGCCCTAACTGGAAACTGTGGGACTGTATATTTATGTTGCTTTTCTTCTTTTTTATTCTTCTAATCATGTATCACATCATAACAAGCAGAGTGTGTTAAGGTGATTGGACAAATCATCCTGAAGAGAAAATTTCCAAATAATTGGACTTCTTGTTGTTTGTGAGGCTGATCTTTAACAGAAAAAGAAAGTTTTCTTCAGTCAAATAAGAATGTTGGGTAATTGTTAGTTGATATTTATATTATTCATTATATTTTTAAAACATTATTTTGAATAATTGCACTATCAGATATCCAGTTTGGTGTGGACAAGAGGTAAAAAACCAAACTAGTTTATGTAC
Source organism: Hylobates moloch (assembly GCF_009828535.3). Classification (NCBI taxonomy): domain Eukaryota; kingdom Metazoa; phylum Chordata; class Mammalia; order Primates; family Hylobatidae; genus Hylobates; species Hylobates moloch. Next base: position 85,995,162 of record NW_026652283.1, on the reverse strand, counting down.
AGTTATAGTATGAGATAGTAGTGGAAATAATGTAATTAAACTCATTTTATAAAAGTTGATGTTTTGTAGGACTTATATGGAAAGACATGAATTTATTGTATTCAAATTCATATGTGTTAGTGGTTAGGTATGATTATAAGTAGTCGCATTAAACATTGTCAATATTTGAACAACAGAAGAAAAAGTTTTTAACTACCTGGATTTTTATTGTTTATGTATTTTCATTGTAAGCCATTTAAAATCACCCCTTTTTTTGCTGTGGAGGGATAGCCAAGTACATATTATTTTTTTACAACTTGGTAGGTTTCCCTCCTTGGATAATGGACATAGTTGGAAAGGTGGGATTTACTTTACAGTGAATTTCTAAAACATAACTTTTTGTAAATGAAGTGCACATTGCAAGAAAGGGAAAATAATTGTAATTGCCACTTGTTCACAGTGGTGGCTTGGGAGTTGGGACAAGTGACCCAAAATAGCAGATGCAGTTGGTACAAAGAGGAGGATTTAAGTTAAACATCAACTGTATAAATTTCCTTTAAAAAATCTTAATAAGGTACTACTAGGACTGGGGTTATAAATTCTTTTCACTGGCTGTTTAAAGAATAGATGTGACTAGTCGCCATTATTAAGATATGTTTGATTTTTGAATGGGGATGGCTCTCTGGATTCCAAAGTCAAGGCAAAGAAATGACAGTGAGTGGAGTGGACTCCTGAGTCAGCTTGCTGTCCTGGGGCAGATAATGCATGCATTCAAAAAGCGATGTCAGACCTCTTAGGGACACTGCAGAGCCAAGGGTTTGGACTGAATGATGCCCTTTCATCTTCAATTATGTAAATGTTGAATTTCAGTCTGCTTTTTTCATCTGATGCATTAGTTTCCATCAGAGTATCCTTAGTACAATTTATTATACATATTAAAAAATCACATTGTGTGTAACTTTTGGGTTTCTGCCTTTGTTGCCAATCTTTGTTTAGTTTGAACCAAGGAAAAGATATTAAGTTTTAATTATCTTGGGAAATAACATGGAACCTACATTATTTTGAGTGTTTTAAGTTTAAATGGAAACAGCAGTAGAATGTTAACAGATGTGATGACAAGGCCATGTGGTCTGCCCTTCCATTCTCTTTTAAGCCTTTTGTGGTCTAGAATACTTCTTGAATTGGTTTCTTATTATGTGAATGTTTATATTATCATGCCTGTTCTTTAGTTTCTGGAATGAATGAATGATTTGTGATGCCTTTCCTAAGTCATTTTCATCTTAAAAATTTTTTTTCATCTGAACAAAAGATCATTTTCCTGTATGATTGATGGGTTTGCTTTTTATTTAATGATGAAAGAGGTAAGGAGTTGTTTGTTACTGTCAAAGTTAGTCTAATGCTAGAGTTGAGAGGTCCTTAGATGTCAGCTAGCCCAGCCTTACCATTGGTGCAGAAATGCCTTATGCAAAATTTTAGACAGATGTTTGCCCTGCCTTTGCTGGAATACTTTTAGTGATGGATAACTCACTGCCTTTTCTGGTATTGTAACGGCTCCATTGAGTAGTTCCCCATTTTTAAGCTGAAATGTGTCTCTTAAGTAACCAAGTTTCATCCATTTTTAAGCTGAAATGTGTCTCTTAAGTAACCAAGTTTCATCCTCTGGAGTAATAGATAACCAGTCTTTTTCCTGATTGACTATATTGATGGCCATGTTTCTTTCCTCCTTGAGCTTTAATTTTCTTGCATATAAAATGGCATGAGTTACGTCACCTGGTTACCTCACTAGCATTGAGGTAAAGAACAACTTGAGATAATTGTGACCTTAGGCAAAATTCTTTTCAGGTTTCAGAGTATTAATATATTAGTTTTATTTCTGGTATATATTCTCATGGGAAAAACAGCAGTGTGTTGTCTGTTGGCTTGGGCACCTGGATACTTTTCAGTTGATGTTATTGCTCTGTTACCAAAGGCATTAATTTATCTCTTCATTGAACATTTATTGACCATTCACTGTGTACTAGCAATTACTATAAAAACATTGAAGAAGACAGACACCTTCCCTGCCCTATTGAGGCTTCTTTTCCTTCATGGATGTTTGTACTTTGAGATATAAATGCTTTTGACTGCTCAAGATAAAATAATATTGTTAGCCCACTTTTACTCTTAATGTTTTTGGTTTTCTAATTAGTCCAATATTTTAAAGTATGTCTTTGATTTATAGATATTTGGAGTCTGGGAGTGATCCTTTTCATGTTGGTGTGTGGGCAGCCGCCCTTTCAAGAAGCCAATGACAGTGAAACACTGACAATGATCATGGATTGCAAATATACAGTACCATCCCATGTGTCTAAAGAGTGTAAAGAGTAAGTAAAATAAAGTATGTGCAAACCTTAAGGACTCAGATTAAAACCAGACGTTTTAATTCCATTAATATGTCAAGAAAATTTGAGAGGACTTCAAACATCCAAGCATCTGGGTTGATTTTAATTTTTGAATTTAATATTTCTACTGTTGTTAAGAGTGTTTGGTTGGTGGGGGGGTGGTTAGCCCCTGTATGATCTGAAATTTAATATTAGAGTACAAAATGTATTCATCTGTTCCTTATTCAAGAAATCTATTACATGCCTCTTCAACCTTCAGGAGTGGCGGTTATTTCACTTGAACTGAAGAAATAGCATGGGAACTACCTTTCTCTGCATGAGCAAAAAGCAAGATCACCTGGAATTGTTTTAAGTTCCAGAGAAGAGTTAGGGCATTTACTTTCCTGAATAGACCATCAACACACTATTTTAGGGTTTACATAGTATGTCTCATAATTTTCTTCACACATACCTTCCGCTAATTGACTAAAGAGCTGTTTAGGTTTATGTGACTATGGGAAGCCAGCATAAAAAGTATACTCAATTATTTGGAATTTAAAGTAGTACATAGTACTGTGATATGTGTAGTGAGAAATATAGTAATGGAATAGAACTGTTGAAAGTTCAGTATTATATTGACATTTTAAGTGACATTTTTTAAATGAGCTCAGCTGAGATTATAGCCACTACTTAGAGGACTTTGCTGTAGAAACAGAGTTTTGCGTTTCTCCTATCAGCTGGTAAGAAGGAAATCTGATTGCCTGAGGAATTTTTTTCTCTAAATGAAGCCCCATCTCAGGTGGATGTTTAAGAACTTAGGTATTCAAGGCCAAGGCAGGTGGATCATGAGGTCAGGAGATCGAGACCATCCTGGCTAACACGGTGAAACCCCGTCTCTACTAAAAATACAAAAAATTAGCCAGGTGCCTGTAGTCCCAGCTACTCAGGCAGCTGAGGCAGGAGAATGGCGTGAACCTGGGAGGTGTAGCTTGCAGTGAGCCGAGATCGCGCCACTGCACTCCAGCCTGGGCAACAGAGCGAGATTCCGTCTCAAAAAAAAAAAAAAAACTTAGGTATTCAAACTCTGGATTCAAATATTGACTTCTCCATTTACTAATGATGTCGGAGTGGTAGAAACTACCATATAGGGTTATTGTGAAAATTAAATGAATTAATATGTGTAAAGCTCTTAGCTCGGTCCTTAGCATATAGGAAACTGTGAATATTGATGATGATTATTTTTATGACCTTACTGTTAACTATTCTCTACCCCAAGAAGCAGTGCAGTTGTCTGGGGGCATACGTTGTCTGCATGTTGGATGTTTGTGATTCATGTTGTAATTCAAGGAGTATTTCCACAGCTTCTACTGAAAAAACTTATTTTTATATTGATACATATATCATGCAAATAAGTATACAATGTATATATAGTAAAATGAGTACCTGTGTACCCATTATCTAGCTTAAGAAATAGAACAGTTCCTAGTATCTTAGTAGCTGTCTGTGTCTCCCTCCTAGAAAGATTATTTTTAATAATTATTGAGGCTGGTCACAGTAGCTCACACCCGTAATCCCAGCACTTAGGGAGGCCGAGGCAGGCGGATCACAAGATCAGGAGTTCAAGACCAGCCTGACCAACATACTGAACCCCTGTCTCTACTAAAAATACAAAAATTAGCCGGGCATGGTGGCTGGCGCCTGTAATCCCAGCTACTCAGGAGGCTGAGGCAGGAGAATCACTTGAACCCGGGAGGTGGAGGTTGCAGTGAGCTGAGATCATGCCACTGCACTCCAGCCTGGGCAACAGAGTGAGACTCTGTCTCAAAAAAATAATAATTATTATTATTGGGGCCAGGCATGGTGGCTCGTTCCTGTAATCTCAGCACTTTGGGAGGCCAAGATGGAAGGATCATTTGTGCTCAGGAGTTCAAGACCAGCCTGGGCAACATAGGGAGGCCCTGTCTCTACTAAACAAACAAACAAACAAAAATTAGCCAGTTACGTTGGCCCATGCCTGTGGTCCCAGCTACTGGAGAGGCTGAGGTGGGAGGATGGCATGGGCCCAGAGGGTCGAGGATACAGTGAGCTGTGATTGCGCCACTGCACTCCAGTCTGGGTGACAGAATAAGACCCTGTCTCAAAAAAAAAAAAAAATTATTGGGACTGTTTAGGTTTTTAAAATTTTTTCCTATTTTAGTTTTGCTAAGCTGTATTTTTTAAGGGAAATGTCTGCTTTATCTAATTTTTCAAATGTATTAACCTCAAGTATTTATATTATCTTTTTTTTTTTTGAAATGGAGTCTAGTGGTGTTCCCAGGCTGGAATGCAATGGCACAGTCTTGGCTCACTGCAGCCTCCACCTCCTGGGTTCAAGCCATTCTCCTGCTTCAGCCTCCCAGTTAGCTGGGACTAGAGGCGCGCGCCACCGTGCCCAGCTAATGTTTGTATTTTTAGTAAAGGCAGGGTTTTACCATGTTGGCCAGGATGGTCTCAATCTCTTAACCTCGTGATCCGCCTGCCTCGGCCTCCCAAAGTGCTGGGATTACAGGCATGAGCCACCACGCCCAGGCTATAATATCTTTTAGTTATATTTTTTAAGTCTGTAAGAAGTGTGGATATATTGTCCTTTTAACTGTCCTTTTTAATTTAAATATCACAATAGTGATAATTTATGCCTTATCTTTTTTCGTCTTGATCAGTTTTGCCAGAAGTTTGTTATTTTATTAGTCTTTTTCTAAGAACTACCTTTTGCTTTTATTAACAATTATAATTTTTGTTTTACGTTTTATTAATTTTCTTTTCTCTTGTCTGTAGTATTTCATGCCACTTACTTTCATGGGCTAATTCTGTTCTTTTTCTTTCTGTTGTTGGATACCTAGCTCACAAATTTCCCTTTTCTGTTGTAATAATTTAAGGCTATAAATTGCCTTCTGATACCATTTTAGCTGCATCCCACTAGTTTTGATTTATAGTTCTTTTGTTATTATTCAGTTCTAATAAGTATTTTCTAGTTTGTGTTGATTTATTTCATGTGTGAGTTGTTTACAGGGGTGTTTTACATTCCCAAATGTATGGCATTTTTCTAATTAGCTTTGTATTGATTTCTAACTTAATTGTGTTGTTGTCCAAGAATAATAGCCTCTATGGTACCAGTGTTGCTTTTGTTTTTTTGTTTTTTTCAGATTGCTGAGGCTTGCTTATGGCCTAGCATAAGATCTTTTTGTTCTGGAAAATAGTGTATATTTTCCAATTTTGGAGTTCTGCATAAATCCTTAAGATCAAGCTTTTTTATTATGCTGTTCAAAATTATTTGCATCCTTTCTGAGTTTTTCTTTCTCCTACTGGATCTATCAGTTACTGAGATATTCTTCCACTGTGATGGTGGATTTATTTTATTCTTGGAGCTCTGTCAGTTTTTGCTTTGAGTGTTTTGAGGTAATGTTATTAGGTGCAAACAAGTTGAAAAGTGTCGTATCTTCCCATTCTATCAATTTGTATCAGTGAGGTAATGGCCCTCTTTAGTACTGCTTTTTTGCCTTAAAGTCAGTCTGTGTTGTCTAATTTTAGCCACACCAGTCTTCTGTTGGTTACCGTTTGTGTGCTGTATAGTTTTTCTTTCTTTTCTTAAAATTCCCATTGTCCTGGTTTTAAATACATCTTTTTTTAACAGGCGGGAGCCGAGTTTTTCTTTAATCCCATCTGATCATTTTTGTGTTTTAAATGGAGAGTTTATTCCATTTACATTTATTGTAGTCACTGATAGATGTAGATCTATTTATGCCATCTTTTTATATGTTTTATGTTTGTCCTACTTCAGTTTTTTTTTTTCTTTTTACCCCATTATTCTTTGGAGTTGATGGAGGATTCCTTTCCTTTCCTTTCCCTTCCCCTTCATTCTTTCTTTTTCTTTCTTTCTTCCCTCCCTCCCTCCCCTTTCTTCCTCCCTCCCTCCCTCCCCCTCCCTCTGCCCTCTGTTTCCTCCCTTCTCTCCTTCCTCCCTTCTTCTCTTTCCTCCCCTCCTTACCCTCCCTCCATCCTCTCTCCCTTGCTTTCTCCCTCCCTTGCTCTCTCCCTCTGTCCTCCCTCCCTCCCTCTCTTTCTTTTCTTAGACAGGGTCTTGCTTTGTTGCCCAGGCTGGAATACAGTGGTACAATCATACATAGCTCACTGCAGCCTTCAACTCCTGGGCTCAATTGATTGTCCTGCCTCAGCTTCCTGAGTAGCTAGGACTACAGGTGTGTACCACCATGCCTGGATAATATTTAAACTTTTTGTAGAGACTGGGTCTCACTGTGTTGCCCAGACTGTTCTTAAACTCCTGGTCTCAAGAGATCCTCCAGCCTCTGCCTCCCAAAGCGCTGGGATTATAGACATGAGCTACCACGCCCTGCCAAGGTTTTTCTTTTTCCCTTCATTTGACTTTCCCCCTGAATTAGCGAGGAAGTTATAGTCTGTTATTTTAGTGATTTTTGTACCTGTTTTAACACAGATATACATTTTGTTTGTTTGTTTTTGTTTTGTTTTTGGGTTTTTTTTTGAGACAGAATCTTGCTCTGTTGCCCAGGCCGGAGTGCAGTGGTGTGATCTCGGCTTGCTGCAAGCTCTGCCTCCCAGGTTCACGCCATTCTCCTGCCTTAGCCTCCTGAGTAGCTGAGACTACAGGCGCCCGCCACCACGCTCGGCTAATTTTTTTGTATTTTTAGTAGAGACGGGGTTTCACTGTGTTAGCCAGGATGGTCTCAATCTCCTGACCGCGTGATCGACCTGCCTGGGCCTCCCAAAGTGCTGGGATTACGGGCGTGAGCCACCGCACCCAGCCAAATATACATGTTTTTATACCTTTTTAAATTATTTTTTGAGATGGAGTCTCAATCTGTCGCCCAGGCTTGAGTGCAGTGACACTATCTTGGCTCCTCGCAGCCTCCACCTCCCGAGTTCAGGTGATTCTTGTGCCTCAGCCTTTGGAGTAACTGGGATTACAGGCACACGCCACCACATCTGGCTAATTTTTTGTATTTTTAGTAGTGCTGGGGTTTCGCATTTTGCCCAGGCTGGTCTCGAACTCCTTAGCTCAGGCAGTCCACCTGCCTCAGCCTCCCAAAGTGCTAGGATTACAGGCATGAACCACTGTGCCCAGGGGCCTCATGTTTTTATACTTAATTTAACAAAATTTATAGCTTATTCTTATCTTTATTTTTTGGGGGGTGTGGGGGGAATGGTCTCACCCTGTCACCCAGGCTGGAATGCCTCAGTGCAATCATGGCTCGCTACAGCCTCAACCTCTCAGCCTCCCAAGGAGCTGGGACCACAGGTACAAGCCACCACAATTGGCTAATTTTTTTTTTTATTTTTTTGTAGAGATGGTGTATTAGTCCATTTCATACTGCTACAAAGAACTGCTGGGTAATTTATAGAGGAAAGAGATTTAGTTGACTTGCAGTTCAGCATGGCTGGAGAGGCCTCAGGAAACTTACAGTCATGGCAGAAAGTGAAGGGGAAGCAAGGCACCTTCTTCACAAGGCAGCAGGAAGGAAAAGGAACTCAGGAGAAGCTACCGAACACTTATAAAACCATCAGCTTATCATCACTATCACAAGAACAGCATGGGGAAACTGCCCCCATGATTCATTTACCTCCACCTGGTCTCTCCCTTGACACATGGGGATTATGGGGATTATAAGGATTATAATTCAAAATTAGATTTGGGTGGCGACACAAAGCCTAATCATATCAGACAGTGTCTGTCTGATATGTTGCCCAGGCTGGTCTGAGACTCCTGGGCTCAAGCAACCCCTCTGCCTCAGCCTTCCAAAGTGCTGCGATGACGTGCATGAGCCACTGCATCCGGCCTCTTTCTTCTCTTCTTGAACAACACAAAATCTTTAGAATATTTTAACTACCATCCAATATTTTAATAATTTTTCAAATGCCACAAAGTAGATATGATTATCATTCTACACAGTTAAAAATTTCATATTTACCCAGATGCTTGACAGAAACTGTTTACCCTTCCAAGTGGAATCACACTATCCTGTCAAAATAAAATTGTTCAGAATTTGTTTGGATGAGCATATGTTGGTGATAAGCATTCTTAGTTTTTATTTGGAATGTCTTCATGTTATATATGCTCCTAAAAGATGGTTTCATTGAATATAGAATTCTAGGTTGATACTTATTTTCTCTCAGCTCATGGAAGATACTATTCCACTGTTTTCTGGCACCCATTGTTGCTGTTGAGAAGTCAGCTGTCCATCTTATCATCTTCTTGTCTCTACGTAGGTGTCCTGTCTTCACTTAGGCTGCTTTAAGATTTTCTATTTATTGTGCTTAGGATGTGTTAGGCTTAGTGGTTCAAGATTTGTGTTCTTTGATGAATTTTGGAAAATTCTCAGCCATTATCTTTTCAAATACAGTTTCTTCCTCATTTTCTCATTTCCCTCACTCTGTCCTCTTCTTTTTATAAAACTGTTTTGTATTTCCTGTCTCAGTCTATTGATAGTTATTTCCTTAATTTTATCTTACATTAATTCTGTGTCTAATTTTTAAATTTTGTTTATTGATTTTGTTTTTAGTTACAGTGATTATTTTTCATTTTTAGAAGCCCTATTTAGTTTTTTCTCGATTGCCTAGTAATTTTATGTATAGTAGCTTCATTTATAGTACAAAGTACCATCTTTAGTTCCCTGGCTATATTTTCAAGATTCTCTTTCATGTCTTAAACATATTTAACACAGTTACATTTTATATCTGAAAATTTCAGTATCTGAAGTATTCGCATTCTAATTTTGCTTATGTTTTCTAGGTCTTGCTGTTGGTACTTTGTTTCTTTTTTTTGACTGATATTCTTTGTAATATTATTTGGAGAATTACTTGAGGCTGGTTTTAAGTTACATTCCTACAGGAAGGGTCTGTATATTTACTTCTCTACTAGTTGCCTAGGAGTGCTTCCAGCTGAAAGCACTATAAATTAACTTCTGTGTACCACACAGATATCATTAGTTTGGAACACAGACTTGTGTGAGGACCAGCTTGTAGTTAGAAGTTCTAAGTTGTTTCTCATTTTTCATTTACCCTCACACTGAAGCTGGAGTCCTAGCTCTTTGCAAGGGCTCTAGTTGTACTGTCTACCTTCAGTAGGCCTTACACATTATATTCTGTTACATGCACCCAACATAGCCTGTAAAGCTGAAGCAGAAATAGGCCAAAGGCCAGTTTTGTCATTCATTTCATAAGGGTTCTCTGCTTGTACTTCATTTTTAGTTGCTGAGTGTTACTTATTTATTCTGCCAAAATGGTGCCTTTAAATAAAATAGTTTCCTAAAAATACATTACATGGGCCGGGCGCGGTGGCTCATGCCTGTAATCCCAGCACTTTGGGAGGCCGAGGCGGGCAGATCACTAAGTCAAGAGATCGAGACCATCCTGGCCAACATAGGGAAACCCTGTCTCTACCAGAAATACAAAACTTAGCTGGGTGTGGTGGCATGTGCCTGTAGTCCCAGCTACTTGGGAGGCTGAGGCAGGAGAATTGCTTGAACCCAGGAGTTAGAGGTTGCAATGAGCCGAGGTTGCGCCACTGCACTCCAGCTTGGCAACGGAGCGAGACTCCATTTCCAAAAAATATATATATATATATAAAATATGGTATTTTAGTTGTTTTCATCAGAAGCATCATTCATTTTTTTCTGAAACAGGAGTGGGCTTGTATACTCTATTCTGTATGTCATTGCTGATCCTTGAATTTAATTCTGTTATGTCACTAAGCCAGCAGTGAATTCAAGAACAGATGTTGATACCTATAGTTAATTCTAGATGATAGGGAGCTCTTATTTGTGCATTTGGCTTATCAGTATACCGGGAGGTTGTGATTTTTTATTTTATGACTACAGTGGCACTAAATTTTTATTATTCCCATCTGCCCCACTGCCACCACTAGTGCACCTAATTGATGGTATAGGAAATCATTTTTATTAATAAAATGATCCATCATTACTAATCCTTGCAAGCAGTTTGCTTTAACAATGGACTTACCTTCCTTTCCAGCCTAATCACACGGATGCTACAGAGAGATCCCAAGAGAAGGGCTTCTTTAGAAGAGATTGAAAATCATCCTTGGCTTCAGGGAGTGGACCCTTCACCAGCCACAAAGTATAACATTCCCCTTGTGTCATACAAAAATCTCTCGGAAGAGGAGCACAACAGCATCATTCAGCGTATGGTGCTTGGGGACATAGCGGATCGAGACGCCATTGTAGAGTACGTCAATGCCCGTCAGTACAGAGGGCCACAGGTTTAGGATTCTTGGAATGGGCTCTGTCTGCTTAACACAGCCTTTGGACACCTGTGTAATAGATAAGAGTTCCCAGTTAGCAAAAGTTGTGTCATTTATCTCTAAAGTTTTTGGCCCAGGGCCTGACACAGGTTTTTTTTTGGTGTTTTGGTTTTTATGCTAGTGAACAAGTAAGCCATTGCTGGGTGGTGTCAGTGAGTGCTGTGGCCTTTTTCCCTTTCTATAGGGGTGGAATGAAACAGCTTGTTTTGTATCCCAGTATGTACCTTATCTGTAGCACTATTCTCATTCCTCTGTCTCCTTCTGGTCCCCAGTGAGTAGGGAGAACAGTACCACCTGCCTAGAGTCTTCTAAATCAGGAGTTGGTAAATGGTGCCGGCCACACATTTTTATAAGTGAAGTTTTATTGGGCCACAGCCATGCCCATTCATTTAAGTATTGTCAATGGTTGCATTGTGCTACAATGGCAGAGTGGTTGTGGGAGAGACCACATGGCCTACAAAGCCTGAAATATTTATTTTCTGGCCCTTGAGAGCCCCTGCTGCAGCCACCTGGAGCCTGCAAGTTATACAAGTTGTTAATTACATCCTTTAAAACCAAAGCCAGTTGTTTTTTTGTTTTTTTTTTTGTTTGTTTGTTTTTTGAGACGGAGTCTCACCCTGTCTCCCAGGCTGGAGTGTAGTGGCACGATCTTGGTTCACTGCAAGCTCCGCCTCCCGGGTTCACGCCATTCTCCTGCCTCAGCCTCCTGAGTAGCTGGGACTACAGGCGCCTGCAACCACGTCTAGCTAATTTTTTCTATTTTTTAGTAGAGACGGGGTTTCACCATGTTAGCCAGGATGATCTTGATCTCCTGACCTCGTGATCCGCCCGCCTTGGCCTCCCAAAGTGCTGGGATTACAGGCGTGAGCCACTGTGCCCAGCCCCAAAGCCAGATTTTAATAAACAGTTTGGAATCAAAGATAATACAGAGGAAAGATGCATTTGCTTTGTTCTGATAATGATTAATTTCTGTAAGAGGTCCTGACTGTAAAAACAAGGAATATTTCCACAAATTAAAGGTCAGAGGTTATCTAATGTGTTGAATGAAACAGTTGGGTATGTTGGAAAGAGAGTATGCTCTAGGAGGCAAAAAAGGGGCTCCCATCAGGAGGGCCCTTTCAGGATTTGATCCAGTTCCCTGACTTCAGGGAAGAGAAGCCTGTGGGCTGGACCTGCAGACCCCTGCCTTGTGTCTTCTTGCCACCCACAATGCCCACTGGGAGGCTCTGATCCCTGAGAAGGGCAGTGTTTGTATAAAGGACACTTTAGAGTGTTTTACATTACTGGAAAGAAAGGCTTATAAAAATAAACCCAGGTTCTTAATTTTGGTTTAAGCACAAATTTCTATAAGTTTCCAAATGTATTATGGTTCTTTACAGTATTGACTCACAGCTACTTAAATGACCTAAACATGTGGCGGAGATGGGACACTTGCTGTTTCTGCTACAGACACTCACTTTTGGAATGTGTAGAAAATGATTTTTCACTTCTGAGTGGGTAAAAGGCTGTTTATCTCTCTGAACTGGCCTTACGTTCTTAGCTTAAATAAATACATACATGCAGTAGTGTCATCTAGAACTACTTAATTAATATAAATTCAATGATAAATCCAAAAGGTAGTGCCATTTAAATGGTTCAGGTGACTCCAGTTTGTCAGTTTGCTGGTTTCCCGATAGCTGGGTGAGCCAGTCTTGCTGTCCTCTCAGCTAGCCTCACTCCGTGCTTGCTGCTCACATCATGAGAAGCTGCTCGTTCTGAGGGTGACTCCTGAGTTCCAGCACACACCTTTCTCTCACAATACATTTCCAAACCCAGGCCAACTCCTGTATTCAGTACTTTGCTGAAGAAACTAATAAGTCATTCTACCCTTGAATTTTACCTTGGACAATTCCTTTGGAATCTCATGCCTCAGCCTGCCCTGCCCCCAGTAGCTGTGACCCCAGTGTACATTTTGAAAAATGGGGTCTCTTGCTTCTTTCCTAAGTGTTCATTGTGTCAGTATTTTCAGTAACTACAGAAAGTTTCTGAAAACCGTAGTTATGTATTTCCTGGCCTCGTGGGATCCGCCAAAGCACACTCCTAGTGTGTCCTGTGACAGGTCAGCTACAAAAGAGTGGGCAGGGCTGTGGGCCTTGTTGGGCCTTGTGTCCCAGCACCTTGTCTAGCCAGACTAGGTACTCGGTGAACATTACTTTTTAAATGGATGAATGACTACATTGATTTTATTCAAAGTGATTGATGGTGACATGCTTTCAATTTCTTTGATAATTCCGTAGTGTCTAAATTGCCAGTAAATGCAGAGGGAGTATGAAAATAAAAACATTTTCTAAGTTTTCTGACTGATATTAGTACTTCAGTGCACATCCACGTAACACAGACCTCGTCTTCATGTACTTCTAGTGGAAGCAAGTAAGCCACCTGAACAAATACAAACACTGTACACACAAATTCAAATTTTGAATAATGCGTGCACTCATTATCTTATGTGTCTAAAACTGACGTCTAACTCAGCTGCTGTTGCCATTTTGGATTTTTCTCTCATTTATGAAAAATCTTCATAAAAATATGAACATTTTTATGCAGTGGTTTTTAGAATTTTGAGTGACCTAAATAACTACTAGTTTGGTTTTTTTCTGGTTTGCATTTTTTGCATAATTTTAAAGATTCCAGCCATTGAATTTAACTTGCTTGTACTTTAAAAAATCAGTTCTGCTTCTTGTAAAAAACCTCCTGATAATGGCTGACATTTGCTCTCACCTTGTTTTCCTCAGAGCCCTGGAAACCAACAGATATAACCATATCACAGCCACGTACTTCCTGCTGGCTGAAAGGATCCTGAGAGAAAAGCAGGAGAAAGAAATACAGACCAGATCTGCAAGCCCGAGCAATATCAAGGCCCAGTTTAGGTGAGAAAAAAATCTTCACTGATTTTAGTAAGTTTAACGTTTTGAAATAGCGAACTTTTTTTTTTTTTTAATGCTTCCTAACTCTTTGGGGCAAGAGAGTACAAATAGTGATGACGGCCTCATTGGAGAGGCCATACATGGGCTCTTCAGGTGTACATGAGGGTCTGGGTTCCCTCGTCACCAGGGATGCCATCCCCTCCTGGGCTCAGTGGGGACCGGGGCTGTGTCTGTTGGCATGGTCAGGAAAACGTGTTTGGAGAAGCAGCCTCAAGCCAGAGTGTCTTGCTAGTTATTTTCATTAAATTCTTCCAAATCCAACATGTATTAATCTGTTACTTTCTTTAGTTTTTCATTCTAGGAACAAGGCTGAATTTTCCCTCAGTTATTTGAAGTAATTTTTAAAATTAAATAGAGTATTGCTGTGCCACAGTGTTCTCTCAGGATTTCCGGGATTGGATAGTCACATTAGCTAGTTGATTTCTTAGCTGCTTGACCTTGGGAGGTTGCTTAACCTCTCTATGACTTAGCTGCCCGATCTGTAAAACAAAAGTAACAATGCTATTTACCTCATGGGGTTGTGGAGAGGAATGATGAATTAATATATATAAAGCACTTAGAACCAGGGCTTTGTGTGTTTGCCGTCACTGCTGGGAATATTTTGCCACCATTGTCTTCACTAAAGTCATGAACGTGCTGCTCCCCAAGCCTTTTCTAACCCCCTCTCTCCTCCTTCTCCTCCTCCTCCTCTCCCCCAACCTTCCCACCTTGCTTTTTCTTCTGCCAGAGTAACTTTCCACTTAAAATCAAAGCATGGAAAGGGCTTAACTTTTTTCATTATCATTATGAAATTTATTTCGAGTTTATCTTTACGCACTCAGATAAAGTAACCCATGGAACTGTAGTTCAAAAACAGAAGAGTGCTCCTGATTCTGAGTAAATCTGTGTGTACTTCCAAATATTTATGAATATATGTGTGTGAATATAATTGTGAATAATATTATTGTAAAAGATTAAGAAAGCCATTTCGATTTTAAGTTACTTGCAGTTGGCTCGCTACGTGAACTTTGTTGCTTGGGTAGAGTGGCAGAGTAGGGGGAGGGAAACATTCCCAGCTTGCCAAACAGTAAAGATTTAGAAGTCTAGTTTAACTAGAACATGAATTTAGTAACTCTATTCATATCTTGGATGCATTCCTCTGTAATAAAAACTAGGTACACTGTCTAGTGTCTGCTTAGAAGAGGACTGAACCCAGGGAGTGAGGAGATTCTTGGGGATGAGATAAACCACAGACTGATGCTCAGAGGTTACGGTCAACCTAGTCCTGACCCGAGCTCCCTGGCAAGAAAGAGTAACCCTAAGGCAGATCATCACTACTCGCCAGGTGCACCGAGACTGGAGCTACCACCAGGCTTCTGGAAAAGAATATTTAGATTTGAACTCTCTTCTATTCAGTGAAACATACCAGAACTCAGTCTAAAGCTGATTGTATATGTGAGACCAACATTAGCTATAAAGAAATAGTAGGCCAGGCACAGTGGTTCAACCCTTTGGGAGGCCAAGGTGGGAAGATCCTTTGAGCCCAGGAGTTCATGAGTAGCCTGGGCAACATAGACCCTGTCTCTATAAAAATTAAAAATAAAAAAAATTTTAAAATACCAGAGCTTTCTGAACTGTTTTCCTTTTGCTGTCATGGAGACTGAAGTGGAGAAGCTATGAGTGCCTTTTTTTCTATGGCACAGGGCCCACCGGCAGTGGCAGTGTCTCCTGACTTGCCTTCTCTTTGTTGTCACTGTAATGTTATTGACAAGACCCTGGACCTCCCTTGGTTCCATTGCTGGGTATGCCTTGTGGTCAGAATGACCTAGGAGGTAGAAACCTGGACTGAGTCAGGAGACTGTATTTAAAATGGCAACTAGCTGGGCAGGGATGGAGGAAGGGCAGGCCAGTGAGAGCCACAGCCACAGAGAACAGATACATGCTCTGTGGCCAGTGGGTAGTCTGGAAGAATCTGTGACAGGCCGGTTGAGATGGGTGGTTAACAGGAGACTGATATCCAGCCTCCTAGCCGGGCTGGGTGTCTTCACAAGCACTTTGGTAGGCAGAAAGAAACAGGGATTTGGCCTGCAGGTTCTGGAGTCCAGGGCAGGGTCCTAGACCTGGAATTGAGTGAGAACACAGGGACTCCACTAGAGAATGAAATCCCAGATGCCATCTCAGGAATGCAGGTATGAGACGTGACTTAGCTGAAAGGAGTGGTGTTGGTACAGATAGGATCCTGCAGCAGCGAGGTGGTGTGGTATTGGGAGTTGTCAAATCAAGTAGCTTAAGGTTTCTTAAATTCTAGAACAGATTCTGTTTCAGATATAGTAGCATTAACTTTGTTAAAAATATGAATAATTGTAGGGCTGCCCCAGTACATTCGTATGGAAGAACATGAGGTCTGAGAGAAGGGCCTAGGCATTTAGAATTATTTCTAATTGAGAACTCCTATGACTGACTGTGTCTGGGGCCTGTCTGCAGACTCCAGAGACTCTTCCTCCAGCCTGCCCTGTAGAGCCGAGGACAGAACTGTTGGAACTCTCTAGGGAGGAGCCAGATAGCAGGGTAGACATCTCATAGACTGCACGCAGATAGTCCTGGAGTGGAAAACCAAGAACTTAACCCATAAGCAGATAGTTCTGGAGTGGAAAACCAAGAAGTTAACCCATAAGCAGGACGTGGCCACACAGTGTTAGCCATTGTTCGGTTATGACCACTTCAGAGAATCCTGCTTCTTAGCTTCAAATTAAAATTTTTTTTTTTAACGACAGGTTTATTTTATTAAAGGGGAACCTGTGCAAAACAAAAGAAAACTTGCACATAGCAAGTCTAGTAGATATTCCACATACAGTGGCCACTGGTAAAATTTTGTTCCTGCTTTATTATTATAACCATATGACTATCCCCCTTGGGGAGAGAGGATAGTTGACAATTCAGGGATGTTTATTCAGAATAGCAGCTAGAGAGCCTCATTTAAAAAATTCATCATCTTTGGGTACCAAGCAGTATTCTTGTTACTTTGGCAACTCCAGCTCCAGGTTGGGAGATAAAATGAAAGTTTAAATAATGGCGAATTTTGTTATTCACTACTCTTGTATGGGCATTTAAAAATATACTTATTTAAGGCTGGCACGGTGGTGTGTGCCTGTGGTCCCAGCTATTCGAGAGGCTGAAATGGGAGGATTGCTTGATATCCCAGGGGGTCAAGGCTGCAGTGAGCTGTATTCATGCCCTTGCACTCCAGCCTGAATAACAGAGTGAGACCCTGTCTCAAAGACAGATATTTATATTTAACTTAGTGAGTTTTTTTAATTGGAGAAGAGATTTTTATATGATTTTGTATGATGTATATGTGTTATACATATAACTTTTTTAAAATTCAGATGCATTAAACTGTTTCCATTTCATTTTATAAACACCAAGTTCTTACCCCATGGTAAAATCAGGAGCCCTGGAAATTTCAGGTGAATTTTATTTGTAGTAATATACCTTTATGTGATCTAAGAACCAAAGAAACAAAACATGGTGTTCAGGTTTTGCTTTGCCAATAACCTCCATGGGCTTTAAAAAATGTTTGTCTTGTAGTTTAAAGCTTTTGTATAGAAAAGATGGAGTAGCTCTTTGCCCTATTTTCTTTTCTGACAGCTGTGATGAAGTTGTCACTTGGCCAATAAGCCACAGACTGAACCATGTTTCAAAACCACATTTGCCCTTCTGGTGGCCTTGCTGATGTTTACAGGATGTTGAATGGGCTTGCAAGGCTGCTGCTTTTTTCTTTAAATCTGTAGATTTTGTCCCAGTAAGTTCTATGTAATATACTTTACTATCATCTGCATAATGATTATATGGCTTTTTTTCCCCCCAATCTGTTACATAGGCAGTCATGGCCAACCAAAATTGATGTACCCCAGGACCTTGAGGATGACCTCACGGCCACTCCTTTGTCCCACACGACTGTCCCTCAGTCTCCTGCTCGGGCTGCTGACAGTGTCCTCAATGGCCACAGGAGCAAAGGCCTGTGTGACTCAGCTAAGAAAGATGACCTCCCCGAGTTGGCTGGACCAGCACTCTCTACAGTGCCACCCGCAAGCTTAAAACCCACAGCCAGTGGGCGGAAGTGTCTGTTCAGGGTGGAAGAAGATGAAGAGGAAGATGAGGAGGACAAGAAACCCATGTCCCTCTCAACACAAGTGGTTTTGCGCCGGAAGCCATCTGTGACCAACCGCCTGACATCCAGGAAGAGTGCACCCGTCCTCAACCAGATCTTTGAGGAAGGGGAATCTGATGATGAGTTTGACATGGATGAGAATCTGCCTCCCAAGTTGAGCAGGTTAAAGATGAATATAGCTTCTCCAGGTACAGTTCACAAACGCTACCACCGGAGGAAAAGTCAGGGCCGGGGCTCCAGCTGCAGTAGTTCGGAGACCAGTGATGATGATTCTGAAAGCCGGCGGCGGCTCGATAAAGATAGCGGGTTCACCTACTCCTGGCACCGCCGGGATAGCAGCGAGGGGCCCCCTGGCAGTGAGGGGGATGGCGGGGGCCAGAGCAAGCCGAGCAATGCCAGCGGAGGGGTGGACAAGGCCAGCCCCAGCGAGAACAATGCTGGTGGGGGCAGCCCCTCCAGCGGCTCGGGTGGCAACCCCACCAATACATCGGGTACCACACGCCGCTGTGCCGGCCCCAGCAACTCCATGCAGCTGGCCTCTCGCAGTGCTGGGGAGCTCGTTGAGAGCCTCAAACTCATGAGCCTCTGCCTCGGCTCCCAGCTTCATGGGAGCACCAAGTACATTATTGATCCACAGAATGGCTTGTCATTTTCCAGTGTGAAAGTCCAAGAGAAATCTACGTGGAAAATGTGCATCAGCTCCACAGGGAATGCAGGGCAGGTCCCTGCAGTGGGCGGCATAAAGTTTTTCTCTGACCACATGGCTGATACCACCACTGAATTGGAACGGATAAAGAGCAAGAACCTGAAAAATAATGTGCTGCAGCTACCTCTGTGCGAAAAGACCATCTCTGTGAACATCCAGCGGAACCCTAAGGAGGGGCTGCTGTGCGCATCCAGCCCAGCCAGCTGTTGCCATGTCATCTGACTGTGGCCCCATCTGGCCGCTAGCACGCTTCCTGCTCGGAGCAGTGAAGACCGGCTCACTTCACTGTTCCCATTTGGTTTTACTATTTTAAAGTGGGCGTTAGGAGCAATTATTTATTACCTTTCCATTTGTTCGCCTGATGATGTGACAATGCATGGTCTTTGTGCATGCTGCTAGACACTTCTTTTCCAGCCGAAAAGCCTATTATGTAATTTTTACATTCATAATTTTAATGTGGATGATCAGGATTAAATCAAGATGTATATCTGGAACCTCTTATAAATGGAGCACTTAGAAATTTGATGTTCTGCACTTAACCTAGAGAGAGAAAAAATGCTTTTCTTTGTGAAAAATCTGAATTCCTGTCCTGACCTTCTGTGATGTGGAAACTCTGGGCTCTGAGACACACTCTGGTGTCTGAGACAGAACCAAAGCAATAACGTTGTGATGCCCACAGGCCTGGAGCCAGCTAGCGACCTTGTGCCGCCCAGCTGTCCATGGCCCGTGCAGAGCAGAGGACAGTGAGTGTCTGCACTGAGAACCTTAAACCACAGTTGAACATACCCACACCTGTTTGTCTTAAGCTATAGTGTAAAAACAAAGTTTGGGCTCTGAAAATTTTAACTGAAAAAGATTTCCTTGTTTTTGTAATAGGTGAGATAAAGTACTTAGATTTATAAGGCAGCTTTCCCTGTAGTGATAAATTACAAGCAGACAATCTTATTTTGTAATGTGATGAAGTGATGATGTCTTAACTCTACTTAGAGAGTGTATGTCTGTCTAACAGAACAAAAAGATGCTCTGTGTAAATTCCTTCCTGTAGGGCACACTGCAGGATTTCCATGTAGATAGAAGAACTATAGGGCCTAGTACAGAAGGTGCACACAAATGTTGGCAAAGTCAAAACCCATGAATTAAAATCTGCTGGGATTTGGGTTTTAGGAGTTTGGTAATTAGGTTATCTCTTTTGTTATTTTCATTCAGTTATATCCTTTGGCTCAGCTAGCTTTGAAATTGGCTGATGAAAAAATATACATAAAAGGGTAAAATTCACACATACAGCAAACAAAAATGCACAAAGCCTGCTTTGTAACTTTTTTTTCTGGAATTGTTTTTCACTTGCCTTTTCCTGCCAAAACAATAATCAAAGAACTCTTACTTTAACCTATTCCTGTACAAAGACTGTTTTTGACCAGATAATCATCTGTTGTGGCATTCTGTCTTGTAGGACACTGTATATTGCAAATTGCTGATTATGGAAGGGGCCAGTTGCTGTTTTTTCATGCAGTGCCCTGGGAGTCTTAAAAGCAGTGCTTAGCAACATTGGTGATAGAATGTGGCTGGGACCCAGGGCCCTTCCCCACTCTTCAGCCCTGCGTCATGTCTCTGAGGTGACGGACTGAGACGCATCTGGTCCTGTAATTCAGAGAGTGGGCAGATCACCAAAGAACTGCATTGCTGTGGTCACTGTTTCTTCAAGTACACACTGACTCTGTTACTTTAGGATAAATATATTTTACTCAGAACTCTGAATTTCACAGTATACTTACTAAACTAAGTAAAAATGATACTTAAAATACTTATTTTACTTTCTAGACCTAGGCTAGATATGTTTTAAGCTACAGCTCTAGTTCATTGTGATATTTATAATTTGAAAGCTATGAGAATAGATGTGTGGGTGAAGCCATAGAACATATTTGCTTGAAATTCTTGAGCAGGGATCTTATAAAGGGCCAGAAATAAGATGTGTGGTTCACATAGATAGTGAGCATAACATCTGTATTAAACGTAGGAGAGAAGTTTATAAAGGGCATTGGCAATAAACTCTTTGTTGCAGCTGTTTTCCAAGCAGTGTAAATACTTTTTCCTGTGATTATGTATAGCCTTGGAATGGCACCTTTTAACTAACCCATATGTGTTTGGTTTCAATGGTTTTTTTATATTCAGATGTATATATGGTGCTCACTTTAGGATCAGCAGTGTTGACCATTTATGCTGCATAGCTGTATTATAGCCTTATTAGTTGTGTGGTTGACCCTTGGGGTATACAAATGTCAGTCTGAGTGGTGTCTTACTCCTTTGTTTATAAGTGAATGATTGTGCATGTTTTGTATGTCATAGTATGTCGTCACATAAAAGGGAGGGAGCGAAAAACCATTACATTAAGATAATATTGGACCAAACTACTTACTTGCTCTAAACAGTTACTTGTACCCCTTAACCTGTCTTCAAAAGTTGCATATAGTTACGGTAGTGTATAAATTAAATATTGTGGAAAAACAGTTAGTCTTGTATTTTTCTGTATGTGTGTATATATATAATTATGTACTTCTGGCAATTCTATCTGTATTTAAAGAAAGATGTGACAATCTTGACACCAATTTTAAGAATAGCTGTGAGACCGAATTAAAGATAATCCCTACCAAGTGAAAATTGATGTGTGTTAAGAGGGTACAGAATTATCAACTGATTTGGTCAGTTGCTTCCAATGCTGGTTGATTTCCTCATTGTGTAAACATTGACAGGTATGTGACAAACGGGAAAATCCAAATAATAAAGTGACATATTGGTGTTCAGCAATATAAACCGTGTCCTGTGTTGTATTGCTTCTCATGAGTGCAGCTTTGTGTGATCCCACCTCAGTTAGACCCAGCCTCCTCCACGCCCTGTGCCTGCACCACCAGATGTGGCTGAAAAAGTACAGTCATTATTATGTTTAAACTCATGGCCACAAATAAGAGGTGGGGCCAGGGTACCCATTAAGTATTCTTTATTTCTCTATTTCATCTCCTTTCCTCACTCTGCTGGTCACCATGCTGCCTAATTAAATAGAGGGAAGCAATGAGAACGGCCACAAGTTCCCACCTTTGCCTTCCTCCCTCCCTTCATATACATTCACATGCTCTGCCCTTCCTCCTATTACTGTGATTCCAAGGTCAGCTACTCTTACTCAGTTCTCACAACCATTACCATAATCGGCTTTTACAACCCCCCGCCCCGCAAAGAAATCTTGTGCCTTTTGGCATACTTTACCTTGTCCGCAACAACTCCCTTTACTCCAGCCTCATGCAACCACTTCCTGCGATCAATTTGCAACCCCATGTTAGAATCTGATGAATTGCTCCCTCTTCCTTATGAACTTCCCATCTTTCAGTATCTCACTTCTGCCTTGCTGCTCTTCAAGTCCACTGGTCCTTCCTCATTCTTCCAACCTCTAAATTTGGAATGTCCCAAGGTTCAATTCTGGACCCCTGCTCTATCTGCAGTGACTCCTGATCTCATTTAGTCAGTATCTATATGCTGATAGAAGCCCAAAACATATTTAGCCCATATACCCTGGGAACACTGGATTTCAACTATCTATTTGACATTTCTACTTGGATGTGTCTGTGTGTCTACAGCATCTCAATTTTTACAAGTTCAAAACTCCTAATCTTTCCCCTCAAATCCTTTTACCTAATGCACCCATCTTCATAAATATCAACTCCTAGCCTTCAGTAGTTTCATTCAAGCTGAAAATCTTGGTGTCATCCACTTTTTCATCCCAACATTCAGCTTATGAGCAAATCTTAAACTTGCCTTTCAAAGTTGACTGCTTCTCATTGCCACCACCACTACCACTGTAAGTCCATGACACTCAACTGTAAATGCCTCTTAAAGGGTTTCCCTGCATTTGCCCTTGTCCTTCTCATTTATTTTCCACTTAGCAGTATGAGAGATCATTTTAAAGGCTAAATCATACCATGTTTTGAAAGGTGTTTGGTTTCCAAATATTTGGGGTTTTCCCACATAGGTTTCTATAATTTTTAGTTTAATTCCATTTTTATCAGTGTGTGCTTTCTATAGTTTAAATCTTTTGAAATTACTGAAACTTGTTTTATGGCCCAGCATACGACCTATCTTGGTGAATGTTTCCTGAGTGCTTGGAAAGTGCTATTAGTGGAGTGTCCTGTACATGTCAGTTCGTTCAAGTTGGTTGATAATGTTCAAGTTTTCTATATTCTTACTGATTTTCTGTCTCAATTATTGAGGAGTGTTGAAATCATGGTTGTGGATTTGTCTATTTCTCCTTTTAGTTCTAGCAGTGTTATTTTAGAAAATTGAAGCTCTGTTGTTTGGTACATACGCATTTAAGATTGTTATGTCATATCAATGAATTTTTATCCCTTTCCTCATGAAATGTTCCCTCTTTATGCCTGGTAAATTATTTGTTCTGAAATCTACTTTGTGTGATAGTGATATAGTCACTCCAGCTTTCTTTGGACTTGTGAGAATATATCTTTTTCCATTCTTTACTGTTAACCTATTGTGTCTTTATGTTTAAGGTTTGTTTTTTGTAGATATCATATAGTTCGAGCTTGCTTTTTTATCCCTTCAGCAAATGTCTGTCTTTGATTGAGGGTTTAGATGTATTACATTTAGTGTAATGGTCAATATGGTTGAGTTTAAACCTACCTAGTTTTCTATTTGTCTCATCTGTTCTTTTTCCCTCTTTTACTACCTTGTTTTGGTTTAACTGAGCACCTTTTGTTACTCCATTTTATCTCTGCTATTGGCTTATTGGCTGTAACTCTTGTTTTTCAGTGGGTGCTATAAGATTTGCAATACATGTCTTTTATTATATCACAGTCTATCTTAATATATCACTTCATGTAGAATATAAAAACCTTACAACTGTATGCCTCTATTTTCCTCTTCCTGTTCTTTATACTACTGTTGTCATACATTTTATTTTTGTATATGTATAAATATTGTTTTAACTAGTTTTTAAGGGATTAAACATGGGTTAGGGGGAGTATTTTAGCTACATATTTGTCATTTGCAGCACTCTTCATTTCTTTGTGTAGATCCAGACTTTGGTTTTCCTTCTGCCTGTAGAACATTCTTTAACATTTCATATAATGCAGATCTGCTGACATTACATTCTGTCAGCTTTTGCTTTGAAAAATTATTTTTCCTTTATGAAAGATATTATCATTGGGTATAAAAATTCTTGATTGATTTTTATTGCAATGCTGGACACTGAATTTTACATTGTTGAATGCTGGAATTTTTTGTATTCATGTGAGAAGTGTTAGATTTCATTTTGGAATGCAGGTATTTAAAATCATTGGATCCTTCATATCTCACTTTTAAACTGTTAGGGCAGATCCTGAGCAGTCTTCAGTCTAGGGCTAATTTGGCCCACTACTGAGGCAATACCTCTCTAGGGACTCTATTGGGGCTTTTCTACTCCGGCTGGTAGGAACATGAACTATTCCCAGCCTTGGGTAAGTTCTGAGCATTGTTCAGCCTGCTGCTTTCCAGTGGTTTTCTCCAGCCTCAGGTAGTTTTCTCATAAGTACTGATCAGTACTCAACCAAAGACCACAGATTTTCTTTTGGAGCTTGCTCACTATCTGTGCAGCTCCCTCCTCTCTGCCCTGCACATTGATCTTGAACTTCAAACTACCTGCTCAACTCAACCAGACTATTTGGGCTCTCCCTGTGTTCTGGCAACTGCCTTTGGGCAGTGAGCTGGGGAATTCAACTCAGGGCTCACCTCATTTGCCTCCCTTCTCTCGGGGTGACAGCCCTATGCTGTCTGTTGCTCAATGTCTGGAAACTATTGCTCCATATATTTTGTTTGGTTTCCTAGTTTAAGGCCAGAAACAGCAGTCTAAATAGTGGGTCACTCCCCTGCTCAAAATCCTTCCATGGCTTCCCATCTCAGATTTAAAAGTTTAATCCTTGTGTGGTGGCCCACAAGGCCCTAGTCTGTCCTCTGCCCCAGTTACCACATCTGCTCCTCTCAACTTGCTCATTCAGCTCTGGCTGCAATAACCTCCTTGCTAGTCCTTGAACAGGCCAAACACAGGAGATGTCAGACTTCGGGTGGTTGTTAATCCATGGCCCTTCTGCCCTCTACAGCTGCTCAGCAGGGATGAGGTTTCTCAGACTTCTGGGATCTGGGGAGAGACAGATGAGAAGGGGAAATAGGATGTAGCCCTTTTTGAGCTATTAGGGCCTAAGGACATTGTGACTACCAGGGAGAGAGTCATGTTTTTCAGGACCTCTGAATCCAGGACTAAGCACTTGCTGGACACCGCACTCTGAGCAAGGTGTTACAGATTGGCAAGTCAGAAGAGAAAAAAATGAATCGTGGTTCTTGCCAGTTCTTAATGCCCTTGGAGAATAAGATGGTGATTTAAATTAGCACAAGTTGATGGATCAGAGGTGGTGATGTGTCTGCACAGCACCGCTATCGGGGTCAGGGAATTCGAAGAAGGGCAAAGCAGGGAGGGAGAATGCAGAGAGTGGAGAACTGAAGAGTGTGAGCAGGGCTCCAATCATCTGGAGGTCCCTGTGTGAGCCACAGGAGGTAGCAGTGGACTTTGCTGAGAGAGCATTCATTTTGCTTCTTGATTCCTTTATCCTTTTACAAGGACTCCAAGGTTTCTGGATTAGAAGATGGAAAGAGTGGGGGTTGGGGTGGGGCCACTGGTAGAGTCACTAAGGGGAACACCAGCATGAAGGTGGAAACAAGACTGAGTCAATGTCCTGCTGGCAGAGCTGGCTTCATGTGTGTATGTGACCTGTATACTCATTTGGGAGCACCACACTTAGAAGAGTCCCACACTAAGTTCGATGCTCTGCTGTTGTTTTAAAATTCATTGCCACATGGCACATACTCCAAAATTGATCACACAATTGGACATAAAACAATCGTCAGCAAATGCAAAAGAAGTGAAAACATACCAATGACTCTCTTGGACCATGGTGCAATAAAATTAGAAATCAAGACTAAGAAAATTGCTCAAAACCATATGATTATACATGGAAATTAAATAACCTGCTCCTGAATGACCTTTGGGTAAATAATGAAATTTAGGCAGAAATTAAGAAAGCTACCAGAAGACAAGAAATAACCAAAATCAGAGCTGAACTTAAGGAGATTGAGACACAAAAAAACATTCAAAAGATTGAATCCAGGCATTGTTTCTTTGGAAACATTAATAAAATCAACTGCTAGCTAGAATAATAAAGAGCAAAAGAGA
The DNA here is from genome assembly GCF_009828535.3 of Hylobates moloch. NCBI lineage: Eukaryota > Metazoa > Chordata > Mammalia > Primates > Hylobatidae > Hylobates > Hylobates moloch. The sequence goes on along the minus strand of NW_026652283.1, from coordinate 85,969,414 downwards.
GATGATCCAAATAAACACAATTAGAAACAACAAACAGGATATTACCACTGACCCCACTGAAATGCAGATAACCATCAAAGAATATTATGAACACCTCTATGCACACAAACTAGAAAATCTAGAAGAAATGGATAAATTTCTGAATACATACACCCTCCCAAGACTGAACCAGGAAAAAACTGAATCCCTGAACAGACCAATAATGAGCTCCGAAATTGAATCAGTAATAAATAGCCTACCACCCCCAAAAAGCTCAGGACCAGACAGATTCACAACCAAATTCTACCAGATGTACAAAGATGAGCTGGCACCATTCTTACTAAAACTATTCTTAAAAATTGAGGAGGAAGGACTCCTTCCTAGCTCATTCTTTGAGGCTAGCATCATCCTGATACCAAAACCTAGCAGAGACTCAAGAAAACTTCAGGCCAATATCCTTGATGAACATTGATGCAAAAATCCTCAACAAAATGCCGGCAAGCCAAATCCAGCAGCTCATCAAAAAGCTTATCCACCACGATCAAGTAGGCTTCATCCCCAGAATTCAAGGTTGGTTCAACATATGCAACTCAATAAATGTGACTCATCACATAAGCAGAAATAAAGACAGAGACCACATGATTATCTCAATAGATGCAGAAAAGGCTTTCAACAAAATTCAACACCCTTTCATGTTCAACTCTCTCAATAAACTAGGTATTGAAGGAACATACCTCAAAATAATAAGAGTCATCTGGCCAGGCATGGTGGCTCACGCCTGTAATCCCAGAACTTTGGGAGGCTGTGGCTGGCGGATCATGAGGTCAGGAGTTCAAGACCAGCCTGGCCAACATGGTGAAACCCAGTCTCTACTAAAAATATAAAAATTAGCTGGGTTTGGTGGCACGTGCCTGTAGTCCCAGCTACCTGGGAGGCTGAGGCAGAAGAATTGCTTGAACCTGGGAGGCGGAGGCTGCAGTGAGTGGAGATCGTGCCACTGCACTCCAGCCTGGGCAACAGAGTGAGACTCTATCTAAAAAGTAATGATAATAATAATAAGAGCCATCTATGACCAACCCATAGCCACATCATACTGAATGGACAAAAGCTGGAGCATTTCCCTTGAAAACTGGCACAAGACAAAGATGTCCTCTCTCACTACTCCTATTCAACATAGCATTAGAGGTCCTGGCCAGGGCAAGTCCTGGCAAGAGAAAGAAATAAAGGGCATCCAAATAAGAAGAGAGGAAGTCGAACTATCCCTGTTTGCAGACACATGATTCTATATCTAGAAAACCCCATAGTCTCAGCCCAAAAGCTCGTTCAGCTGATTAACAACTTTGGCAGTCTCAGGAAACAATATCAATGTACAAAAATCACTAGCATTCCTATACATCAATAATAGTCAAGCCAAGAGCCGAATCAGGAAGGCAATCCCATTCACAATTGCCACAAAAAGAATAACATGTCTAGGAATACAGCTGATCAGGAAGGTGAAAGATCCTCTACAATGAGAACTACAAAATACTGCTCAGAGGCTGCAGTGAGCCGAGATTGCACCACTGCACTCCAGCCTGGACGACAGAGTGAGACTCCTTCTGAAAAAAAAAAAACAAAAAACAAAAAACAAACAAACAAAAAAAAAACACTGCTCAAAGAAATCTGAGATAACACCAACAAGTGGAAAAACATTTCATGCTCATAGATAGGAAGAATCAATATCATTAAAATGGCCATACTGTCTAATGCAATTTACAGGTTCAATGCTATTCCTATCAAAATACCAATGACCTTCTTCACAGAACTAGAAAAAACTATTTTAAAATTCTCATGGAACCAAAAAAGAGCCTGAATAGCCAAGGCAATTCTAAGCAAAAAGAACAATGCTGGAGGCATCATGCTAACTGATTTCAAACTATATTACAGGGCCACAGTAACCAAAACAGCATGGTACTGGTATCAAAACAGACACACAGACCAATGGAACAGAATAGAGTCGAGAAATAAGTCTGCACACCTACAACCATCTGATCTTTGACAAAGCTGACAAAAACAAACAATGGGAACGGACTCCCTATTCAATAAATGGTACTAGGATAACTGGTTAGCCATATGCAAACTGAAACTGGACCCCTTCCTTACACCATATACAAAAATCAACTCAAGACAGGTCAGAGACTTAAATGTAAAACCCAAAACTATAAACACCCTGGAAGACAACATAGGCAATACCATTCTGGACATAGGAATGGGCAAAGATTCCATGACAAAAATGCCAAAAGCAATTGCAACAAAAACAAAAATGGACAAATGGGATCTAATTAAACTAATGAGCTTCTGCACAGCAGAACAAACTGTCAACAGAGTAAACAGACAACCTACAGAATGGGAGAAAATTTTTGCAAACTATGCATCTGACAAAGGTCTAATATCCAGCATCTATAAGGAACTTAAATTTGTAAGAAGAAAACAACCCTATTAAAATGTGGGCAAAAGACATGAACAGACACGTCTCGAAAGAAGATGTACATGTGGCCAACAAGCGTATGAAGAAAAGCTCAACATTACTGATGAGAGAAATTCAAATCAAAACCATAATGAGATACCATCTCACACCAGTCAGAATGGCTATTATTAAAAAGTCAAAACAGACGCTGGTGAGGTTGTGGAGAAAAAGGAACTCTTATATACTGTTGGTGGAAGTGTACATTATTTCAGCCATTGTGGAAAGTACAATTCCTCAAAGAGCTAAAAAAAGAACTATCAACATACCAAGGGGTATATACTTTTGATATATACCCAAAGGAATATAAATAGTTCTATCATAAAGAGACATGCACATTTATGTTCACTGTAGCACTATTCACAATAGCAAAGATATGGAATCAACCTAAATGCCCACCAATGATAGACTGGATAAAGAAAATGTGGTACATATACACCATGGAATACTACACAGCCATAAAAAGAACAAGATCTTGTCTTTTGCTGCAATATGCACAGAGCTGGAGGCTGTTATCCTTAGCAAACTAACACAGGAACAGAAAACCAAATACCACATGTTCTCACTTGTAAGTGGCAGCTAAATGATGAGAACACATGGACACATAGAGGGGAACAACAGATACTGAGGCCTACCTGAAGGTGAAGGGTGGGATGAGGAAGAGGACAGGAAAAATAATAGATACTAGGCTTAATACCTGGGTGATGAAATAATCTGTACAACAAACCTCCATGACACCAGTTTACCTATATGACAAACCTGCACATGTAGCTCTGAACTTAAAAGTTGAAAAAGAAAATAAAGTTTTTTATTTTTGTGACAGAGTCTCACTCTGCCAGGCTGGAGTATGGTGGCATGATCTCAGCTCACTGCAATCTCCATCTCCTGGGCTCAAGTGATTCTCCCACCTCAGTCTCCTGAGTAGCTGGGACTACAGGCGTGTGCCACCACACCCAGCTAATTTTTGTATTTTTAGTAAAGATGGGGTTTCACTGTGTTGCCCAGGCTGGTATCGAACTCCTGACCTCAGGTGATCCACCTGCCTCTGCCTCCGAAAGTGCTGGAATTACAGGTGTGAGCCACTGCACCCAGCCTAAGATAAAATTCTTAATAATGTTTGAAAAAGGGCATTGCATTTTCATTTTGCACCTGTGGGTTCTGCACCTGGCCAAGGGATTCCTTTGTAGATCTGTGCTCTGCAAGTATTGAGGAAATGCTCTCACCCTTGAGAATGGGAGACTTTGGTGAGAGCTTAGGCCCAGAGAAGGCAGCAAAGGCCCGAGACAGAAGCCCAGGGACCACTCAACTGTGGAGGTGGGGAGTGAAGGGCCAGAGAGTGGGACACCAGCAGGTGAGAATTCTCACAAAGGCTGTGCAGCCTGTGAGCCAGAGGTCACCCTGAGGCCAAGGGGAATTTTTAAAAAACCTAGAAGTAGGTCCTGTGGGGGCCTCTCTGGAAGTGTGAGGAGACAGGGGGTTAGAACACAGGTGGGCACTCAAGAATGGAATGGAGGCTCTTGGAAATGGGAATTCCTTCCCTCTTAGCTATCCTGCTCCTTCCCCTGGCTCTGCCTGGACAACTTCCCTTCCACAGCTCTCTCTAGCTCACCCATGCTGCTCTCAACCCGAAATTCTCATTGCCCGTCCACTGACTCATGACCTGTGTGCCACGAAAAGAGTCTCAGAGGAGGGCGGGGCACGGTGGCTCACACCTGTAATCCTAGCACTTTGGGAGGCTGAGGCGGGCAGATCACCTGAGGTCAGGGGTTCGAGACCAGCCTGGCTAATGTGGTGAAACCCTGTCTTCTACTAAAAATACAAAAATTAGCTGGGCGTGGTGACAGGCGCCTGTAATCCCAGCTACTTGGGAGGCTGAGGCAGGATAATCGCTTGAACCCAGAAGGTGGAGGTTGCAGTGAGCCGAGATTGCACGACTGCACTTCAGCCTGGGGAACAGAGCAAGACTCCGTCTAAAAAAAAAAAAAAAAAAAAAAGACTGGGCACAGTGGCTCACGCCTGTAATCCCAGCACTTTGGGAGGCTGAGGCGAGCAGATCACGAGGTCAGGAGATCAAAACCATCCTGGCTAACACGGTGAAACCTCGTCTCTACTAAAAAATAGAAAAAATTAGCCGGGCCTGGTGGCAGGTGCCTGTAGTCCCAGCTACTCAGGAGGCTGACGCGGGAGAATGGCGTGAACCCGGGAGGCGGAGCTTGCAGTGAGCTGAGATCATGCCACTGCACTCCAGCCTGGGCAACAGAACGAGACTCTGTCTCAAAAAAAAAAAAAAAAAAAGTCTTTGGGCAAAAGAGGCATGGTGTGTGAACCTCTTCTCAAAGGCAGACTTCAGAGGCTTAAAAGCCAGAGAATGCAGATGTTATTTTGATGGAACCCCACAGAAAGGGATGGGCAGGGCAGGCTGTTGTTTGCATTTCATTTGCAGGGGGCAATGAGGCTCAGAAAAGAGTCTTGGCCAGGGATGCACTGTTAACCTGATCCTGGAGCCCACTCCTCAGGCTGCCCAGCTGGGTGGGGAGAGGTGTGAGAAGATGGCACTATCTCGACTTTGCCTTTGACCTTTTGGTAATAGAGGGCTGAGGAAAGCAATATTAAGGAAATTGACTATAGGAGTCCACTTTATACCACACTGAAGCTGTTGCATAACAGCATAACACATGTATATGCATCTTGTTACCTTTCTAACACGTGAACAAGTCAAAATTCTGTGACACATCTGGTCCTGAGATTGTAGGAGTGTAGATGAAATAAGGTGAAGCCACTTCTTACACCTCATGATGAGGAACCATTCAGATTCAGGGGCTAAGACCTGGGCTCACATTTCCCAAAGAATTGCAGCACTAGGTAGCTTCCCTGGTCTGGATGGCCATTCCCTGGGACCAGCTGTCTGAGAGGAAATTGGAACTAGGCAAGCAGTGCCTCTCGGTCCCTAAGATGCCTTCTGTCCATTAGGAATCAATGTCATCAACATGTTTGTGCAAGAATTGCAGCAAAATCCTGCACCAGTGGACATACTTTAGGTGGAGGCCTGCCACGTCACTGGATTCAGATTATTACTGCAAATCCCAGCCTGCATTCTTCCTTCTGCTGTGGTGCAAATGCCAGCAGCTACAGAGCCATTTATAGCTGGAGAGCGGCTCCTGCAGCAAACGGCTTACAAGGGCACCATGACCAGGCAGGCCACCCCAGTATGGTGGCAGAAGGGCAGGCAAGTCCCAGAAAACAGTCGTTTGTGCCACACTATTGCCCTCCCTGTCTTTATTGACCCCACTTGCTAGGACAAACTCTGGGTGCCAGTTTTGTGGCCTTGTGTTCTGGGAAGGGGAGGTAGAGGTGACAGTGAGTTGCTCTTCGGTCTCCCTTAGGACGGAGACACCTTTGGTTTCTGTTTTCTGAGCCAGACAGTTATGTAAAGGGAGGTACATATCCACGTATCCACGTCTACCCTACTGTTGCCCTTCTGGTTAATTTTTCAGAAATATACAATGATTTTCCTTGTATTGAGCACACATTAATTTGATGATTTGGCCAGAAGCTCATCACACCTCAGCTGGTTGCCCAGGCCTGGGCCTTGGGAGACTTGGGGGTGCGTTTTCCTTTCTCCCACAGAGGGTCGGCTGGCCTGGATTTATTGAAGCTCTGCCTCCACTTCTTGCAGCGACTGCATCTATCTGCCCCCTGGGCCGTGGGACTCTCAGGAGGTAATAATGGGTGGGTGGGAATAATACAAGGGAAGGAGCCTCACAATCCATGTGCTCTGTGCCACTGTTTTCCCCTTTCACTGAAGAAATTCACCAGCACTATAAGATCTAGTGAGGAGGCCACCTTTCTTGAGCCAAATGCAATCAGCGTGATCTGTGCCACAAACTTAGGGGACAAACTTCATCAGACCTCTCTTTTCTATCATGTGAGGCCCCCACATACCAATCAGCAGGAAGCCAAGGGTCTCCTCCCTCCTGAGTGGAGACTGCTGCCAACTCTGAATTGCCCAAGAATCTCCAAGGCTTACGGAGGATGGTGGGAGATGGCAGTCATCTAACGCCAGGTGGGGAGGAAACTGGTCTCTTCGGTCCCATATCTTGTTGCTCCTTTCTGCCCTGGATCCTGTTCAGGCCCAGGATGCTTGTGGCTCTAGATCCCTGGCAGCCCCAGAGAAGCACCCCAGACCTGCCCCCATGGTGGCAAGTTGGCAGGGAAAGAGGCTGGCTCTGCAGGGGCCTTTCACATCAGCTGCTCTTGGGCAGAAACCAGCAAGGCTTTTTACCCTGCTGTGGTTCTCGGATTTCAGCGTGCAACAGCATCCAATGCAGGCATTGTTAAAGATACAGATTCCTGGGCCAAACCATCACCATGTGGCTTCCAAGGCCTGGGTGGTGGCACTGGGCATCTGCATGTAACAAGGTCTAGGCGATGCTCTCCCGGGGTCTGTGGCCACACTCAGAGGAACGTGAGGCCCTGTTGCTGAGCCTGGCTCCAGCCACAAGGCCTTGATTTCAGGCTCCCTGCCCACCCTGGTGCAGGCCTTGACTGGGGCCCTGGGGTAGCGAACAAGACCTCCTAACTTTGACTCCTGGAGAGTTGGGAAGCGGCTCCCCACACCCTTCCACGGTGCCTACCTGATTGGTTCCCTTTCCAGGACCAGGAAAAGCATCTTCCTTCCCCTCAAGTGGCTGTGGCCCCTCTTGTGGTTGGGACAGAAGGGTGTTCCCAAGCCTGAGGACACAGCTGCCCTGGCTGTGTCCTGTTGGGCTTCTAGAGGTGCTGGAGGCTCCAGGTTCTGTCAGGCCCCTTGGATGGGGTATAGAGGGCATGCAGGGAGGCCTGGAGCCTGGCAACCCTGTAGACTCAGCTACTGGCAAGAAGTTCACCAAGACCCACCCTGTCTGGCTGTTTATCAAGACACTGGCCAGGCACTGTCCTTGCAGGGTCATGGGGTTCTTAAAACTTAGTAAGGACCAGTCTGGACCCTTCGGTCCTCAGTGTGTGGCCTTCGGCCTTCCTCCTTCCTGTTGCTACTTTTGTGCTGGAAGAAGGGCAGGAGCCACAGGGTTTGAGGCTGGGAACTCAGGTGCCGGGCAGAGGCTGTGTGGAAGCAGGGCTTGGCACAGATGGCAAAGGACAGATGTGGGTGGACATGGGTTGTAGAGAAATCACTTGAACCCTGCAAGCCTCAGGGTTCCTCTATTAAATGGGGACAACGTGAGGCAACTGTGACCCAGAGGGCTCTTGGCCGTCCAGCTTTGCTGCAGGACCGGTTGGCCATGAGCGTTCACTTCTTATTTGCTAGTGAAGCTGCTAAAATAAAGATCTGTTCTCAAATCTGAGCTTTTGAGCTGCTGATGGGGAGTATGGCAGTGTGGCCACCATGAGGGGGAAGGGTCCACCGCCTGATCCCCCTGCCCCGAGGCTGCAGCCCTGGGATGCTCTGGGGTTTCTGTTGGCCTCTGTGTGGGGCTTTAGTGCCCTGGAGAGTGAGAGGAGCCACCTGTGTGGAGTGGGACGGCCCTCCCCCATGAGGAGGGTACCTAGGAAATGTCACCAGCACAGGGCTCAACACGGTCTGGGCTGGTTGTGTTAAAGAGAAGAGTTGGGCTGTGAAGTGAATTGGGCCTGCGGCCAAACCCCCACTGGGGTCAAGTTCCAGTGACAATCTGTGGGACTTGGAGACAGCCTGTATCTCATGGCTTGAGGGAGGCAGGTTAGGGATGCATGCGACAGTCACGACCTCCCTGGCCACTTTTGAGGTGAGGCAGGAGCGCTCGGGCAGGGCCGTCTGCGCAGATACCGCAGGAGCCGCGGGGCGCGTAGAGCCAGTCTGGGCAACTTGCAGGGGCGGGGGGGGGGGGGGTCCCTGGGAACCGTTCTCCGAGGCCGCAGGCGGAACGGGCTTGCGCGTGAGAACGGGGCCTGCGCTTAACTCACTGGGGCCCCCCCTGGGTGGCCGAGGTTCTTTTCCCACGCCCTGCCCCACAGCTGCTCTCCAGCTGTTCTCCTTGGAAGCTGTCCGGTGCCGGGAGAGCTCTGGGCCTGGGGTCCAAATACCTGGGTTCAGTCTCCTGTGGTTCCCTGGTGTGGGCCTCCCTCCTCTAAGCCATGAGGAGTTTGGATCGGGGTTCCGAAGCCCTTCCTACCTGACCCTGTCCGTCCCTCCGGGGCCGCTGCAGTCTCAGCCTCCTGACTCTTGGCTGCTCTGCCTCTGGGCACTTTTCTTGGCCAGGCGCGGGGCTGGTACCTCTGGTATCCATGTCTGCTCACGCGAGCAGGTGCCTCCTAGCTCTTGGAAACCATGGAGGAAGGCGGGCTGGAACCGTCGGGCGGGGGGCGGGGGGAGTTCACCCTCTGGAGTCCTCAGGAGTGTCGGGGTAACTGGGTGGTCAAAGTGGGGAGGTTCTCTTGGGCAGGGTCACCAGGGGCCCTAAGGCAGCACCGCCAGGGAGGGTGGGCCCAAGAGGCTCGTGGGGGGCGTGGTGGGGTTGGATCTGAGGCTGAGGTGAGGCCAGCAACAAGAGAACAGTGGGTGAGCCAGTGGCCGGAAGGGCTGGGGGATGAAGTGAGGTGCAGGGAAGGGGGCCCGCCAGGGTTCCAGGCGGGGACTGTGACCGCAGGGAATGGCTGTGTGAGGCCAGGGTGTGGGTGGGACGGCATCGGCCTAGATGTCTTCCTCAGTCCAACTTAGATACAAGGGAGCTGTAGAATGTGGAGCAGCAGACACGCTGTTCCTCTACCCCTACTCTTCCAACTATGCCACTGAGTCCTGAGCACCTGCGGCATGCTAGATGGCATCCACGACAGGCCAGGGGATACAGAGAGGAACTCGCCACAGCTCCAGCGGGCTAGAGCCTAGCAAACTGCCGCAACCTCCCAATCCTGCCAATATCCCTCTTGACACAACCCGATTGGTTCCACATCCACCCTCCCCCGTGGCCTTGTGCCTGAGGTCTGGCCCCATTGGAGGGTCCCGTTCTCCCCTGTGCTGTGACTGGCTAAGGCTTAGTTAAGTGGTGTAGTTGTGCCCAATCAGACGCTGAGGAAGGGCAGATGGGCGGCTTCTGGGAAGGGCACAGTCACAGGGCTGGGAGGAGGCTACCTGGCTCCGCGGCACTGCAGGCGGCAAGTGATTTGGTGGCTTCACGTTCCGGGAATCCAGGACCCACTGGTTCACAACCAACTGCATTCATGCGACTGACTCCCAAAGCCGGACTCTGGGGAATGGGGGGACACTAAGAGCTGGTGCCAAGAGCGCCATTTCAACCCTCTCCTTTCCCAGCAAACAGGCGCCCAGGCTGAAATGGAGTAAAGATCCTGGAGTAAAGACTCAGGCCTATATTGGTGGCTGCCATTCACTGACATTTCAAAACATGAGCCTGTTCTAGAAACTGTCCGTCAAACACTGAACAACCACTGAACAAGGCCCTGGAGTGGCTCATCCCATGTAAGGGCAGGGACAAAGCTCACTGACACGTGTCCACTCTAAAACAGAATGGGCTCACAGGACCAACACAAACACCCATGAAGGGGCAGACAGGGAGAGTCGGGACCTCCAAAGACAAGTGGTGCTTGAATTGGCTTGAGGAGGCTGCCCCATCTCTGAGGTGGGGGAGGGATCAAGATGCCCAACTCCTGAGGTGAGGGAAACAGGCCTCTGCCAACCAGGAAGCACGGCGGCCCTCCCCGCTCTTCACCTTCTCACCTTCTCCAGGTGGGCCAGGGCATCTGCTGCTGTCCGAGTAGAGGTGCCCACGGGTCTGTAGCATCTTGGCTACAGCAGGACGGCCAGCGCTGGTGGGAAGGGCTGTCTACATGGGCAGCACTGGCCTACATGGCATTCTTGTGCCTGTGAATGCAGGGCAGTCCATGGACACAGCTAGGGAGGTGGGCAGCACCACTGGGCAAGAAGGGCACCGGGAGTGGCTGCTGGCCCTTGGCTTGGCACCATGGGTACACCCTGCATGTGAAAGCAGCCCTAGTGTCCCTGTAGGTGGGCACCACCAGCAGCAAGAGTTCTCAAAAATGGCCCAGCCTTCAGCTACAAGCTTTGGTGCCTGGCCTCCAGCCAAGCCCCTCACCCTGGGCTCCCGATCTCATCACTCCACCTTCAGTGACCTCACCAAGTGCTTCAGAAAAGGGAAGCCCATTGCAGTCCCGATGTGGGCAGAAGGAGTCAGAGAGGTTGCCTTTAATAGCTCAGTTACTATTGTTTATGTTGATAAAGGGTCTGCTAACGTATTGCAAAAGAGAACCAGGAAAGAGGTCCAGTGTGGGAAGCGCTGCCTTACTGTACCCTGCTCACTCTCAACTGAGGCTCCTGTGATGAGCACAGTGGGCACACACCCCATCCCCAACCTGTCCACGGGCCCCTGGGCCATGGTGGGGTCGGGAGTGACACTGCTGTGAGGGGAATGTGGAGAGCTGGTGGCTCACTCATGGTGAGAGGCTCAAGGGCGGCAGTGGCTCTGCAGCAAAGTTGGCAGCTGGAGCAGTGTGTGGGGCCCGGGAAGGAACTGGGAAGGAGGAGACAGGGCGGGGCTGGGGGAACTGCCAGGAACTGCCAAGGATCCTGAGCCAAGCCACTGCGAAACTGAGAAGGGTGCTTGCCACATGGGAGCCACTTCATTTGGCTAAGCATTGGGTCTGGGTTCAGGAGCCATGATGCTGAACTGGGTACCTCCCCCCCCGCCCCACCACTGTGGCAGGTGTGGCACAGACACAGGCCTCTGCCAACAGGGCAGCTGGGCACTCAGGTTGCCTTCTCCTTCCCGCTTTCCTTTGGTTCCTCCTTCAGGTTCTCGGTCACGAGCTTCATTTGCTGTTAAGAGAAAATAGGACACCAGGTGAGCCACAGAAGCCTAAGTAGTGGCTGAGGCCTCTGCTCTCTGTGGAAGCCTGGCCAGCGGCTTTGACCCCAGGGAAGTGGTGACTCTCTGATGCTGCCCGCAGCTTCCTGCAAGTCCCTGGGTCTGACTCTGAGAAGACGGGAGACAGTTGGTGTGGTGGAAATGCAATGTCACACTGCGTGAGCCCAGACCAGCAGGGATTTTAAGGACACTGAAATGAGAAGCAGCTAGCGTCTCCTCCTCCCTGGATGGCCAGGATGAGGGGAATAGGCGGACAGGGCCTGAGAGAGGACGGGGCACAGGCTTGGGACCAAGTGCTTGCTTTGCCCCTGTGTACTGAGCGACCCTGGCAGTTTGATCTCGCTAAGCCAGAGTTTCCAAATCTGCAGTGAGAGCAATAGTGCATATTTTGCAGGGCGGCTGCAAGTATTGTTGTTCATGAAGTCCCTGGCACAGAACAGATGTCCCAAATCATCAGATGTTTCTCACCAGCCTTTTGTCCCTAATACAGCCACAGGACTTACCCTCACCCCTCCGCCCCCATCCTCACTGGGAACAACCCATGAAGTCTCTGTAAGGGTGACGTCAAGATAGAGGCGCCCTCCTCAAGGGCAGGATGGGAGACTTCCAGGGAGGTGTCAGAAGGGACAGCCTGTGCCCATAAGTCAGGCAGCAGTGTAGGGGACAGTTCTGCTGCTCCTACCTTCCCCTACCCCAGCCCTGAAGCTCCCAGTCACTTCGGTTTTGTGGCTAGAAAACACCACTACAGCTCTGCCCTATTCGTTGAATAAATGAATAACTATAATACTGTGGAAGTTGGCTTCAAACAGATTTTCAATAACAGTGATTCACTTATGGAAAAACAAAACTCTGAGCGCAAACATGGCTGGTACCCCCAGTACCTGGCTACTCATCTTGAGAACCCCAAGTGCCACACAGGGCTGGAAGCAATACCATGCTCCCTGTGGCTTTCAGTGGAAGAAGCCCCTTTCATAGACTGTCAATCAAAAGCCCTTGTCTGCTGCTTTAATTTACCCTCCTAAGGATCCTTTAGATCTGCAGTACCTCAGGAAGGCGCTCTCAACTCCTGACCATTCTCATGTTTTCTGAGCCTGGCCTGTCTCCCACAGGGTGGCTCATGATGGCTTCTGGAAGCTGAGCCCTCTGCATTTGGCTTGGGTAGGGGACTGGCTGGCCTTTTCTTATCCATGTCTAAGCAGGGCTTAGCATATGGCTTTTGATGAGAAAGGGGGCTACGGAGAGTCAAGGTGACCAGTTTACCAGCGGTGGGGGTGAGAGGGTTCTTTCTGCAGGGGCCAGAGCATTTCAGCAGGCCTGGAGTAGGGAGTAGACACAGGAGTTAACACTGGCCCAGGGACATGCCCCGTCCAAATGACCCATTGCTGCAAGATTTCTATAACCTTCATCCTGCCAGGGGGATAGAGATGGTTTAACAGTTCACAAACCTAGAAAGGCTGAACGGCTAGGCACTGTAAAAGTCTCCCCAGAGTTTTTTGCATCTGCTACCCCTTCCATTACTAACATTTCAGGTCTTCTCACAAGCCCATGCTGTTAACTACAGATATAAAATATCACCATAAATAAAAACTGTAATATTTCAGCCCAGGTTCACTGTAGACTCTTCTAGCTGTTATCATTTAATACTTATAAGACTTTCAAAACGTCTTTTTTTTTTTTTCAAGAGCCAGGGTCTCACTTTGTTGCCCAGGCTGGAGTGCAGAGGTGTGATCACACTGCAGCCTGGAACTCCTGGGCTCAAGGGATCCTCCTGCCTCAATTTCCCAAGTAGCTGGGACTACAAGCATGAGCCACTGTGCGCGGTAAATTTAACTAAACTAAAACAATAATGAAGACAGAACATTCCCCAGCTTGTCACAGAATCTTGTAGCCACATTTCCCTGGCATTCCACATGGGGAAGAAAATCAAAATGGGAGCATTTGAGGCTCCTTTCAAGGCATGGTGGCTGGAAGCCCCGTGAGGTCAGGCACAGAAGCATCCAGCAGCTCTCTGGGAGGGGCCCCCTGCTCCACAGTAGCCAGGGTGGATGGGCCTTCTCCTCCAAATGAACAAACCCAATGTGACTTTTGTCTCACTTCCTGGGGCTGCTTCTGGGGTGCCCCCCACTTGTCCTTATAACTGATGTGCCCATGAGGGGCTTCTTCAGGGCCACAGCCCCTTCTCTCAGGCCCAGGGTTGGGGGCTTCACCCAAGTTCAGGGAAGGAACTCGGAACCCACTTGGCTGGATTCCTCTCATCTGCAGTGCCTGCCTTGCTCAGGGCAGCACCTAAGAGCCTAAGGATGTCCACGAGGTTACAAGGTCATCTGCACTGAACTGCACTGCTGGTGCAAAGGTACAAAGAATGGCCAGGGACCCTACAGTACCCCCTTGCCTCAGGCCAGGCAGGAGCCATTTGCACATTTCTGCTCTTTCCTTCACCTGTCCTGGAGCAAGGCTTCTTTTAAAGCCATGAATGACCAAGCCTCAATGGAGTTCTGTGATCCCCAAGTTGGGCCAGGGCCATGGGATGTCTCAAGGCCAGCTTGGCAGCCAGGGGAACAGCAGGGGACAGGAAGGCTGTGCTCCCAGGGCCTCCACAGGCCAGCGGCAGACCAGGTGGTTTCCTTCCAAGGGCACTCTCCCTCCCAGGGCCATGGTATGGAGGGGGGCTCAGCTTGACTCCCTGGGTTGCCTGTGCCCACAATTCCCAGCTGGGAGACCCTAAGCCAATGGCAGAACCAGAAATTAAAACCTGCAGCTAAAGTCCAAAGAAAAACCCAAGCGATTTGTGGGAAATGAGCTGCAACAGCCCACTTTCCTGAGACAAGTTAAGTTGTCATGAAATCAGTGGCTGACATCCACACCTTTTCTGTGTAAATGGGGCAGGCCTCTACCTCCCTTGGCTGCAAATGGAGTCAGAGCCACAGATACTCATTACCAGCTGGCTGGCCCTAAGATGGCTTCTGTTAGGTAAACCAATTGCTATCTACCACTCATGAGTCTGCAACCCTCAGTATGGGGGTCATGCGACATACAACAGGAATATCCCATTTGTTTTCCAGGAGGGCTGTCCTCCTGGTGAAGAGGAGGCTGAGCCCTAACCACAGTCCTGGCCCAAGAGCACTTCCCACACCCTCCCCAATGGGGAAGTGGTGAGCACTGACAGAAATGATGTCAGGATCACAGAATTTATGATTAGGAAGGAACCTTAAAGAACAGTCAGTCTCATGGCCACTTAAGAATCCTGAGACCTGGTTAAATGCAGGCCCTGCAGTGGACCCCAGACTCTCTGAATTTTTAACGAGCCTTTGAGTTTTTCCACTGGCCACCCCAGGCTTGCAAGTCTCTGATTTGTTGTTTGTCACCTTTCACAAATAAGCCAGCTGGGGCCACGAGGGGTGAAACAGATTTTTCCCAGGCCATACTGCAGGCTCTGGCTGAGTGGGCTGGGACGGTGCCTAGGCACCAGGCTGCCTCTCGCAGCTCAGTTCTTTGGCTTCTTCTCCTTAACAAACCTGGCTGGAGGGTGGGTGGGGTGGGAGGGAACAACACTATCCCCTCAAAAAAAACCTGGTTTCTTTGGGGATCCTTAAATTAAAACCTTCATAAAAATATAAGCAAGATAATAGAGCTGACGACTTATCCAAAAAAGTATCAAAATGGAGACAGAATGGAATTTTCCCCTAACTTGTGACTCATTAAAACACCCATGCTCCAAATTATTCTTTAAAAAGCACTGACTAATTTTTTGCATCATTATTAGTAATGATTATAATAGGAACCTAATCATTAAGTGTGTTGGCCAAATGCACAGCTTGACCTGAGGAAGACTGTGGGACTGGATCCCCTTGTCTCTGTGGAGAAGTACAGAAATACTTTCTGAGAATTGCAACGCTTCCCACAGACCTAGAATCTGTGGACTCCATAGACTTGTGATAACCACGGTGGACACCACGGACCTCAAATGGCCCCTTCTCCCTCCCAGCCTTGTAGCAGAGACTCCTTCTGGCTGAGCCCACAATAAACTTTAGGATCCTTCTGTTCATAGCATTCAGGGAATCACTACCATTTGATTACATCTCCTGCTCAATTTGAAATCTACTAGCAACTACTCCATTACCCCTTCTCATCCCTACCCCCCCTCCCAAACCACGACCTACAGAAGGAATCTGTCTGGGGAGCCCTTGGCTGAAGGATAGAAAATCCCATGTGTCATCATTACTGTTCACTAGTGGCCTCACCGTTCATGTCCTTTGGGATGGAGCCAGGCTGCTGGCCACATAGGGTGTCTAGGAATGGAGTTCTCAGGCCAGTTCAGCCCAGCAGCAGCACCTGGCTCCCCTGAGCCACCCCAGCCTTGGGTGTGCAGGCCTGAGACGGAGCATCATGATCGCCCGTTCCTACTCCCCCACCCAAAGTCTGATTTAATGCACCTAAGTGTGGCCTGGGCATAGGGACTTTTCAAAGCTCCCCAAGTGATTCTAACATGCAGCTGAGGTGGAGAGCCACTGCCTGAAATGAAGCCACCCTCCAAGTCTCCCTAAGAAGGGGAATGGCGGGGAAGAAGGGAGGATCAACTTCGAGCCTCCTCCACTCAAGCTATGCACGCACCCCTTATTCACACCTTGCAACCACACGCAAGGGCTTCTCTACAGGTGTCACTGACATGGCCCTGGGGACTCACAAGGCTAGGCAGCTTATTGAGGACATGCAGCTAGAGTCAGGGCAAAAATCAAGCAACAGCCTGACAATTCAGACGAAAAAGGAGAGTGGGGCTTCTGAAGCACCTATTTTCACAAAGACTTTTTACTTGTTATCTCTATTCAAAAGTTTACCTCAAACAGTGTTCTGAAAATATCATAATACAAAGATTAAAAAGTCCAAGCCTGTCTGGGCTTGGTGGTGCCAAAAGGCTCTAATCAGCCACGATAGCAGTGAGTAGAGGGGCAGGAAGGCGCCTGCAGCAGCCCGTCAGGCGGTCCTGGAGGGAGTTACACCCACCTCTCCCTCTGATTGTTGCTTCATTTTAACACTTGACAAAATGTAAAAATGTAAGACTTGCAGGCAACCACAAGTCAGTGCTCCAGCTCCCACCTCCCACCCCAGCCAGCCTTTCTCCCAGTCATCCCCATCTCAGAAAGCAGTGCCACCACCAGCCAGCATCTCAGACCATGGAACTTCAGCCATCTCTGCGGATGCCTGCTCCCCTGGCCCAGCCCCTCTACCTGTCACACACCCGCTGCTCCTGCCTCCCACCTCAAGGTTGTGCCCCTGCCTGCACTGAGACGGCACCCCAGACAATCCCACTCTTGTCTCAAGGCAGCTCAAGCAGGGTTTTAAATGGGGGGCTGTAGTATGCCACTCCAAGGTCCCCACCATACTGGGGACTACAGTTCACGCCTTCTTGTCTCTCATCCTTGTCCCCTACTGCCCCGCACTCCAACCGTGGTTCTGTTCCAGCCACCAGCTCCCTCCACCCAGGCTTGCCTGCCCTGCCTGAGCTTTGCTGGCAACTCCTTTCTGCCACTCAGTCCTCAGCCTGTCTCCTCCTCATCCCTCTATTTCCTCCTCCCCTGTCACCATCTCATCCCTCTATTTCAATTGCTGCACTCTTCTCATTACCATCTGGTTTATTCATTGTTTGCAGATTTTTTTCTGTCTTAAATGTTCTATCCTACCTGGTATGTGGTCTCCAGAGAGCAGGGCCATGACTAGACCCCAGGACCTATGACAGTGCCAGGCACTGAGTTGGTGCTCCATGAATACTGTGGAAGAGGGGCCAGCTTGCAGCCTGCAGTAGCAGCCAGAGAAATTCTAATTTAGCCAGTAACCTCAGTGTAATTCCGATGAACTTCTAAAGCCTCTTTTTTTCATGTGTATGAAAGAGAAAAGCCTCTTTTCTCATGTAACACATATTCAAGTTCTTGAAGTCAGCATCACTCTCTGGCCCACAAATTGGCCACTCCCATGTATGGGATCACACAAAACACACCAGTAGCATGGGCTTTATGTCAGAAGCACCGGGTGTCAGGGTTCCCAACAGCTACCTGCCCTGGTAACAATGCAGATTTGGGTCCCAGCCTAAGGTTTTGACTCAGAAGCTGGGTGAGGGGTGGGTGGCAGAAATCATGGCTAGCAAGCTCAAGCTGGGTGAGGGTCGGGGTGGAGTGGCGGGGGAGTGTGACAGAAATCATGATTAGCAAGCTCAGATGTGGCTCTGGTGAAGGGGAAGGTGGTCTGCAGTTACAGCTGTGTGGGAGGAGGACGGTGCCAAATTATCAGCTTGGTCCCAGCTGATAAAACAGAGGTTTTCCCAAAACAGAAGTTAAGGACTTTGAAAGGAGATATTTTGAGACTGCAAATTACTTCCCATGGAGAGTGAGGAGCCCATAGAAGCCACAGGATGGCTTTCCAGCCATCCCCAGGCACACACTCATTCTGACACTTCTGGAACAGGGAGCTAGTCATATCTGATTAACTACAGCCACCTCCCAAATCTGGGCTGTTGGAATCCTCACATACCTACCAACGCTACAGGCCATGAGTTTCCACAGGCGGCCAGAAAGAGGTGGATGTTAACACAAAATGAGCAAGCAAAACTGACCCACCTCCCTGGGTCTGGGAAATGTCGTCAGGGGCAGCAAGCCCTCATCAGGGCTGCTCATCGCCTCTGTACTTTCATGTTCTATCAGTGGACACTGATATTTTCTCCAAGTTATGGATACCCCAAATATACATGAAATCACCTAGTAACTAAACCAAGAGACCCTTCTGCAGAACCCCCAGGTTTCAGCATGGAGTGGACACACCCATCTAGATGGTTCCTCCAGGCTGTGGGGCTCAGGTCCGTGGGTCTGGGCATCAGTCCTATGCTTCCTAGGGTTCCCTGTGCCAGGTTCATGCCAATCTTGGCTACTTACCTCCCCATCTCCTGCATTTCTAATTGCTCTTGTACAGCAAAACCTCTTTTTTACCTCCTTTGTTGATATAACTTTTAATGTCTGTTATATTACCTGTGTGTAATTTAAATTTATAGTGACCAACACTTACATCACATTGCATGCCAGGCACTGTTCTAAACACTATGCACATTTGATTTACTCCTCATAACCACCCTATGAGAGACATACCATTATCATTTTAAAGAAAAAACAGAGGCACAGAAAGGTTGAGAAACTTGCACCAGGTTATAGCAGGTTTGAGCCCAGGCTGTCTGGCTCCAGAGCTGGCTCCTAACCTGCAGGCTGCCCTGCCCCTGCCCTGATGTTGGATCTAGACGTTTCATTTTTATACTATAATAATATCACCCAACTATCCACTGGGGTCACCTGTGCTTTGAGATTCAGATTCAACTGGATCACACTTCTAATCCATGAGATCTTGCAAGTATCTCTGAATTATTGGTGTGGATCCAATTTTGTCTTGTCACACCTGGCTCAGATTTTCTGCTTCTGCTAAATCTCTGAAGCCATGGCAGCCTGGCTCCAGATACACCAGGTTAACCCTATCTTGATCTGCATGCACACATTTTAGCAAGATATTAAAGAGTGCTTAACACTTTAAGAATCGGCCGGGCGCGGTGGCTCATGCCTGTAATCCCAGCACTTTGGGAGGCCAAGGTGGGCACATGACTTGAAGTCAGGAGTTCAAGACCAGCCTAGCCAACATAGTGAAACCCCGTCTCTACTAAAAATACAAAAATTAGCCAGGCGTGGTGGCAGGCACCTGTAATCCCAGCTACTCGGGAGGCTGAGGCAGGAGAATTACATGAACCCGGGAGGCAGAGGGTGCAGTGAGCCGAGATTGAGCCACTACACTCCAGCCTGGGTGACGGAGTGAAACTCTGTCTCAAAAAAAAAAAAAAAAAAAAAAAAAACAACAAAAAACTTTAAGAATCATCTTTTTGGGTGGGCGCAGTGGCTCAATGCTGGTAATCCCAGCACTTTGGGAGGCCAAGGCAGGTGGATCACCTGAGGTCAGGAGTTTGAGACCAGCCTGGCCAACGTGGTGAAACCCTGTCTCTACTAAAAATACAAAAAAAATAGCCGGGTGTGGTGGCGGGCACCTGTAATCCCAGCTGCTCGGGAGGCTAGCGCAGGAGAATCGCTTGAACCCGAGAGGTGGAGGTGGCAGTGAGCCGAGAATGCACCATTGCACTCCAGCTTGGGTGACAAGAGTGAAACTCTGTCTCACAAAAAAAGAATCAATTTTTAAAAAATATCCAGAAGTCCTTGATGATTTTTTTAAGAAAGGCTTCCAAAGGGAACAAGAACAAGAAAATGTGGAAACCATAGTGAGACAGTTGGCAAAATCACAAATGCTCAAGCAGCTAAAACTCAGATGCAGAGGCACTTCCTTTAAGCAAAAATGATTTAGACCAGGTCTCCTACTCTCCTAGCTAAAAGAGGCAGGTGAATCCTTGAAGTCACAACTTCCTCAGAATCCTCAGGCAGGACTCCCTGGACTCCAGAGCCAGAGAGAGCAACAGGACAGTTTGTTTCCCTCTTGTCCATGGCAAGCCACAGGAGCTTGGGGGAGAAGGGTGTCTTCCTAGAACAGAAGCTCCTGAGGGATGTATTTAATGCCGTATAATATTTTTTGTTTGTTTATTTTTGGTTTTTACAACTTTGTCACATTCAATATTTTTAATAAGTAAAAAACAGGCATGTGCTTTAAATATTATCCAACTTATTACCAACTACACCCCATTAAAAGGTATGACCTGGAGGAAAGAGAATGGAAGCAGCCCCTTGGTGATTCATTGCTGTGTGTGCCCCAGATGTGTTCTGATGGCCTCTTGTCACCAACTGGCTGGTGATGGAGAGCTGCTGAAGAGCACTTCCAACAAAGAGCATGGCAGAACTAGAAACCTCGATCCGCAAGGGACTGCAGTTTACCAAACACATAAAAGGGAGCAGAAACATTAATAAATTATTCAGGAACAAGAAAGGTTAAAATAAGCCATGTCTCCTCCACTGGATGAAGAGAAAAAGCTAGTAACAGATGTTGCTTAAAAGGCTGAATTGAATGGATGGTTTTTTGAAACATCCTGATATGAGCATGGAGAACAGTGGGCTGGGGGTGTCCTGGGGACATCGACCAAGGGGACTAGAGCAGTGGCCTGAAGCTGAGACAGGGGCAGTATTTTGACACTTGTAAAGTAGAGGTATAATTATAAATAAAAAGAATCAAAGTCCCTAACATCAAAAGCAAACTATGACTAATCTTAAGGAAATAATACAATTATATACAAAAGCTACAATTACTTCTGGAATGACCATCAACTATGTGTATTATGACAACATAGGTAAGAGGGCAACAAAGAGTGAGGAAGACATGGGAGTGATGTTCCCAGATGGGAGGACTAAAAAGACAATGAAGGTGACACCAATTCTGAGAAAGGGGGAAATTTTCATATTTTTGCCATAATAATGTAAAAATAACATGTAATCAGTTTGCCTCCAAATCACAGGGCAAAGAATGAAGTTTCTTTTTAAAATGATTTTGGCATGGCTCCTTTATAGTTTCACTGTAACTAGATCTACAGATGTGATGTTATTTTGCAAACAGAAATGCGAAGAGGAGATCTTCCACCCAGGTTCTGCTATAATACGGCAGTGAGCTGTTTCAGAAGCCAGCAAGATCTACAATCTCCTTGTGTATTATCCTGAGCCCCATGATACTGACACATTCAGTGATGTTACTAGGACATTGTCCCAATTGTTCAGGTCATCTAGATGACCAAGAGCATCTGGTCTGGAGGAGACATTTCCTGGACAAGACTTACATAGCATCACTTCTTTTTTAAAACAATATTTAAATTACTTTTTTTTTTGAGACAGGGTTTCACTCTGTCACCCAGGCTGGAGCGGACTGCAGTGGCACAATCACAGCTCACTGCAGCCTGGACCTCCCGGGCTTAGGTGATCCTCCCACCTCAGCCTCCTGAGTAGCTGGGAGGCTGGAGTGTGCCACCACACCCAGCTAATTTTTTGTATATTTTGTACAGATGGGGTTTCATCATGTTGCCCAGGCTTGTCTTAAACTCCTGGTTCAAGTGATCTGCCTGCCTCGGCCTCCCAAAGCACTGGGATTACAGGTGTGAGCCCCCGCACAGGGCCCACAGCATTACTTCTTCAGGAAGGCGCTCCCTCCTCCTTGCCTGGGAGGAAGGGTGCCAAGTCCTTCAGGAATAACTGCTTTCCTGTCTGGAAGCCCTTGGAGCCAAGGAGGGCGGCAGCATTGTTCTTTCACACGCCAGAGAGCCCCCTATGTTGTCACCTGGGGCCCTTGGGAGACAAGACCCAGAGAGGTTTGTGACCATCCAAGGCCAAGATGACCATCTAGCCCTAGCCCTCATCTTTGACCTGCAGGTTCCATGTTGATAGCTAGAGAGCCAGGGCTCAGGTTCAGGCCAGGAGAGGAGGCGTGGCCAGGCCAGTGGACACCAAGCACAAGTGGCTGCTCCAAAGAAACCCCCACAGGCTCCTTCAGTGAAAGCCATGGCTAGGTGACATTTACAGATCCAGGAATTGAAGCCTTGACAGTTTGGTTAGATCAAGGCATGACACAAAAGTTTAAAAGCCCAAAGAATAGAAATAAACACTCTAGAAATCAAAGAGTCTCTAAAAGGACCCTGAGCTGGGGTGGCACAGTGGTGGCCATCTGAGAAAGATGCCTTTGTGGTCAGAGGTAATCCAGTGTCCAGCCTCCCATTGGAGTCCCAACTCATGGAGTATGAAGGGACACAATTTCACTGTGGCATGAGAAAGAAACTCAGTTTAGAAAGTTAAAGGATGAGGTAAGAGCCTACTAAATGAAATGCAGGAGACAGTCCACTGCCCACATCAGTTTCAACACAACTTAGTAAATATTACTCTTAACTATAAAGGGAGAACAACCTTTAATCTAAGAAACACTGCCAGTGGCCACAAGGAAAGTGAAAGTGGGATGAGTGGGGCAGCTGCCAAAGGGTGAGCTCCTTCTCTGCCCACAGAAGCTCTGCACCCACTTTCTGCACACCTAGGAAGGTGAAGGAGGCACCCAGGCATCAAAGGACCCCTGGTGGCGGCAGAGGGGATTGGTTCTATTCTTCAGAAACACTAAGCTCATCACCAAGGTGAAAACAGATCCTTATGAAATGCAGCCACAACTGCAGGCCACAGAGAAAGTATAAATGTTTCCCATCACCTTTACAATCTTTCCCAGGGCAGTTTTCCCCACATCTGAACACTGTATGGCCCTTTGATAAACGCAAATATCTGTATCTTCTATAATGTCATTTAAAATTTCAATATTACTATTATGAGTAAAACAAAACTGGTAATTACAACATTATGATTTTTAAAACTCTATATTCCCTCACTGCACAAGAGATTACCATGTACCCTTTCCCCCAGAGCAGGGCCCTGTTCCTGGCCAGTTGAGAAGGGCTACCCCTGGGTGATGATGGCTGTGAGTCGTCAGAACTGCAGGCACTAGGCACCCCATCTATAGAGCCTGGCTAAAGCTGGAGCCAAGGATGGTTGACTTGACTATGCTTGATTTTTGTGTAGGAACAACACAGTAAGTGTTAGGCAGGGATACTAGCCTTTATTCACTTGATATCATTTTCCCTCAGAAAAGTTAATTTTTACTCATTCCCACCTAGAAACCTCAACAAGCAGGATTAATTACTGCTTCTCCCCAACACCTTTCATTTCACTTTAATTTTCCATTACCTATATCCCTTCCTGAGTGGCAGTCCCTGTAACCAGTACTGATCACTAAATACAGGTTGATAAAAACATCATTGAACACTCCTCACTGCTATGCTACAGGATCCTGAGCACACATGGCAGCCAGTCAATATTTTCGCAAATCTAGAACTCAAGTGACACAATGCTGTCCCAGTTGGTGACAAAAGGCCATCAAAACACATCTTGGGGCACATACAGCACTGAACCACCAATGGACTGTCTTTCTTTTTCCTCCAGGTTACACATTTTAATGGGGTACTGTTAGTAATAAATTGGATAATATTTAAAGCACATGTCTTTTTTTATTAAAAATATTGAATGTGCTTTTGCAATTGGAGAACTTAGAAGCAGTAAGGAGTGAGCCCTGAACCTGAAAATGGCAAATAGAAGGAAGGACTAACTTGCAGCTTCCACTCGGGCAAACAGAACAGTGTGTGGAGGCCCACATCATGAACTTTTGCTCCAAGAACTACTGCAGGAACATACCAGGAAAGCCAAGAGAATCCACAGACCCTTTAAAGGAGGTGGACTGCTGCCAGGCTCTGTGGGACAGCCAGGAACTGTGAGTCTGCTTGCTTTCTCGGCTGGGAGGCATGTAGCCGGGGGAAAGTTCTCAGCCCTGGAAATAAACTCAACGCTGTTGTGGGGGCATGGTGGGAGGGAGACTGGCCTTTTGGGCTGTGGGCTGCGTGGGTGAGGCCTGTGGCTGCCAGCTTTCCCCAACTTCCCTGATGACCTGTGTGATACAGCAGAGGCAAGGTTGTTTAACACCCCCAAAAGATCACACTAGCTCACCAGCAATGAATCCAAACCAAGATCAAATCTCTGAATTGCCAGAAAAAGAATTCAGAAGGTTAACTATTAAGCCAGTCAAAGAGGCACCAGAGAAAGGTAAAGTCCAACTTAAATAAATAAATAAAAAATGATGCAGGATATGAATGGAAACATCTCCAGTGAAATAGATAGCATAAATAAAAAACCATCACAACTTCTGGAAATTAAGGATGCACTTAGAGAACTGCAAAATGCACTGGAAGTCTCAGCAACAGAATCAAACCAACAGAAGATAGAATTTCAGAGCTCAAAGACAAGGCTTTCAAATTAACCCCATCTGACAGAGAAAAAGAATTAAAAAAAAATTAACAAAGCCTCCGAGAAGTTTGGGATTATGTTAAACAACCAAACCTAAGAATAATTGGTGTTCTCAAGGAAGAAGAGAAATCTAAAAGTTTGGAAAACATATTTGAGGGAATAATTGAGGAAAACTTCTCCAGCCTTGCTAGAAATCTAACATCCAAATACAAGAAGCTCAAAGAACACCTGGGAAATACATCACAAAAAGATTATCACTTAGGGACATAGTCATCAGGCTATCTAAGGTCAAGATGAAGGAAAGAATCTAAAGAGCTGTGAGGCAAATACATCAGGTAACCCATAAAGGAACCTATCAGATTAACCTATCAGATTAACAGCAGATATCTCACCAGAAACCCTACAAGCTAGAAGGGATTGGGGTCCTGTCTTTAGCCTCCTTAAACAAAACAATTAGCCAAGAATTTTGTATCTACCAAAACTAAGCTTCATAAATGAAGGAAAGATACAGTCTTTTTCAGACAAACAAATGCTGAGAGAATTCACCACTACCAAGCCAGCACTATAAAAACCACTAAAAAGAGCTCTAAATCTTGAAACAAATCCTCAAAATATACCAAAATAGGACCTCCTTAAAGTATAAATCTCACAGGACCTATAAAACGCCACCACAATGAAAAAAACAAGGCATTCAGGCAACACATAGCATGATGAAGAGAATAGTACCTTACCTCTCAATACTAACTGTATTAATCCATTTTCACGCTGCTATGAAGAAGTGCTCAAGGCTGGATAATTTACAAAGAAAAGAGGTTTAATTAACTCACATTTCTGCATGGTTGGGGAGGCATCAGGAAACATACAATCATGGCAGAAGGGGAAGCAAACACGTCCTTCTTCACATGGTGGCAGGAGAGAGAAGTGCCGAGCAAAGGGGGACAAGCCCCTTATAATAAAACCATCAGATCTCATGAGAACTCACCCATCACCATGAGAAGAACAGCATGAGGGTAACCACCCCCATGATTAAAACAGCTCCCACTGGGCCCTCCTATGACACATGGGGATTATGGAAACTACAATTCAAGATGAGATCTGGGCCAGGACATAGTCAACCCATGTCACTAATGTTGAATGTAAATGGCCTAAATGCTTCACTTAAAAGATACAGAATGGCAGAAGGGATAAGAATTCACCAACCAAGTATCTGCTGCTGCCTTCAGGAGACTCACCTGACACATAAGAACTCACATAAACTTAAGGTAAAGGGGTGGAAAAAGATATTCCATGAAAATGGATACCAAAAGCGAGCAGGAGTAGCTAGTCTTATATCAGACAAAACAAACTTTAAAACAACAGCAGTTAAAAAGGACAAACAGGGACATGATATAATGATAAAAGAAATAGTCCAACCAGAAAATATCACAATCTTAAATATATATGCACCTAATACTAGAGCTCCCAAATTTATAAAACAATTACTCCTAGACCTAAGAAATGAAATAGACTGCAACACAATAATAGTGGGGGACTTCAATACTCCGCTGACAGCACTAGACAGGTGATTAAGACAGAAAGTCAACAAAGAAACAACGGACTTAAACTATACCCTAGAACAAATGGACTTAACAGATATTTACAGAACATTCTACTCAACAACTGCAGAATATACATTCTACTCATGAGCACATGGAACATTCTCCAAGATAGACCATACAACGGGCCAAAAAACAAGTCTCAACAAATTTAAGAAAATCAAAATTATGGCAAGCACTCTCTCAGACCATAGTGGAATAAAACTGGAAATCAACTCCAAAAGAAACCCTTGAAACCCTGCAAATACATGGAAATTAAATAGCCTGCTCCTGAATGATCACTGGGTCAACAATGAAATCAAGATGGAAATTAAAAAATTCTTTGAACTGAATAATAGTGACACGACCTATCAAAACCTCTGGGATACAGCAAAGGTGGTGCGGATACAGCAAAGGCGGTGCTAAGAACTTTCATAGCATTAAATGCCTACGTCAAAAAGTCTGAAAGAGCACAAACAAACAATCTAAGGTCACATCTCAAGGAGCTAGACAAACAAGAACAAACCAAACCCAAACCCAAACCCAACAGAAGAAAAGAAATAATCAAGATCAGAGCAGAACTAAATGAAACAAACAAACAAACAAAAACAATACAAAAGATAAATGAAACAAAAAGCTGGTTCTTTGTAAAGATAGACCAATAGATTAAGAAAAGAGAAGATCCAAATAAGCTTAATTAGAAACAAAACGGGAGATATTACAACCAATACCAAAGAAATACAAAAGATCATTCAGGCTAGTATGAACACCTTTACGTGCATAAACTAGGAAACCTAGAGGAGACAGATAAATTCCTGGAAATATACAACCCTCCTAGTTTAAACGAGGGAGAAATAGAAACTCTGAACAGACCAATAACAAGCAGTGAGATTGAAATGGTAATTAAAATGTTACCAACAAAAAAAAGAATCCAGGACCAGATGGATTCACAGCTGAATTCTATCAGACATTCAAGGAATTGGTAACAATCCTATTGACATTATTCCAAAAGATAGAGAAGGAGGGAATCCTCCCTAAATCATTCTATGAAGCCAGTATCACCCTAAGACCAAAACCAGGAAAGGACATAAAAAAAAACTACAGACCAATATCCCTGATGAACATAGATGCAAAAATCCTCAACAAAATAGTAGCTAACAGAATACAACAGCATATCAAAATGATAATCCATGGCCAGGCATGGTGGCTCAGGCCTGTAATCTCAACACTTTGGGAGGCCAAGGCAGGTGGATCACGAGGTCAGGAGATCCAGACCATCCTGGCTAACATGATGAAACATTGTCTCTACTAAAAATACAAAAAAATTAGCTGCGCATGGTGGCGGGCGCCTGTAGTCCCAGCTACTCAGGAGGCTGAGGCAGGAGAATGGCGTGAACATGGGAGGCAGAGCTTGCAGTGAGCCGAGATCATGCCACTGCACTCCAGCCTGGGTGACAGAGCCAGACTCTGTCTCAAAAAAAAAAAAAAAAAAAAAAAGATAAAAAAAGACAATCCACCATGATCAAGTGGGTTCCATACCAGGGATGCAGGGATGGTTTAACATCTGCAAGTCAATAAATGTGATATACCACATAAAGCAAATAAAAAACAAAAATCCCTGGTTTCATACCTGGGATGCCGGGATGATTTAACATCCACAAATCGATAAATGTGATACACTACATAAACAGAATTAAAAACAAAAATCACATGATCATCTCAGTAGATGCAGAAAAAGCATTTGACAAAATCCAGCATCACTTTATTATTTAAAAACCTCAGCAAAATCAGCATAGAAGGGACATACCCTAAGGTAATAAAAGCCATCCATGACAAACCACAGCCGACATTTTACTGAAAAGGGAAAAGTTGGAGGCATTCCCTCTGGAACAAGACAAGGATGCCCACTTTCACTATTTCTATTCAGCACAGTACTGGAAGTCCTAGCCAGAGCAATCAGACAAGAGAAAGAAAGAAAGTGCATCCAAATCAGTAAAGAGGAAATCAAACTGCTGCTGTTTGCTGATGACATGATCATATACCTAAAAATCCCTAAAGAATCATCCAAAAAGTTCCTAGAACTGGTACATGAATTCGGCAAAGTTTCCAGATACAAAATTAATGTACACAAATCAGTAGCCCTGCTATATACCAACAGCGACCAAGCTGATAATCAAATCAAGAACTCAACTTCTTTTAAAATAGCTTCAAAAAAAAAAAAAAAGTAAAATACTTAGGAATATACCTAACCAAGGAGGTGAACGACCTCTACAAGGAAAACTACAAAACACTGCTGAAAGAAATCACAGATGACACAAACAAATGGAAACACATCCCATGCTCATGGATGGGTAGAATCAATATTGTGAAAATGACCATACCACCAAAAGCAATCTACAAATTCAATGCAATTTCCATCAAAATACTACCATCATTCTTCACAGAACTACAAAAAACAATCCTAAAATTCATATGGAATGAAAAAAGAGCCTACATAGTCAAAGCAAGACTAAGCAAAAAGAACAAATCTTGAGGCATACATTACCCGACTTCAAACTACAAGGCCATAGTCACCAAAACAGCATGGTACTGGCATAAAAACAAGCATATAGACCGATCAAATAAATACGGAACCCAGAAATAAAGCCAAATACTTACAGTCAACTGATTTTCGACAAAGCAAACAAAAACAAAGTGGGAAGGACACCTTATTCAACAAATGGTGGTGGGATAATTGGCTAGCCACATGTAGAAGAATGAGACTGGATCCTCATCTCTCACTTTATACAAAAATCAACTCAAGATTAATCAAAGACTTAAATCTAAGACCTGAAACCACAAAGATTCTAGAAGATAACATCAGGAAAAACCCTTCTAGACACTGGCTTAGGCAAAGGCTTCATGACCAAGAACCCAAAAGCAAATGCAACAAAGATAAATAGATGGGACTTAATTAAACTAAAAAGCTTCTGCACAGCAAAGGAAATAATCAGCAGAGTTAACAGACAACCCACAGAGTGGGAGAAAATCTTCACAATCTATATATACAACCAATAAAGGATTAATATCCAGAATCTACAAAGAACTCAAATCAGCAAGAAAAAAAAAATCTCATCAAAAAGTACACTAAGGACATGAATAGA
The DNA here is from genome assembly GCF_009828535.3 of Hylobates moloch. Taxonomy (NCBI): domain Eukaryota; kingdom Metazoa; phylum Chordata; class Mammalia; order Primates; family Hylobatidae; genus Hylobates; species Hylobates moloch. The sequence continues at coordinate 85,940,512 of NW_026652283.1, read as the reverse complement.
CAATTCTCAAAATAAGATATACAAATGGACAACAAGCATATGAAAAAATGCTCAACATCACTAATGATCAGGGAAATGCAAACCAAAATCACAATGCAATACCTCCTACAAGAATGGCCATAATCAAAAAATAAAAAGTAATAAATGTTGGCATGGATACAGTGAAAAGGGAATACTTTTACACTGTTGGTGGGAATGTAAACTAGTACAATCACTATAGAAAACAGTGTGGAGATTCCTTAAATAACTAAAAATAGATCTACCCTGATCCAGCAATCCCACTACTAGGTAACTCCCCAGAGGAAAAGAAATTATTATATGAAAAAGATACTTGTACATGCATGTTTATAGCAGCACAATTTGCAACTGCATAAATATGGAACCAGCTCAAATGCTGGTCAACCAACGAACAGATAAAGAAAATGTGGTGTATATACCATGGAATACTACTCAACCATAAAAAGAAATGAAATAACGGCATCTGCAGCAACCTGGATGGAACTGGAGACCACTAGAGACATGAAATGAGGTAACTCAGGAATGGAAAACCAAACATCGTATGTCCTCACTCATAACTGGGAACTAAACTATGAGGAGGCAAAGGTATAAGAATGATACAATGGACTTTGGGGACATGAGGGAAAGGATGGGAGGGGAGTGAGGGATAAAAGACTACACATTGGGTACAGTGTACAGTGCTTAGGTGATGGGTGCACTAAAATCTCAGTAATTACCACTAAAGAACTTATTTATGTAACCAAACACCACCTGTTCCCCCAAAAAGTATTGAAATTAAAAAAAATTAAATGTGACGAAGTTCTAAAACAAACAAACCAACCAACCAAACAAAAATATTATATAACATTAAATTCATCCCTCAAGGAGCTTCTATTCTAGGAAGACACCCTTCTCCCCTAGGCTCCTGTGGCTTGCCATGGACAAGGGGGGAATAAACTGTCCTGTTCCTCTTTCTGACTCTGGAGTCCAGGGAGTCCTGCCTGAGGATTCTGAGGAAGTTGTGATTTCAAGGATTCACCTGCCTCTTTTTAGCTAGGAGAGTAGGAGACCTGGTTTAAATCATTTCTGTTTGAAGGAAATGCCTCTGGTTCTGGCTGATGGCCACTCCTCTCTTCCTGAAAGCAATGTGAGATAAAATACTTTAAAAAGAAAGAAGGGAAGAAGAAAGGAGGGAGAGGAACAAGGAGGCAAAAGAGAAAGCAAGAAGGAAGGAAGAAGGAAGGGAAATAAAGAGGAAGAAAGGAGGAAAGGGGAAGGGAAAGGAAAGGGAAGGAAGGAAAGACATCTTGAGAACTGAGGGAGTCTTGGCTTTGCATATGGAGCCAGCAACACCTGATCTGAGAAACTTAAATGTCCCCTCAAAATAGAGAAAAAGGGGACCCCACTGTGGGCTGGGTCTCTGCAGGTGGGCTCATTCTCATGAAAAGGTTTCTCTTCCTTGGTAGGGATTCAGGCTGCTGCATGGTGTCTGAGAAAACGGGCTTTTTGAAAGTTGTGTGTAGGTGTGTAGGGGTGTGTGTGTGTGTGTGTGTGTGTGTGTATGTCCAAATCAGCTACCTCTGGGAAGGAGGCAGGGAGAATGAGCAGGGGTCATGCCTGGGCTGCCCTGACAGCTCCTCAGTCCCAGCAACCCACATGCATCCCTGGACTCTACAGGTGGTCCTGTTGAGGGGAAAGGGGGTTCAGCCTGGAGAAAGCCGCCTATGAGTAAGGGTGGGGCTTTCCTAGGGGCCGGACTGAAGCCTGGGATCTCCATTGGGAGGACAGAGGGCCAATCTCGAAGTGGGAAACAGAATTAGGAACTTGAGAGTGCCCTGATGTGGTTGTTTCCTTCACTGGACTCTACGAACTGTCATACAGTCATATGTCCCTTAATGACGGGACACGTTCTGAGAACTGTATTGTCAGGCAATTTTGTTGCACTGTGAACATCACAGAGTGCACTTATATGGACCTAGGTGATACAGCATACTACACTCCTAGGCTACATGGTGTAGCCCACTGCTGCTAGGCTGCGAATCTGCACAGCATGTTACTGTACTGAACACTATAGGCAACTGTAACCCCATGGGAAGTATCTATGTATCTAAACATAGAAAAGTACAGTAATAATCATTGGGACCACCACCGTATATGTGGTCCGTCATTGACCAAAACGTCGTCACACAGTGCGTGACTGCACTTGGTGTCCAGCTTTAAAGTCTCCCTTCTAGCTGTAATTGCCCCTTATCACTCCCATGCCTCCAGCCTCATCCTGGGGTGCTGGGCGGCAGGGAGAGCTTGAAGAGGGCAGGAGGGAGAGCACTGTCAGGTGGAGGTGATGGCTGAGATTTCTAGATCATGGTTCGTGGCAGAGGCCCTACAGGCAGCTGGGAGCAGTCTATAGCTGGGGCTAAGTGAGAAGTAGACATAAGATCCCCTTTCCATTTTTCCCCAGATATTCTAAAGAAAGGTCTGTGAAGAGAGACGGCAGCTTCTGGGGCTACATGAGGCATCACTGAATACCATAAACACTGTGGTTCTCAGCGGAAGCCATTTCAGGATCAACAGAGGTGTCAACGGCTCACTTCCAGGTGGCTGGTACTGGGCACTGCCCCTTCTGTGGGGGAGCTCCTCTGCTGAGGGAGTTCACAGGTGGCAGGACAGCCCCTTTCCTCTGATGGTTTGGTGCACCTGCCCTAGCAGAAGTCCCTGAGTGGCTGAGTCCTGTGGTCCACCCTGTGCCAGGCTTGTATCCCCAGCGAGAGGTTTCCTGTGGAGATCTGAGACTTGGTTTACATATACTAAGGGGACATGTCTGTGTTTTTCCAACTTCTTTATTTTTTTCCTGACAATCCTAAATTGGATATTCACCTTTCTTAGAGGAATAGGTTATAATGGCACACACAAAGAAATACATGCAGGAAGGCAGGGTACCGCTTCATCTGTGAAAAGTAAATGACTTTTTCACAAATGTGCACTCTAGGTTTCTGAGAGCAAAGAAATGAAAGACCCTGGTGTGATCAGAACATAGGGCCTGGATGCAGAAATTGGGGCATTTGTGACTAACAACCTCTGTGTACAGCCTTGTCAAACCACACCAGGTTCCTCCTGAGTGTGCAAGTGCTTCAGGAGAGAGCTGGCCTGTGGTGTGTGTGTCGGCATTGGTGGGCTGAGATAGGGTTTTGAGAACTGCAGTGATTATAGAGTTTCACTGGAATCAACCATGAACTCAGTCCCTGTTGGCAGCCAGCATTATGCACCCACCCCAGCTGGCTATGAAGAGCGGCACTGCCAGGGTGACAGGCTGTGGCCCTGGGAGATGGCATGTGCGAATGCATGGCCTTATCCCTGTGTTCCTGACCACATTCCAAAGGCTCTTTTGTTTTCTTACCAACATAATGGAAATATAACCGCAGCTAGCTTCTTACTCTCTACGCAATATCATAGGCTCACACTTTGATCACCTAATGGATATTAAAAAGTTCTGATTTTTCCTAGGCTCTGAGAAAACTAAGAAAAACTTTAGTACATGGGTGAACTTGGAAGATGTTTTTGGTTCTTTAGGTGAGACCAATATTACCAAACTTAGACATGTTACTGAAAAAAACTAATGTTTATGAATTCACAAAGAGAATAAAAGCTAGAATCTAAAATGTTATGGTTCAATCTACACAGCACATTCAGAAGAGTATGCAAAATACTAACAGAAGTAGTAAAACATATTTCACAAAGTCACTATGGAAAGAAGCTAGTCCCAAATACTATCTTCATGCCAATTCCCCATTTCTACTCACTGCTTCTAAGTCTAAAGTTGCAGCTGTACTATATACTGAGAGCAGCAATGGCTTCCTTCTCTGTTCCAATCACACAAACCTTTTCAGAAACTGGAAAATTCTATAAAGATGGCATCTAGCCCATGTGAGTGGTACTCTTTGGAAGGGAGATCACAGTCACGGTTTAGGTTAAACTGTTGGCTAGCATGATCCTGCTCAAACCATATGGCTGCAGACAAATGAACAAAAGTTGCGAAATCTAGAGTGTTAGAACTCTACCTCCTTGCTTTGCTTTTCAGAAACATGAGCTGATCCACCCAACAGGTGTTGAAGTAAATATGCCTTCAAATATTTAGTCCTTCATCTAACATTACTAGTGCTTTCTTATATGAAGCCAAGAACAGCAGAGAGCACAAGAGATAAGCTGTTTGCTAACAGGAAATCCCTTGGTAAAAGTTATAAAATATAGATGATTTTGGCCTGTTACCCTGAAAGACGTCCAAGCCATTTTGTTAAAAGGACATGAAATAAATGTTTTAGGAGCTCACGGTCAGCTTTCAGTGGGTGATTCTGTGTCACCTAGCAAAGCCCACAGCTGATTCACAGTTAACCTGGATGGATCTAGGAGAAGAAAGCAAACCAATATTTCCGTAAGTCATTTCAGAGAAGTCAAACAAACAAGCTTGCACCAAATAAATAATCATGCAACTATATTGGGTTGTGTTTATTTTATTGCCCTTTGAACCAAGCATTCCAGATAAGTATGTAGCAAAGCACACGGATAAATGCTCTTACTTATGTAAGCCTGATTAAAAGGGCATGAAAACCAATGGAAAGGAAGATGAAGACATCCACAATGACTTAACAAAATAAGCTCAAGGATAAAAACTATCATTCGTATTTTCAAAAAGGAACTGGTATCAGTATCAAGACTTCCTCAGTGTCCTCGGAAAAGCTAGTCACTCCCATGCGTGTTCCAGGCTGGGAGGAAGTGATGACTGACCACAGAGGAAAGCACGTACTAGACGGAAATGGAACAAAACAAAACAAAACAAAACAGCGGGTTGAGTCAGAGCCTAAAGGCCTTGACCCAATGAGAGGAAAACTCTTTCCAAACAAAACCTTCATCAGGTACAAATGTGCATCACCAACAGTCATACGCAAGAAAGGAACTCTGCCAACAGTTTTTAAAGTCCTGGCCTCCAGGGAAAGTTCTTCATTCTTAGGGAAGCAGGGTCTCACACGAACCCCACCTATGGTATTTAAAATGTGCTGAGGAATGTGCAGTCCCTGGGAGAGTGTGGGAGACACCCAAACTTCCAGCCACCAAACTGACACACCTGGACGAACGTTGAGCCCACCACCTCTGGGTCTCCTCTCCCACTTCTCTACAGCTCCCTCCTCTCCTCCTTCCCCACTGCCCTTCTGGCTGGGAACCTTAGTGCAGAGCCACTGCACAGGCTGTGCAGACAGCTCTGGGAAAATCACAGATGCCTCTCTTGGCTCTCACTCCCAACCTCTGTGCCCAGCACACTGAACAGTAGCAGGTTTCTAGTTTCAGGGTCCTCCCATTTGAGAGTTCTGTGGCTTTGAACAAACCCATGCATTCCTATCACTCTTTGAAGGCACGGTACATGTGCCACATCTTCTATGAAGCCTTCTTAGCCTGCCACAGGTGCTCCACTCTGCGGTCCCACTGGGCTGCATCCCATAAGCAGAGGACCCAGTGTGGGAGCTGACATGGCCCTGTTTGTTGGTCTCCCCATATCTGAGATGTGGCACAAAATTGGGGGTGAGCCAGAAGACTTATGGGGAGGACTTATGCACAGTAACCACAAACACATCTTTGAGGGGTCTCTTCTGCCCTTGGCTTCAAAATTAGACTCAAAAGTGCAACTAGCAATTTCAGATGCTCTATGAAGACAACTTTATGAGTAGAATGAATGTATTCTCATGCAGTGTGTTCCCAATCTTGCTGATCAGTAATCAGAATGGATCTAAGGATAAAAATAAGTTTCTCAGGTCCCATTTGCAATTCTCATTTAGTAGGTCTGGGGAGGAGTACAAGAATTTCTTTTTCAAAATTTTAACTTTGACATTATCTTACAGAAAAAATTATAAGCGTAGTAAAAAGGAGTCCTGAATACCCTCACTCAGATTTACCAATGGCTGACATTCACCCCATTTTCTTGATCACTCTCTCTGTAGCATGTTTTCTGAACTATCTGAGGGTAAGCTGCAGACATTATGCCCTTTTACAACCACTCATGTCAGCGTATATTTCTAAAACAAGGACTACAGGAGAATGTTCCCTAAATGATTTTGAAAGGTGAAGTGATAATCAGTTTCCTAGTTTATCAAACTTCTCAAACTGTATCAAAATGATAAAATTCAGAAAATATCAAAAACAGACAGGAAGTTCTAAAGTATTACTGCAGAATAATAAAGCTGCAACTGATTATTCTGAGGAAAAAAACATATAAGGATGAATGCATGAATTCTTTTGTTCATGAAACAAAAATTATTTCCATGAGTTAGAACAGAACACTACCATATAAAGAAGTATTCAACTTTGCTGAATTTAGGGTTTGTAGTAGGCAGCCTCTAAATGGCCCCAAGGATCCCTGTGCCTCCTGGGATTCACTCCTTTGTGGAATCCCCTACCCTTGAGTGTGGACTGCACTTAGTGACTCATTTCTAACCAATAGAATACAGTAAAAGTGACAGGCTCACTTCTGAGTTTACAGAGGCTATGGTTTCCATCTTGGGTGCACCTTCGCTCATTTGCTAGCTGCGATGGAAGCCATGTTGTGGGTGGCCCTGAGGAGAGGTCCCGTAGTGGTGAGGAACTGGTATCTCCAGCCAGCAGCCAGGGGAGTGAGCCTGGAAATGGATCCTCCCTAAGGTGAGCCTTGAGATGCCTGCAGCCTTGGCCATCACCTTGACTGTGGCCTTGCGAGAGATCCTGAGTCACAGGCACTGAAGTAAGCCATGTGTAGATTCAAAGAAACTGTGAGAGAGCAAATGTTTGTCATAAGCTGTGAAGTCTGGGGGTAATTTGTTACCTAGCAATAGATAATATGGGATGGGTGAGATCTACCTAGATCTAAGATACTCTAATATCACAAAAACTCATTTTAAGTAAAACTACGCCTGATTTCATGGAGCTTCTGGTCAGTGGAGTAAAAAAGGATCACAGGGTCCTCACGAAAGAGGCAGGAGGTGGGCCCCTCTCCCTCTTGTCTCCTGATTATTTAACTTCTCTCTCTCAACTGAATCTTTTTTACTTTAAAAAAATTTTTATTGTTAAAATAAAACTGCATAGTTTTTAAAAAATCAAATCAAGCAGTATAAAAATACTGTGAAAAAAACATTTACCCACACTTTTATTCCCCAGTTCCCCATCTTAGCGGCAATTTTCTTGATCATTCTTTCAGTGTGTGTGGTTTAAAAAAATAAATACCAGCGTAGGATACCTCCAGAATATCTACCCTCTTGTTTTTAATACAAAGAATGGCAATAATATATCCTGTTCTGCATCTTGCAAAATCAGTCTGATAAATCATGGAGATGATCCCATATCAGGAACTGTAGAAAGCTCTTTTTATTTAGAATGGCTGCAATAATTCCATTGTATGGACAAGAGAATTCATTTAACCACTCCCCTGAACCAGGCTATTTAGGTTGTTTTTAAACCATTGCTGCTCACACACATGTGTTTATCCCCTTATATATATGAGAGTAAATCTAGGGGACAAATTCCTAGAATTTGGCTATTGCCCACTGGCTATTAAACATACACACTAGTTTCTCTTATTAAACCTACAAACAAAGCCCTCTTCTCTACTCCTCATCCCTGCTCACTCTTTGGTCGACATTATATTTCTCTCCTCTCTTTTCCAGCCAAATGCATTTAAGTTGTCTATCCTTGTTGCTTTTTCTTTTCTTTTTTTTTTTTTTTAATCATACTTTAGGTTTTAGGGTACATGTGCACAATGTGCAGGTTTGTTACATATGTATCCACGTGCCATGTTGATTTCCTGCACCCATTAACTCGTCATTTAGCATTAGGTATATCTCCTAATGCTGTCCCTCCCCCCTCCCCCCACCCCACAACAGTCCCCGGAGTGTGATGTTCCCCTTCCTGTGTCCATGAGTTCTCATTGTTCAATTCCCACCTATGAGTGAGAACATGCGGTGTTTGGTTTTTTGTCCTTGCGATAGTTTACTGAGAATGATGTTTTCCAGTTTCATCCATGTCAACTCTAGCTCCCCAAACCATTCCACATTGGCTCCTGGCCCTGTTCATCCACTAAAATAGCTCCCTCTAGGGTCACCCGTGACTGCCATATTGTTAAATCCAAGGGGACATTTCCTGGTCCTCATTTTGCTTAGTGCAACTGAGGAAGTGAATTTTTAATCTGATTTAATTTGAACTAATTTAAATCCAAATAGGCACAGATGGCCAGAGGCCACTGTGGACAGTGAGGCTCTATGTGCTCTCCCTGAGAGAGATCATGCACACCCATGGCCTCAGCCACATCTACATGCAGATCATGCACATGTCTTTATTCCAGCCCAGACTTTCCTCTGAATTCTACACTCACATAACCAATGCCTACCTCATATTTCCCTTGGATGTTAATAAATTAGCAACACTAAATTCAAGATCATCTTCCAAAGCAAGGCTATCCTCCCATCAAGTGAAGTGCACAGCCATTCACCCCAGTGCATGGCTCTGGAGCCTCGGAAAACCAAGATTGGTTTTGATTGACTCGATCTCCTAATCATTTCTCAAATTTGTCTACTTCTCTACATTTTGACCACCTTCACATAAATCCATCACAGAAACTCCTGGAACAATCTTCTTACTGGTTTACTTATACCCTCTCTGGCCACATCCCCAATCTGTCTTTTCTGATGTAACCTAAACATAAATCTAAAGATGATACACCTATGCCCAAGCCCCTTCGGTGGCTTCCTGGGCTTTTGGGATAAAGGCAACAGCCCTGCGTGCAAGGCTCATTCCTGCAAATCCCTGGCCAACTCTCCACAGCCCTCCTCTCTTTTCCTCCAGCCACGCTGGTGTCCATGTCTCCTGCATTTATCATAGGCAGATATTTTCATTTCTTTTTTATTCTTTTCCCAGTTTTCAACATCTCCTTTTGTAACTCTGGGATTTTACAAAAGGTGATGTTGGGAAGCAAGCGAGCAAAACCCTCCTGTTACCCACACCATGAAGGTTCCCCTTTCCAATCTCCTCCTCCAATGCTCAGAGACTCTGGTCTCTCTCTCTACCCTCAGCCCCTCCATTTCCAGAACTTGGCCTTTTCCAGAGTAAGACAATGGCACCTCAAGACCACCTCTACCTGCTGCCCAGCCCCTAATTTTTCTGCCCTATACATAAGCCTAGGAACTGAGCTAGGAGAGAATGAACACCCCTGGGGGTGGGAAAAGGCTGTGAACACTCACAGGGTATCATAACTTTTTTTTTCTGTCACTTCATTTGCATGAGAATTGGGGGAAGTTTAGGATGGCTGGTAGGCCTGATAAGTGTTGGTAGATATGCTTTCACATCTTGGAAATCCATGCTAATGAGACAACATCCTTCCCGTTTGGCCTCCCTGGAAGAGGGGCCTTAGACGTTGTCCCCCTCTGGTCCCTACTCCCAGGCATCACCACCTCTCATGGTCAGCAGCCCATTTCCTCTGACCTGCCTATGATCTCTTCTTCTTGTACTAAATCCTGGCAGGCAGCCACCCCTTGAAAAGTCCAGCTCTATCCTCTATGGGAAAACCTTCCTGTCATAAATATACCACCAGTAGCTCTGCATTTTTCTTTTTCCCTTGTGTCAAATTCTCCCACCCTCACCTCTTGACTCCAAGCCTCTTCAGGATATTTTTTTCCTGGCTCCCTTCCTGAATTTTTTCCATCCTGCAGAGGAATGTTTAATCTCCTCTAAAGAGTTAGAGCGTAGATCTTCTCTTCCAGTAAGAAGATCTAGAATTTATAGGAAACAGTTAAAATGACAACAACAACCCCCTTACACTTGCATTTAGTTTTCCCATTTTACAAAATCATTTCCCATGGTAGTGAAGAAAACCAAGCAGCCTAATCTTGGCACAACTGAAAAACACAACAGTGGTTAAGAGAAGGCCATCTTGAGCTGCCCCGGGTGGAGGGGTGGGGGTGCACTTTGAACCCCTGATCTCTAATTCTCACAGTGTTCCCATTTACAGATGTAGTAGCTGACATGGGCAAGGTCCTACCACTAATAAGCTTAGGTCTTAGGGTAAAAATCCAGGAGTGCTGCTTGGCTCCAAACCACTTTTCTTCCCAATTGCCTAAATTTCCATATCTTCTGGTATTCAAGACAGGTCCACTCTTACGTGGCTTTTCATAAAAAGTTTTCTTATTTTAGGAAACTATGATTTTGCTGGACTCTTTTGCTGCTTGGCTTTTTCTCCTAGTGTGAAAGGGTACGAGGTAAGGGGGACTGAGGTGAGAGGGAAGAGGACGGGTGGCTGAATTCTCTAATACAGTTCATCTCCAGCCCAGAAAGGGTAATAATCAGTGTTATTATCAGGTAATTATCAGGGTAATTATCAGTTTTTTAACAATCAGAAGACCCCAGGAAAGTTTTCTAGCAGATTCTCCTGCTTTTCTTTTAGCTTTCTCATTATATAGATGACAAGATTTGGAAGGGCAGAAGTTTTAAATTTCGATGAAGTGTCATTTATCGATTTGCGGATCATACGTTTATGGATCATACTTTAGGAATTATAGCTGAGAAATCTTTGCCTAATGTAAGGTCTCAAATATTTTAATGTAAGATCTCAAATATTTTAACTTTTTTTCTGGAAGATTTAGAATTTTAGATTTTACATCTACGTCTATAATCCATTTTGGTATGATGTGTGGGTCCATGTTCATTTTTTTGCACATGAATATCCAATTGTTCCAGAACCGTCTCTTGAAAAGACTATTCTCTACTGCATGGTCTTTGCACTTTTGTCAAAAATCAATAGTACATATATGTGTGAGGTTATTACCGAACTCTATTCTGCTCCATTAATCTACACTATTCCCCCCTTTATAATAAGCTTTGAAATCAGGTAGTCTTCCAATTTTGTTCTTCCTTTTTAAAAGCTTTGGCTATTCTAGGTCCTTTGCATTTCCATATGAATTTTAGAAGCAGGTTCATCAACTTCTACAAAAAAAAAAAAGCCTACTTAGATTCTTATTGGGATTATACTGAATCTATAGAACAGGGGTTGGCAAAATATTATTAAAAGGCTAGACAGTAAATATTCGAGGCTTTTGGGCCATATAGTCTCTGTCACAATGACTCAACTTTCCCACTGGGGTGCAAAAGCAGCCACAAACAACCTGCAAATGACGACTTCTAGTGCTTTCTGCAGATTCATCAGATTTTCTATGCAGATGATCATGTCATTTGTGAATAGACAGCTTTACTTCTTTCTATTCTGAATGCCTTTTATTAATTTTTTTTTTTTTTTTTTTTTTTTTTTTTTTTCACTGGCCAGAACCTTTGGCATAATGTTGAAAAGAAGCGGTAGGAATAGACACCCTTTTATTGTTCCTTATACCAAGGGGAAAGCATTCAGTCTTTCATCACTAAGTATGACACCAGTTTTAGACTTTTCATAGATGCCCTTCATCAGGTTGAGGAAATTCGCAATTGCTGGATGACGTCCCATAGTTCACTAAAGCTCTTTTCATTTTTACAATTATTTTTTCTTTCTTTGCTTCACGTTTGATAAGTTGAGATGGAGTCTCGCTCTGTTGCCCAGGCTGGAGTGCAGTGGTGCAATCTCTGCTCACTGCAACCTCCGCCTCCCGAGTTCATGCCATTATCCTGCCTCAGCCTCCCAAGTAGCTGGGACTACAGGCGCTCGCCACCATGCCCGGCTAATTTTTTGTATTTTTAGTAGAGACAGGGTTTCACCGTGTTAGCCAGGATGGTCTCGATCTCCTGACCTCGTGATCCACCCGCCTCAGCCTCCCAAAGTGCTGGGATTACAGGTGTGAGCCACTGCACCCGGCCCATGTTTGATGAGTTTTATTGTTTTTGTTTTTTTTTTCCCCAGAGACAGGGCCTTGCTCTGTCGTCCAAGCTGGAATACACGAGTGCAATCATAGCTCACTGTAGCCTCAAACTCCTGAGCTCCTCCTGCCTTCACCTCCTGAATAGCTAGGACTACAGGTGTGCACCAGCATGCCAGGTCATTTTATTGCCGTGTCTTTAAGATTACTAATTTTTTTCTTCTGCAATGTCTAATCTGCTGCTAATCCCATTCAGTGTATTTTTTTGTCTCAGACATTGCAGTTTTTTTTTTTTTTTGGAGATGGAATTTCAGTCTTGTTGCCCATGCTGGAGTGCAAAGGCGTGATCTTGGCTCACTGCAACCTCCGCCTCCCTGGTTCAAGAGATTCTCCTGCCTCAGCCTCCCAAGTAGCTGGGATTACTGGCATGTGCCACCACACCCAGCTGATTTTGTATTTTTAGTAGAGACAGGGTTTCACCATGTTCGTCAGGCTGATCTTGAACTCTTGACCTCAAGTGATCTGCCTGCCTCGGCCTCCCAAAATGCTGAGATTACAGGTGTGAGCCACCCTGCCCAGCCCTGTAGTTTTTATCTTTAGAAGTCAGGTGTGCATCTTTTAAAAGTATTTGCATGTCTCCATATAGTTTTTAAACATATGGAATACAGTTTTCATAACTGTATTAACGCCCTTACTTGCTAATTCTGACAAGTATTTCAGCTTTGGGTCAGTTCTAATTGATCATGATTCTCTCATCATGGGGTGGGGGGCGTGTATTTATATTCCTGGGCTTTGTTCTAGGATGCAGTAAGTTAGAAACAGTTCAATCCTCTTGGGTCTTGTTTTTATCATTTGTTAGAGGTGGGTTTAGAGCAGATCTCAGTCCACAACTTATTATTCCCTACTAACAGGGCAACTCCTTTCTGAGTATTTTACTCAACACCTCGTGTATTCTGATTTTTCTAATCAGGCTAGTAGGAATAACACTGTTCCCTCTGAGCCTCAGAGAGTTTCCCCAAATGCACATGCTCTGCTGAATAGTAAATGGAGCCCTCAGCAGATCTCTGGGGTTATCTCTCCATGCAGCTCTGCTGTCTCTGGTACTCTGTCCTATGAACTCTGGCTGCTGTGGCCTCCCCAGACTCTGCCTCTCAGTCGGGCAAACTGGGGCGACTGTAGAACTCAAATAGTCTCTTTTCTATCTCTATCTCTCAGAAATCACTGTCCTTCACTGCCTGATGTCCACTGTTAGAAAAACATTGATTCACGTATTTTGTCTGTTTTGGGGGGTTCTTTCTGGCATGAAGGGGTTTGTCCCTGTTACTCCATCTTGACAGGAAGCAGGAGTTCCTTCATTTACTTTTGATCTTCAAAACTGTACGATATTTAAATCCAGGTTTTACAGATTGAGAAACTGGGATTCATGGACATATATTACCTTGGTCAAAGCCATATGGGAAATAAAAAGAAGAGGACTCTGGACTCCACAGTTGTCTCCCATATAATAAGGTATGGAGAGGGTTGTTTAGAACAAATAACAACAAATATTGATATGGCAACTTAACAACAAGGACTCTTAAGACTTGGGTAGTGGCTTTAACTTTTAAAAATTGTTTTCATGTCCATTTTATCTATTGTGGGATTTTGTACATGACATAGATTAATATAGATTAATTTGAAGTTTGAGATTAATGTAAAGATTAATGTAAAGTTTTGATAAATTAGTAGGTAACAAAAAGTCTGCCATTAAAACTTTTTAAATAGTTAAAGTAATATATCGCTTCATAAAAATTCAAATAATACAGGCATTACAGAGAATAAAGAGTGAATTTCCCTTTCACAGTCTAACCTTGGTCTCCTTCCTCATAGGTAACTTCTGTGAAGAGTTTGGTATTTATTCTTTAGATACTTATGTTATTCATTCACCAGGCAAATATTGACTTGGCACACATGGGCCAGTAACTGTTGCAGTCTGCAAAGACAGAGACGGTCCCTGTTTTGGGGGAGCTTGCTTGCTTGTTACAATACTAATTTGATCTTCAATACAGTTGAGTGTGGGCATTGGAATCAAGCCACATGGGCTAAATTCTAGTTCTGCCTCTTTGAAATTGCATGTCCCTGAGAATTTCCTAATCTCTGTGCCTCAGTTACCTCATCTGTAAAATGGGGATAATAGTATCTATCTCATAGAGTTTTTTGAGAAAGGGTCTCACTCTGCCACCCAGGCTGGAGTGAAGTGGCTCAATCTTGGCTCACTGCAACCTCTGCCTCCTGGGCTGATGTGATCCTCCCACCTCAGTCTCCCAAGTAGCTGAACTACAGGGGTGCGACACCAGGCCCAGCTAATTTTTGTATTTTTAGTAGAGATGGGGTTTTGCCATGTTGCCTAGGCTGGTCTCGAACTTCTGGGCTCAAGTGATCCACTCACCTCGAACTTCAAAAGTGCTGGGATTATAGGCGTAAGCCACCATGCCTGGACAGATAGTTCTTAAAAGGATGAAACTGATTTACATGCGAAACACTTAGAACAGTGTCTGAAGAGTTGCAAATACTCACTAAATGTTAGCTGTTACTATTATTATACAGCCTTGCCCATTCTATTATGAGTCATTTCTAACAAATCTATTTTGACAATCATGCTTTTAGTTGCCAATAACGCCTTTTTGTTCTCTGATCACTTCTTTTTCCTGTCGGTGTTTCATAATTTATGAATGCAATACTTTTTCAAATCTTTGTAAAGGTTTTTATTAGAATGTTCTCATTTTACTTTGCTGTTTCCTTGTGGGTCAGTTTTTCATCATGGTGTCTGTCTGTCTCTATTGGGGCTCTTCAAATATCTCATGATCCTTGGTGGTTTCTTCACATTTTAGAAAGAAGGACTACATGGTTTCTGGTGGTCTACTTGCATTTGGGAAAGAAAGACCAGATGATGAAAATGAGTAGCTTCCAGAGTTTGCTCTTTGTCCCATCTCTCTTCTCCTTGCCCTCCCATCTGAATGGGGGTGCTCTGTGTATGTAGACTGCATATAACAGTCAATGTTTGTATTTAGGGCACATGGCAGGCAAATTATCTGCAGGCCTCATGAAGACCCATATCAGAAGAGCCCCAAGGGCACAGATGTAGCATCTTTCATCCCTGGGTACCATAGCCTTTCCTTGCATCCCCTTCTTATGGGTCATGGAAGTCCAGAATAACTTGGAGATCCCTCACAGTTCCAAAGCTCCTTCCCTAAGCTCCCACCCCAGTTTTCCTCATTTTGGGGAAGTTAATGAACTGCCCAGATGCTGGCCTGCTCCTGTTTCATTCCTGGCTGGAATGTCCTCCAACAGAGGGAGTGCTCTCATCTCCCAACAGCTGGCTGTATCTGAAGGGGGTTGCAGCTTCTCCGCTCTAGTTCTCTGTCAACCCTTTCCTTTTCTGCTTTCTATGTTACAAAAATTTCTCAAAATTATTTTTTGGTTGGCTGATGGCACTCTTTTATTTTCCAACATTTTTAATAGATGTATGCTTTTCTGTTTCCTTTTGTTTAAATATGGTTTTTGAAGAGGCAGAGGCAAGTGGGGTATGCTCAAGTTAGGAAGTCCTACTAGATGGTAATAAGTGTTAGGGATGTCTGACCCCCCTTTCCCATATAATGTCCACTAGGTCAACTCCCAGATAGAACGCAGAACTGGACAAATCAGCAGGCACTCTAGCAATACTGGATGAAAGCCAGCTGGCTACACAGAGAAAGTCGGCTGGCTGGGAAGCTTGGGAAAGTCCTCTGGCTTTCTGGGTCTCATTCCCCAACTGTGAAATACTGTGTCTTCAGAAGATCTTTTCTGATTGGGCATTGTGGGTCATACCTATATCCCCAACACTTTGGGAAGCTGAGCAGGAGAATCACTTGAGCCCGGGAATTCAAAACCAGCCTAGACAACATGGCAAAACTGTCTCTAAAAAACAAAAACAAAAAAAACTAGCCAGGCATAGTGGTACACACCTGTATTTCCAACTACTTGGGAAGCTGAGGTGGGAGGATCACTTGGGCCTGGGAGTCTAAAGCTGCAGTGAGCCCTGATGGTGCCATTGAACTCCAGCTTGGGAGAGTGAGACCCTGTTTCAAAATAATAAACAAATAAATAAAATTACCTCTTCTGACTGTGGAATAGCATGGTTGCGTGTAAGGCTGGGGCACAGGCACAGTGAGATGAAGATGAGGGATTGAGGGACGCTATAAGCCACAGGTCAAGTAGGAACGTACTTTGTCAAGACGCAAGCCTACAGTCTGCCGTGTCAAGAACTTTTTTCCCTTCCCTTAATCATCTTTCATGATGGACTTTAGTCTGCCTTTATCTGTTTCCTGGGAGAAAAGTACACATGTGTATGTATTTCCAGTATCTAGTCAGTACTTGGTAGTAGTACATTTTTAAAAGCTATATTGACAGACTTTGCTTTTTCCTTTAAAGCATTAATACTCTTGGCCCCTAGCCTTTTGTTTTGTTTGATTTTTATTTCCTGTATCTTTTTTCCTAAGTAAGACAGAATGGCCACAGCATTTATGAAGGACGTGCTAGGGTGATGTACCAGAAACCAGCAGCAAACCCACACTTTCTATCACGTGAACACTCATGATCCAAAGGAGAACACAGTTCATTTTAAAAAACAAAATAAACAACTCAAAAATTCCCTTGCAGGCTGAAGTTCTGTTATTAAATCACTCTATGTAAAGATACATTAAACTTTTTAAAAGGGGGGGAACGCCATAAAAATATGCTACAAAGACACTTCAAGAATCGCTTCTTTGTTAATGGGCTTCTACTTATGCTTAGATTCTCTTATTAATTTTGATCTAGCTGCTTACACACAGTTTTAATTTGTTCAGTCATTTCACAGACCAGTGGTTTCATAGTTCAATTTGTTTCAGACAAAATGAGCTATTACGAAATATCCCAAAGTATTTTCAAGTTGGAAAAATTAATGAATTAAAATTGGGACAATTCTACATGATTGCTTCTTTTGTTATAATTATAGAATGGAGCGCTTTCCATATTTAAATATGTTCTGTGATAGGATAATAGATGTAATAAATAAGATAAATATAAATATCTTCCCATATCTGCTCACTTTCCCCTTGCATTCTTTGGAGCATCCAAAAGCCATCACATTTTTAGATCCATGTTTAACTGATGTTTACTCTGTGGTCAATTAAATGCCGGGCTCAGGCACATGCTATCTTCCTTCCTCTGTAGTCACTCAAGGGAGTGAGTGTCACCCTCTGCATTTTCCTGATGACGTGGTACAGCTCTGAGGGTCCCATACCCAGGTTATAAGGAGGTGCTTTAGGCACAGTCCGGCTTGGGCACAGAGTCTCTAACACCCCCAGTGGGCTCTTCCTTCAATCCAGAGGCTGACAAACCTCGGTGACAACAGCTGGCCCCTGGCATGCCTGCTCACTCACTAGTTTTCCTCAAATCAAATGCACAAACACAAACAAAAAATGTAATTATCATAAATCTATAAAGTATTACTCTTCCCATTAAAAATCAGAAAAAATTTCATGAAGACTTGAAGTTGGAAAGAATGACACCCTCAGCCCCTCTGCATGAGCTCCTTTAAGAAGTGGACATGGCTAACTGAGCTCACTCCACATCACAGCCCCTCTGGGTCTCATCTTCTACCCTCACCCTCAGACAGGACCACCTGCTTAGATGTGGTATTTATCATTCCCATGTTTCTTTCCCCTACATGTGTTATGCCTAAATGATACATAATATTACTTTGCATATTTTAAAACATTATGTCCATGGTAGAGTTGCCTGCCCAGCGCTCCAGAGTGATCTGGCCACGGACACGCTGGAGTGCTGATTCCCATGTCCTTGTGGATTACTTCCCCAGCAGCCCTTACCCCTGTGTGCTGTAGAAATTCCATCACCTGGCTACAGGCTGAAGGAATCCTGGTCTTTTCCCAGGTCATCCCTTCTTCTGTGCCCTTGGTCCTGAGAGGTACCACACTGGCTCTTTTCAAAATGGCACCCTGCCCCACCAGCGACCCTTAGCCAGCCCAAGGTGAGCGCTCAGGATATGTGAATATATTTACATGCTTTCCCTTCAAGCTGAGTTTTAAAAACATGCCTTAGTGTCCCTATTAAAAACAACTGAACAGTAGACCACTGAAGTGGGTGGTAAATGTTCTACAACAAATAAACAGATTACCAAGACTGCACCATGGTCTGTTGAGGATTTCAGCTCTGCTTCAGGCAAAATATAGGAACATTTTATCAGGAAGCATCACACTGTGGCTGGTATTTGTTTCGTCTTAAGGCAAAATGATGTTTTCTACCCCATCCCAGAAGCAAACACACTTTGCTCTGCCCTCCCACAGCAGGGCCTCTGAGCCTCGAATGCATCCTTCTCAGTGCTCAAGTCAGCTGTTAGATTATTTTTTCTTCCACTTGCTGTTCCAACCCTGAACACTGGACCTCACAAATAATGAGTGCTCAATGCAGGTAGAATCCCACACAGGGTACCGCCACAGTTCCCAAACTATGTCCAGAGGCACCCCTGGGAACTGCGGCAAACTCACAGAGGTGCCACAGATATTTTAAATATTTGAGAAAAACACAGCAAAACTTGACATCTGTCAGAGAGAAGCAGAACCCATAATTAGCCTTTCTCCTTCCTCCACACTGGAAGCTTTTGGTCTAATACCTAGTGAAGTGAAACTTACTGAGGGAAAATGGTTTGGACAGGAAGAACAAAAGAAAGATCATCTGGGCACATGAGGAGCTAGGGGGCTGGGCTGGGCCCATGTGGGTCCAACAGCAAGAGCTCAGGGCAGCAGGAGAGGGGCCGGCTACTCCAAGTCTATGGGAAAGAGAAAGGCAAATATGGCCTATCACCAAATAGGGCTGGAGCAGGGGAAAGCTGTGGAGCTGATGGATGGGACAACCCTGTGCCCCAGAAGATGGGAAGAAGCATTTTCCTGTACTTCACACCCTGACCTTATTCCAAATTCAAGGCAAATGGAATAGTAATATTTTAGATTAGCCATACTTTATTTTAAATAGGCTTGGTCAGCTTACCTATAAGCTTAACTATAAATATCACCCAATTCCTACTGGAACCTGTAATTTTCATTCCAAATAAATGATTTATAACAGAATCTTTCAACTTAATAAACATTCAGAGTACCTGTGGTGGACACACCCTAGGGTAAGTCCTAGGCCCTGCTCCCCCCACCACACAATGATTCCCATATCTTGGTAACCATACCTTGTATAACACCCTCCCCTCCTGGAGTATAAACAGGAGCTGGGACTTGCTTCTCATCAACAGCATGTAAAAAAGAGGATGGTCACTCCCACAATAGGCTATGTTATATGACAAGGGTGAAGAGATGTTTTCAGATGTAATTAAGGTCCCTATTCAGCTGACTTTAAGTTAACCAAAAAGAAGATTATCCATAGTGGGCCAGACTTAATAAGTGAGCAGCCATTTAAAAGAGGGCCTCAGCTGTCCCTGAGGCCAGAGACTCTGAGCAGAGAGACTCTTTATAGGTGGCTTTGTATAAGTAAGTGTCATGCTGCGAGAGGGCCTATGGAGAGGGATACATGGTAAGAAACTGCAGGTGGCCTCCAGGAGCTAAGGGAAGCCTCTGGACAATAACCAGCAAGAAAATGCCGAACACAGCCTTAAGGCCACAAGGAGATGAATTCCACTAACATCCTCAGAGAGCTTAAGGCAGAACTTTCTCCAGTTGAGCCTCTGATGAGACCAAAGCCCCAGTGGATATCTTAGATTGCAGCCTACTAAGACCCTGAGCAGGGGACCCAGTTAAGCTGTGTTGGAACTCTGGATCCACAGAAACTGCGAAATAACAAATGTGGACTGTTTTAATCCATCATATTTGTGGTAATTTGTTACAGAGCAACAGAAATCTAATACAGCGGCCAAGTGTGATGGCTCATCCCTGTAATCCCAGCATTTTACAAGGCTGAGGTGGGAGAATAGCTTGAGCCTAGGAGTTTGAGACCAGTCTAGGCAACATAAAGAGACTCCATCTCTACAAAAAATAAAAAAAAATTACTGGGCATGGTGGTGTGCACCTATGGTCTCAGGTACTCAAGAGGCTGGAGATGGAAAGATCACTTGAGCCCAGGAAGTTGAGGCTGCAATGAGCCACTGCATTGCATTCCATCCTGGGTGACAGAGCAAGAACCTGTCTCAAAACAAAAACAAAAACAAAAACAAAAAAACCACCAAAAAACAGAAAGGAAAAGAAAAAAAAAAGCAAAACTAATATAGTGCCAAGCTAGAAACTCTTTATGCTACATTCTTGATGCATACATGAAACATGATGAACACATGAAATAGTTGAGCAGAAATTAGTTACAAAACTTTTTACAGTTTGAAGTAAACACAAATTTAGAAAATGTTTAAGATCTGCACTGTAATTTTCATTGGCAAGTTGATCTAACATGTCCTTTTAATCTTAAACAAATCCAAATTCCTGTGTGTTGCCTAGCTTTTCTGGCAAATTATTCCTAGTTCTGCAGGATTTTGGTTACTTTTAAGAAATGCTACACTTTGATAAACTGTAAACACCTGAGTCTCAAGCAATCCCATCTGGAGGAATTCTGGGGCAAGAGGGTGTTACATCTTAATCAGAGGAAGGACCCACGGATTCCTAAAGCAGTCCACGGGGAGGAGGGCAGAAGTGATGTGAGAATGGCCACTTGGGCCAGAAGTCCCACTGACCATCCATGAACTCACTGTGTTGTGACTTTGAAGACTCAAAGCTTTCTGTTAATTTACGAGAAACTGGCAAATTATTCAACTGTAGTTTTTTCCTTTTCTTCTTTCTTGAGACAGGGTCTCACTCCATCACCCAGGCTGGAGTGCAGTGGCGTGATCTCAGCTCACTGCAGCTGTGCTTTCCTAGGCTCAAGCGATCCTCCCAACTCAGCTGAGACTACAGGAGTGCACTATCACGCCCGGCTCATTTTTGTATTTTTTGTAGAGACGAGGTCTCACCATGTTGCCCAGGCTACTCTTGAACTCCTGGGCTCAAGTGATCTACCCACCTCAGCCTCCCAAAGTGCTGGGATTACAGGCGTGAGCTACTGCACCCAGCCTGTAGTTTTCTTCAAATAGCTAAATAACCTAAAATATATACTTATCATTGCCTAATTATTGACAAATGAATCTCGTATTGCTAGATCTTTGTCTGCCCCTTTGCCAAAAGTAATTACCTACTTCTTTGAACCTGAAAAGAAAAACAATTTTCCTTTAATTTACTCCAAGTTGCATAGTAGTTAAGGTGAAATAATTATTTTAACCATTCTTGAAAGTATACTGTGAAAAGGAAGGAGAAAAAAATGAAAGAAATCATCACCCCAGAGCTGGGCCCTATCAGTATGAAAGCAGGCTAACCACAGACCACTACTGTGATGGACACAGACATGTCCACAATTCACAGTTCTAGAATGGCAGCTCCCAGGGCAGCGGGAAGAATCCCATCTGCATGGCAACCACTCCATGCCATCTTCCGGCACCTCGAGAACAGGCCTCCGGGATGACGCCAGCCTCCACTCCTGTGGGGCTGTATCTTGAGCAGACTGCACATCATCCATGCTGAGTCAGAGCCTTCACAGCAGTCAAGGGAAATATCAAAAGCACAGGACGTGCAACTGTTCTCACTCACCACGTTCAGCTCATTTACAAAACATCGAGCTATAAATATCATGACGACATTTTTTAGAGGCGCATTTTCAAGTGTTGTGAGCCAATACTGAAATAGGGGCAAAAAATAAGCCATCATCACCTATTTACTGATTCTAATTTTGAAACAACAGTCACATTCTTATTCTGCTAAAGTATGAGCACATGGAGAACTGCCTTCTGTACGCATATGACTGACAGAAACACCAGTAATGAATGGCTTACATGACGAATCACATGCCACCGATTCATGACAAAGCATGTAGAACTCACTATAAAGCAAACTGCTGCTTTCTACCCTAGTTACCCACAGAGCTGGACTGTTTGCTTTTAGAAAGTTAAAATTAGTTCACAACTCCATAGCAAAAAAGATGACACGAACACTAAGTTCCATTTACGACATTACAAATTCCCTCTCCATCTTTGGAAATGGGCATTTTTACACAACAGTGCCAGTTGATCATATGACTGTCAACTGAACACCTGAGAAAGTCACTGGGTTATTCCACCTGCAGTGTGCACGCTGAGTCTCGCAACGGAGACTTTTTTTTTTTTTTTTTTTTGAGAGGGAGTCTTGCTCTGTCACCCAGGCTGCAGTGCAGTGGCGCGATCTTGGCTCACTGCAACCTCTGCCTCCCAGTTTCATGCGATTCTCCTGCCTCAGCCTCCCAAGTAGCTGGGACTACAGACATGTGCCACCACAACTGGCTAATTTTTGTATTTTTAGTAGAGATAGAGTTTCACCATGTTTGCCAGGCTGGTCTCGAACTCCTGACCTCAAGCGATCCACCCACCTCGGCCTCCTAAAGTGCTGGGATTACATGCGTGGGCCTCCTAAAGTGCTGGGATTACATGCGTGAGCCACCATGCACAGCTGCAATGGAGATACTTTAGAGATCACCTGGTCCACCTTGTCCGTTTAGTGATGAGAATACTAAATCAAAAGTTACCAGACTTGCCCAAGCTTGCATGGCTTTTCTGTGCTAGCGTGCAGACTGGAATTCAGACCACAGATTCATGAACTCTCTGAATGCTAGTTAAACTTCCTTGACTTAAAGAGACTGCTAAATTGATCGCAGGTGCTCTAACCCCAAATATGTTTCTCTCCCTAACCTGCACTTCTCTGACTCCCAGAGACAGGCAAGGCCTATCCCTTAGAATCTTTCCCTAGGATAACAGGGCTGCCTCAAGCAGCAGTGCATGTACCACCTTCTTTGGAAGTATAGATGCAAATATGGGATCACCAGGTCAAGGAGAATGATGTCACTTTTTAGTGCACACCCACCACAAGCTCGGTAACTAAGAGAACACAGAGAAGAAACACTCTGGTTGTGGCCCAGAGATTACAATGCAGCATGACAAGTGCCAACAAAGGACAGCCTCACCATGGTGGTGATCCATGAGGTGAGTCTTCAAAAGGAGGAGAAATTGTCCAGGAGGAAAAGTGGACCATAGGGAACCAGCAGGGTGAAGAGAATGTGCAAAGGCAAAAGAACACAGGATGTTCTAGGAACAGGGTACAGTTCCAGTGGCCAGAGCCCACGTGGGGCTTTGCAGGGGGATGAGGCTGCAAGCACAGCCACATGGAGGGGCTGGGGTTTCTCTTGAGTCATGTGGAGCTGCTAAAAAATTTTGAGCAGGACCATAACATGGAGTCATATTTGTATTTGGGATAGCAAGCTGTGGCAGCAAAAGGAAAACTAGAGTGGAGAGAGGAGAGAATGGAGGTAGGGAGATCAGTCAGAGGGCTGTCGTAGGAGTCCAGGGAGGAAAGGATGAGAGTGCATCAACATACTCCTAAGAAAGCCTCATTCAAAAAATACTGGTAGTTTAGGTATCATGTGGAGTCTTAAGTTAGGTACTTGAATTCTTAACCCTGACAAAGAAAATCTAAAACTACAGCTTGTTACCATAAATTAGCAGTTCTTGGTCATAGCGAGTTCTCAAATGATGTAAAAGAAGAATTTCAAATCTTTTAAAAGCAGATTAAAAAATTAATCTTAGAGATTTAAGTTTCATTATTCATCCTTAAGATAATTTCTGTAATTTTTAAAGTACCAAATGAAAATAAGGACATAAGGGAAACCAGCAGCATATGTTGTGATTTTGAAAATGGGTTTTTCATTGTAGATTCTGGATATTAGCCCTTTGTCTGATGAGTAGGTTGCAAAAATTTTCTCCCATTCTGTAGGTTGCCTGTTCACTCTGATGGTAGTTTCTTTTGCTGTGCAGAAGCTCTTTAGTTTAATGAGATCCCATTTGTCAATTTTGGCTTTTGTTGCCATTGCTTTTGGTGTTTTAGACATGAAGTCCTTGCCCACGCCTATGTCCTGAATGGTATTGCCTAGGTTTTCTTGTAGGATTTTAATGGTTTTAGGTCTAACATTTAAGTCTTTAATCCATCTTGAATTAATTTTTGTATAAGGTGTAAGGAAGGGATCCAGTTTCAGCTTTCTACATATGGCTAGCCAGTTTTCCCAGCACCATTTATTAAATAGGGAATCCTTTCCCCATTTCTTGTTTTTGTCAGGTTTGTCAAAGATCAGATAGTTGCAGATATGCGGCATCATTTCTGAGGGCTCTGTTCTGTTCCATTGATCTATATCTCTGTTGTGGTACCAGTACCATGCTGTTTTGGTTACTGTAGCCTTGTAGTATAGTTTGAAGTCAGGTAGCGTGATGCCTCCAGCTTTGTTCTTTATGTTTATTGTGGCACTATTCACAATAGCAAAGACTTGGAACCAACCCAAATGTCCAACAACGATAGACTGGATTAAGAAAATGTGGCACATATACACCATGGAATACTATGCAGCCATAAAAAATGATGAGTTCGTGTCCTTTGTAGGGACATGGATGAAACTGGAAAACATCATTCTCAGTAAACTATCGCAAGGACAAAAAACCAAACACCGCATGTTCTCACTCATAGGTGGGAATTGAACAATGAGAACTCATGGACACAGGAAGGGGAACATCACATTCCGGGGACTGTTGTGGGGTGGGGGGGGGGGGGGGGCGGGGACAGCATTAGGAGATATACCTAATGCTAAATGACGAGTTAATGGGTGCAGGAAATCAACATGGCACATGGATACATATGTAACAAACCTGCACATTGTGCACATGTACCCTAAAACCTAAAGTATAATTAAAAAAAAAAAAAAGAAAAGAAAATGGGTTTTTCAACTTAGAGCTTGCTCTTATATTTCACTTCCCGACCTGCTCCTTTCATACTGCCTTACGTTTTACTTACTGCCCAGTTTAAAGTACACAAAAGGTGCATAAAGATTGTCTGATGAATGAAGAAGCCAAACCTGCGATCTGAAACCTGGGAGGCCTCAGTGTTCTCTGACTTCACCGAAGAGACTGCAGTGGATGCCCTGCACTGAGCTTGGGATAGGATCACTCTCCTGCCAGCTTTTTACTTTTACTTTCTGGCTGGTGATTTGAGGATACAAGACTACAGTGTAAAAGTGTTTACCTTGGCCAGGCACAGTGGCTCATGTTTGTAATCCCAGCACTTTGGGAGACTGAGGCGGGTGGAACACTTGAGATCAGGAGTTCGAGATCAGCCTGGCCAACATGGTGAAACCCTGTCTCTACTAAAAATACAAAAGATTAGCCTGGGTGTGGTGGCGTGCACCTGTAGTCCCGGCTACTTGGGAGGCTGAGGTGGGAGAATACCTTGAACCCAGGAGAAACAGGTTCAGTGGGTCAAGATCATGCCACTGCACTCCAGCCTGGGCAACAGAAACCCTGTCTCAAAAAAAAAAGTGCTGTACCTCTAGATATTTTCTGACTAGTCATGACATTGTGCAACACCAGTATTTTCCTGCTTTCAGGGTACCTTAACCATGAACAGTACCTAAAGTTAAACACACACATTATCACTACCACTACTAGCTCCACTGCCTAATCAAAAATCCAGCATTCATGGAGCAGAAATGAAAACGAAGGAGTCTATGAAGCTGTGCCGTTAGGAAATAAAAGGAAGTGTCTGGGCACATGGGCTCACGCCTGTAATCCCAGCACTTTGGGAGGCCGAGGTGGGTGGATCACTTGAGTCCAGGTGTTCAAGGTCAGCCTGGGCAACATGGCAAAATCCAGTCTCTAGAAAATATAGAAAAAATTAGTCAGGCATGGCATGCATCTTTGGTCCCAGCTACTTGTGGGGTGAGGTGGTAGGATCGCTTGAGCATGGGAAGCGGAGGTTGCAGTGAGCCAAGACTGCACCACTGTACTCCAGCCTGGGTGACAGAACGACCCTGTTTCAATAAAAATAAGAAAAGAAAAAGAAAGAAGAAACAAAAGGAAGCACTATTCTTACTCCTCTGTAGCCAAGTCTATGTCTTTCAGAACCTTGTTCATCCAGATATAAAATACAGTTCATGTTACTTACAGTTAATTACTGCAAAGAACTGGAATGAATTTTTACCAGTTACTTTTAATAAACAATAAAAGAACAATTATAACCAATGATAAGCATATGCATATTCCATGACTAAACTGCAATCAATCCATCTGGGGTTAATGTTGTGTTAACAAAATATAGAGTAAAGAAAAGCACCATCAAAGCTAAGGGTCTACGCAAGTGTTTTAAGGGTATTTGACTTTTTATGACTTTTTATATTACATTTTAATATTGTTCTTTCTTTTTTCAGCAGTATTATTCCTGAAGACCCAAACTTTAAGAAAATTGTAAGGAGGATATAAGTGATTTGAGTCCTTCATTTGTGTTAAATGAGAAGTTGGGACTGTTTCTTCCCACTGAAGTGGGATATCATGCCAATCGCTTTGGAAAATGAACAATAAAACATATTACATTTTGTGAGATTGCCTTTTCCTTCCCTTACGAAATCTTCCGTATTTAACATAAGATGACAGAAAGGTAAAACAAGAGAACAAGGATTTTGTACAAGTTTTGTTTAACTGTATTTTACTAAGAAGTTGTTGCAAAGATTTTCTCTATGTGATTTTATTTATTTCATTTATTTTTTAGAGACAGAGTCTCTCTGTGTCACCCAGGCTGGAGTACAGTGGTACAATTATAGCTCACTGCATCCTTGAATTCTGCGGCTTAAGAGATCCTCTTGCCTCAGCTGCCTCCCAAGTAGCTGGGACTATAGGTACGCCCTACCACATCTGGCTTCTATGTGATTTTAAATGTCCTATTACTGTCATTTAAAAAGTTTGTTTTAAAATATTATATTGGTCTTACTGGCCCTGTATCTGATTCTGCAAGGCAATACTATTTGAATTTAATTACCTAGATTGCAATGGAACCTTTTATGACTACAAAATTATGAGTTTTCTGTGTTTATATTTTCTTAAAAAATAAGACATTCCAAGTCTGCAGCATAATAAACTATTTTGATGTGCTCTTAAAAACCGTAAGAACACACGGATATACCTTTTCAACCAGGGTGCAATTTATGTAACTAGCAAGAAGTTAACATTACTAAGTCCATTCCAACTTACTCAGCCTCAGGGTATGTAACTGAACACTCAGAAAATCCATGCTAGCTCAAGGCATTTAGTTGCAAGATAAAATATACTTTGAATACAGTGCAGTATTTATGAATAAGATTTTCTGTGAATGTTTTCAGATGGAGAATATGATTCTAAGTGGTCTGAAGTATAACTTTTCTCTGATAATTCCTGAATAAATGACTGCAGTTCTGGTAGCATGGCAAGCAGAAGATAGCACCTCCCTCACGGGCTTACCTATAAGAAAAGTTCCATAATAGCAGAATGACAAGGTCCTTCAGCAAATCCCTGGTATGTGTACACTTTTTTTGTGCATTGAAAACCAAATTATTACCTCCATAATTATGTCTACAGCCTTAGGCATTATGTGTTTTGATTTGCTAGTATACATAAATGTAGTGACACTGTGAGGAACTGGTCATGGAAAATTGGACATGCACAAATATAGCATGATTAAAAAAGTTAATCAAGAATTTATTGGAAGCTACACTAAGAATCAGAGCAAGGCACAACCCACTCTGGTATCATACTTAATATCATCTTTATGGTCCATAATTTTCCTGTAAGAGAAACTTGCCTCCTCATTTTCTTTACAGCCCTTCAAAAGCAGATCATCTGATTTTGACAACTATTTTGCAGCTGAGGGCTAATTACTCTTTGAGAGACATAACGTAAATGGGTACTCAATAGAAGCAGATGAAGTGAGATTTAATCCTTCAGAAGCCCAAGAGAATATTAGGAGAGTGGAGCTCAATTCTGAATAGACACTATATTTTTCTTTGGTTCTTTGTCCTTTAATCAAATCAATGGAAATGAAGCTGAAGTGCCTCTCAGAGCAGGGCTGGCAGGAGTCCTTCCACAGGGCTCCCATGGTGCTGCTTCTCTCTCTGGAGTGATGCCATCGTCATGGTGCTTACAACAATGGAAAATTCATACTTTAGCTACAAAAAAGCAGATGGTTTCAAGTCCAATGTAGGGCCATTTAAAAATGCCTCAGTCTGTATTTTGGGGCTCAGGAACAACTGCGTTTTAGAGCTACTGTTTGCAGAGAAATTAGTTTCAGGTGGAATAGCTGTGTGCTAACCAACCATTTCTTTCTGAGACTGCCACTGTGTAGGATGTAATTAACTCACAAAGACTTAGTTTTTTTTCTGTCTCTACAGTTAAGCTGTTTGATTTGAGCTCCTTGCGCCTGTGGATAGGATAGGGCTAAAGTATCACAAAGGAGAAATTAAAAAAAATATTTTTATATATATAATATACATATTTATATATATTTTATATATTTGTATTTAAATATATAAAACATATATATATATATATATATACATATATAAAACTGACAAGTCCAAATAATAAGGGTATCTGGAAAGTTATAAATGGACATTTGATGGCTCAAATAAGATTCCTAAAGCTAGGGATAGAAAACCACCAGGTCTTCAACCAAAAGTGAAAATCAAATCCCCTCTGCCTTCTCCTATGACTATGCTAGCTTAGTACCACTTAACCACCCTCTAACCAAGCACACAGGGCTTGACGGGAGTGTGTGGGGCAGTGGGACAAAGTGTTGGTATCAGAGGCAGATCAGGAATGCCGATGCAGTCGGTTTTAGGAGAATGAGGAAAACGAGGGGACTAGAGATAACTGCCAAGACTTGTGGCTGTTGACTATCCCAGGTGCCCACTCTGAGGGTGGCTGAACACACCGTTGCCTGCACTGCACCGGGCCAGCTGCTCTGGTGTATTCTCACACTTCCTCTACCAACCCTACAAAGCTGTTCCCATTCCAGAGTGTGCCCTGGCACTTCCGAATCAACTGCTCATCTCCACAGGTAGGGCTGCCTAAATCTTTGACATCACTTCTCGTTCACAGTCATTCTTTCTTGATCAAACGAAAGAAACAAACTCTGTATTCCCTGTCTTGTTTGAACAATGGAAAGCATGTGTGCTGTGATCTCAAAAAAAATCTTCTCTATGGTAGAGCAATATAAGAGCCTGTACTTGGAGATAAAACAATCTCCATATGGCTGGGCACGGTGGCTCACACCTGTAATCCCAGCACTTTGGGAGGCCGAGGCAGGAGGATCACTTGAGGTCAGGAGTTGGAGACCAGCCTGGCCAACATGGTGAAACCCTGTCTGTACTAAAACCACAAAAATTAGCCAGGCATGGTGGCACACGCCTGTAGTCCCAGCTACTCAGGAGGACAAGGCAGGAGAATCACATGAACCCAGGAGGTGGAGGTTGCAGTGAGCCAAGGTCACCCCACTTGCACTCCAGCCTGGGCAACAAAGCAAGATTCCATTTCAAAAAAATCACAAAAAACAAAAAACAATCTCTATGTGGCAGGAGACAGTTCTGCTTCTCAAAGCTCTGTCATCCTCCACTCTCTCTTCCTGTTTCTTCTCATCCTACTTTTTACTTCTCTCTGCCTATGTCTATGGAAGAGGCCACAGGAGAGAATGGACAGAAATTCTCTCTTCCCCAGGCTGCATTTACTTTTAGATTCTAGTTCAATTTAAGAGAGACTCCTTGTTTGCCATTGATATCGTCTGGTTATTTGTCCCCACTCAAATCTTATATTGAATTGTAATCCTGCTGGGAGGTGTCTGCATCATGGGGGTAGATTTCTCATGAATGGTTTAGCACCATCCCTAATCGCTTGGTGCTGTCCTCCTGACAGTTCATTCTCACAAGATCTGGTTGTTTAAAAGTGTGTAGCACCTCCCCCTCCCTCTCAGTCCTGCTTCTGCCATATAAGATGCCTGTTCCTGCTTCACCTTCATCCATGAGTAAAAGCTCCTTCAGGCCTCCCCAGAAGCCAACATCATGCTTCCTGTGCAGCCTGCAGAACCATGAGCCAATTAAACCTCTTTTCTTTATAAATTACCCAGTCTCAGGTATTTCCTTACAGCAATGCAAGAACAGCCTAACACAGCCATCTAGTATGTCCACATTTAAAAGTGAATTAGTTTATGATCATCAACAGGGGCAGACCCTTTTCTTCAGAGAACAGTGACAAATTGACTGCAGGGCTGAATCCGTAACAACAGGATCTGGATTAGATCTATTTTCACCTTGCCTGCTGTTACCAGGAAAGTAGTCTGCATGTCTCATAGGCCCCACCACAGTCAGCTGCACTGGAAGGGCTCTCTCAGGTCCATTCCCCCCTGCCTCCCCACAAGAGAAGGCAGCCTTCAGGAGAGAAGTCATCCTCCACACACAGCTTCCCAGGCAGGAATTCTGGCTAAGAGCACAGACCACAAGGACTGAGGCCTTTCCAAGGAAGGGTTTGAGACAAGAGCTTTGAAGATTGGAAGACAGAACCACCAGAATAAAGAAAGGATGCATGAGCATCAGCAAAGATAAACAGAAGAAAAGGCAGGATAATTTGCTAAAAGGAAATGAAGAAAACAAATAGTAACACAAGCACACACACAAAAAGAAGGGCGTGTTCAGATAACATCAGTTCAAATAATTGATACTCTGTGCAGTTAGTCCCTTTCCCTTTCAGAAAAACAGAAAAAAAAAAAGAAGATGAAAATGGGGAGAGAGCAGCAAAGAGAAAAGGAATAGTGACTGACATACAGACAAGATACTATACTTGCAGCTCAATTCTATATGTTTAATATTATTATCATTATTAGAAACTCTATGTTCTGATTTATTTCAAATCAACTGCTCAGTGTATTCTGGCACGAAAAGAGTAGATTTATCTTTCAAGCTTGAGCCCTAAAAGAGATATCCAACAGGAGCCTCATAATTTTTGGAGGAAGGCTACTGCTCAGTGACCTGATACCACTCTTCATTTCCAGAAATCCATTTAAAATCCAAATTAGTTTTGGCTAACTAGCCTTTCAAAACGACCTGTTTTTGGTTAAAATACAGTGGGATAGCAAATATTTTTAAGGAAGCACAGGTTTGGGAGGGATCTGAGACTGCTTCTTGCCAGAAAGCAGATAAATTTCCAAAGTAAGTGGTTTCTTCTTTTCTGGAAGATCTCTAAGAATGGAGTATTAAAACCATCCATCTCCAAGCATGAAAATATTTTATATCCTGATGGTCCATAATTTCTTTGTTACACTCAATTAAGAATTTTGTGTTACTTATACCCATGTGCTCTGTTCATTCTGCATCTTCCTAATTGATATGGTGGAAAAGCCACAGACTTAGAGTCACTGACCTGGCCCTAACTACTTCCTCACCCTGTATGGTTGTTCCTGTCATTGTGCCCTCTTTCTTTTTTTTTTTTTTTTTTTGAGACAGGGTCTTACTCTGTCACCCAGGCTGGAGTGCAGTGGCATGATCTCGGCTCACTGCAACCTCCGCCTCCTGAGTTCAAGAGATTCTCGTGCCTGAGCCTCCTGAGTAGCTGGGATTACAGGCATGCACCACCACACATGGCTCACTATTTTCTATTTTTAGTAGAAATGGGGTTTCACCATGCTGGCCAGGCTGGTCTTGAACTCCTGACCTCAAGTGATCTGCCCGCCTTGGCCTCCCGAAGTGCTGGGATTACAGGTGTAAGACACCGTGCCTGGCTGTGCCCATTTTACAGAGGAAGAAACTGAGGCCGAGAGGTTTGGTAACTTGCCCAAAGTTACTTAGTAATGGTGAAAGCTGGGATTTTAAAGACATGTATACCTGATTCCAACAGCCATTTTATCAACACCAAGACACGCAAAACACCCACCCTGCTCCTGGTGGATTTTGATTATGTCCTCAGCAAACCAAAATGCTTCACTTAAAAGCCAATGTTTTAGTACAGACTGTGAATAAAAATGACAGTTCTTATTTTTTCTTTTCTTTCTTTTTTTTTTTTTTTTTTTTTTGAGACGTAGTCTTGCTCTGTCGCCCAGGCTGGAGTGCAGTGAGAGACACGATCTCGGCTCACTGCAACCTCCACCTCCTGGGTTCAAGCAATTCTCCTGCCTCAGCCTCCCAAGTAGCTGGGATTACAGGTACACACCACCACATCTGGCTAATTTTTGCATTTTTAGTAGAGACAGAGTTTCACCATGTTGGCCAGGCAGGCTGGTCATGAACTCCTGACCTCAAGTAATCCACCCGCCTCAGCCTCCCAAAGTGCTGGGATTACAGGCATGAGCCACAGTGCCTAGCCAAAAAATGACAATTCTTTAGCGAGTTTCCCTGATTATAATTGTTAAATCACACATCATTCTCACAGAAGTGATTTGTGGACAGCTATCCTGGATAAAGTTTAAATAACCTAGACTGATGTTGTTAAAGATGGTTTTCCACAACAGACATTTTAAAAAGTGAACTCAGTCCAAGAAGTTAAAAAAAAAAAAAAGTCAACCTGGATTTATTCTATCTCTAATCAAAACAATATTTTTCACATATGAAAGTAGAGGGGTTGGAGCTGTATCTTCCAGACATTTGGCAGTTCATTTTCTCTTGTGCCTGTGACTAAAACCAGACTTGCAAATTTAAAATATGCCTATCTTTTTTCAGAAATATTCAAACAAAAAGTGTCTACAAATCTACGCATACACTGCTTAAAGCAACTTGGATGAAGAACTGGGGAGAATCCTGAGATCCATTTATTTTCCTAATAACAAATAATACAAGATTCTTTCCAAACTGGTTTGAGAGAGAGATCAAACGTTTAGTTATATTCTTGATAACATGTTAGTTGGCAGATAGTAACTGCCTTGTAGATTCTATCTAAAAGAATAGCCATCAAAAATAAAAATACAAAACTCAAAAATTTATGGGGGAAAATTCACTTGTTCTCAACCATATTTTTATTAATAGGAAAATACAACATTAAACAGAATTCTGAAAGGAAAAGGAAGAGAAGATGTATTTGTCAACTGAAATTCATAGTCCAGTGGCATTTTAGCAGGTCTGGTATTCTGCTTTTTGCTCTCCCACTACTTACTTGTGAGACCTTGTTCATATAATTTTAACTCATTTGTAAATGGAATTACCAAGGACATCTGGTTAAACACCCAGAAAACATGACACAGTCAGAACCCAATACTAAATCTGATTTCATGGTTACCCTGAAAATCCATAGGATCCCCCATCCATTCCCAGCCTCTTAATCCAACCAAGTTTAGAGATTATTGTCAATCATCAACCATTCTGGGGAGGCAAGTCTATTCGGTCAATGCAATGGATCAAAAGATGAGTTATTTCAAACATCCACTCTGCGTACCTAACAATCGCCTCATTAACTTATTTATGCCAACAAAAACCCTTCTGGTGTCATTTCCAATTTCAATGGGATTTTAAAAGGAAGGTAAACTCTAATTTAGAACCCATGTGCCCAACACTGTGCTAGGCACCTTCACATAGTGATACAGGAGTTAAGAAGAAATTACTTAGGCAGATAGGGTACAGAAGTCCTCGGTAAGGTTTTCCTTTTAATGAAAAGCAGCTCCAAATCATTTTCTAACAAAGAGCAGCCTGTAAAGTCCAGCTGCAGACACAGACAGGCACGCTGGGAGCTTACACGGGTGAATGCCAGAAGGAAAGAACTACCTGGGACTAGGCATATTCAAAATGGTGGCTCCATCTTCCGTTCTCTGCCAACCACATGTGTAGTAAGAAGGAGACAAGATGGCGCTGGCCAAGGGGAAAGTTTATTTGCATAATAAGATTAGGGTGGGGCAACTAGCCTTCCCCTCGGCTATGTAAACGCCACACCTGATTGAACCAATCTGTGAGCCCTACCTAAATCAGACACTGCCTCCTCAAGCCGGACTACAAAGTCCAGCACATCCACTTCCGGTTGCCCTTTTCCTCTCGGAAGTCCCCTCTCTTACTAGAGAGAGCTGTTTTCCTTTCTTTTTCTTTCTCTTTATTCTGCCCATTAAACCTCCACTCCTAAACTCCTCGCATGCGTTCGTGTCCTAAATTTTCTTGGTGCAAGATGACGAACCCCAGGTATTTACCCCACACAATGTAGCCGCTTCAATAGTGCTTTTATTTAAAGTCAAACATAAACTGCTATATTGCGACCTGACAGGTCTATTCTTATAGGCTGTGTGAGGATTAATAAAGATAATGGATTGCTAGTGCTCTATCAACAGCAAAATTAAATAAATGTTAAATATTATTATATTTCAGGTCACATGGAGGTTCAATTCCATACATGTCTCACCAAGGCTCCCTCCCTCAGCTCTAAGCTTATAGTCTATGGTCTAAAGAGCCTGAAGGATGGTTCGATAACAGCAATGATATCAAAGTCCAAAGAATTGTCTTGGATGTTAAACTGGAGGTACTAAGGTGGTAAGGAATTGTAAGGAAGGCTGGGCGCAGTGGCTCACGCCTGTAATCCCAGCACTTTGGGAGGCTGAGGCGGGCGGATCACGAGGTCAGGAGTTAAAGACTGGCCTGACCAACATGGTGAAACTCCATCTCTACTAAAAATAAAAAAATTAGATGGGCGTGGTGGCGGGCACCTGTAATCCCAGCTACTCAGGAGGCTGAGGCAGGGGAATCGTCTGAAACCGGGAGGCAGAAGTTGCAGTGAGCCAAGACAGTGCCATTGCACTCCACCCTGGGCGACAGGGCGAGACTGTCTCAAAACAAAAAAACCAAACCAAAACAAACAAACAAAGAATTGGAAGGAAAACGTAGCCAAAGGGCTAGATCTTTATTTGTTGTTACTTATGCAGGGAGAGGTAGCTAAGAGAACATGGGACTTTAGGGCCAGAGACCTGGGTGTACAGCATAGGCTTTTTCAAAGTGCTGAGGGTCTGATTTTAGACAAATCACATATCCTTCTTAGTGACCAATTTCCTTTTCTTTTTCCATTTTATTATACAAAAGTAGAGAGAATAACGAACCCTAACTTACTCATCACCTGGCTTCAACAATGATCAACTCATAGCCAAACAGTTCATCTGTCACCCAGCCTCCATTCCTGGATTGTTGATGCACTGGTTATCTATTACTGCGTAACAAATTATCCCAAAACTTAGTGGCTTAGAACAAGCATTTATTATCTCACACTTTCTGTGTGTCAGGAATTTGGAAGCAGCGGGGTGGCTCTGGCTCAGAGTCTCTCACAAAGCTATAGTCAGGATATAGGCAGGAACTGCAGTCATTCAAAGGCTTAGCTAAGGCTAAAGAAGGGAATGGCAATAGGTCCCTAAGCCAAAACTGGCCTACAGCCTGTTTGGTAAACAAAGTTTACTGGAACACAGCCACGCTCTTTCATTTACCTATGTCTATGACTGCTTTTGCATTCAAGCAGCAGAACTATTAGCTGTGATAAAGACTGGATGGCCCATATGCCTAAAGTATTTACTATCTGGCCCTTTACAGAAAAAGTTTGCCAATTCCTAGCCCAGAGAATCTGTTTCCAAGATCACTTGCTCCCATGGTTGTTGGCAATAAGCCATGTTCCTAGTCATGTAGGCTTCTACACTGGCTGGCTGAGTGTCCTCACAACATGGCAGCTAGCTTCGCAAGAGGAAGAGTGATTCAAGAGGGAGAAGGCAGAAGCCATCATGTCGTTTAATGACCTGGCCTCAGAAGAAACATAACGTCATTTCTACAGTATTCTACTGATCACACAGAACAATCAAGATACAAAGTGGGAGAGGACTCCACAAGGGCATAAATACTAGGCAGCAGGGATCACTGTAGAACATCGTAGAAGCTGACAACAACAGCTGGAGATCCATTCCTTAATCTGTAAAGTCAGGATTCCCAACAAGATCATTTCTATAGAATTTTTCAACTCTAACATTGGACAGTTATGTGATGCAGAGAACTTCTGATATATTTTTGTGTTTCAATCATAGATGTATTCAATTAGTATTTGCTGCAGTTTTTTTTTTTTTGAGATGGAGTCTTGCTCTGTCGCCCAGGCTGGAGTGTGATCTTGGCTCAATGCAACCTCCGCGTCCCGGGTTCAAGCAATTCTCCTGCCTCAGCCTCTTCAGTAGCTAGGACTACAGCTGTGCGTGGCGCTAATTCTTTGTATTTTTGTAGAGACGGGGTTTCACCATGTTGGCCAGGCTGGTCTTGAACTCCTGACCTCAAACGATCCACCCGCCTCAGCCTCCCAAAATGCTGGGATGACAGGCGTGAGCTACTGCACCCAGCTGTTGCTGAATTTTAATACCTGTATTTTCATTTTGAGTTACATATGGGTTCACTATATTACTATTTATGTTCTCATAAGCATTATTTCTTTATGAAGTGATTATTTTCCTTTAGGTAGTATTTAAAAGAGTTC
Organism: Hylobates moloch; assembly: GCF_009828535.3. NCBI lineage: Eukaryota > Metazoa > Chordata > Mammalia > Primates > Hylobatidae > Hylobates > Hylobates moloch. Next base: position 85,904,260 of record NW_026652283.1, on the reverse strand, counting down.
TTAAATCCAAACATTTCTTGTTTTCTACACTCTATTCTTAAGACAAAGAAACAAATGAGCAAACGTGTTGTTCTTAGGGCTTTACTTTAAAAGTCTAAATTTCCTAGCCTATCAATCACTAATATATTTCAGCCCAGTTTCTCTGATCTATGTTTATTACATAATATAATATTCGTCATATTCTTGAGATCCTATAGCATTGGAAATCAAGTAAAAAATATGCCGGGCACAGTGGCTCACGCCTGTAATCCCAACACTTTGAGAGGCTGAGGAAGGTGGATTGCTTGAGCCCAGGAGTTTGAGACCAGCCTGGGCAACATGGTGAAACCCTGTCTCTACAAAAAATACAAAAATTAGCCCTTCATGGTGGCACATGCCTGTAGTCCCAGATACTCGGGAGGCTGAGGTGTGAGGATAGCTTGAGCCCAGGAGGTGCAGGTTGCAGGTTGCAGGTTGCACTGCGAACATGCCACTGTACTCCAGCCTGGGCAACAGAGCCAGACGCTGTCTCAAAAAAGAAAAAGAAAAACAAAAACAAAAGCAAAAAGCAAAAGCAAAGGGAAAAGAAAAAGAAAAAGGAAAGGAAAAAGAAAGGAAAGGAAAGGAATACTGTTTGTTACAGTAAACAAAAAATTTCCTATTTTAGCAATTTACTAGTAATTTAAAACAAAGTTGTTTTTTTTTTTAAGTGTGGTTTCCTACACTTTTGGTGTAGGAAAGTACATTAAATATTTAATAATGGTTTCCTGAATCTAATACCCAACTATAACACACAGAGGATAATTTCAAAGTCAAGGGATTAGCACTTAATAGTAGAAAAAAGGCACAAAGGGATGGGGCTTTGACCTTAATGATGTTCACTTAATTAATGACTAATTCATTCAACAATTATAAATCTGTATTTCTGGAGTAATCCTGCTTCCAAAAAGCTTCTTGTCTGGTAGTCATAGACCAGTATCTTTAAATTCGATGATGCCAACAGTATAATCTTTTAAAAAGAATTGGCCGGGGGCCAAGCATGGTGGCTCACACCTGTAATCCCAGCACTTTGGGAGGCCAAAATGGATACATCACTTGAGGTCAAGAGTTTGAGACCAGCCTGGCCAACATGGCGAAACCCTGTCTCTACTAAAAATACAAAAATTAGCTGGGCATGGAGGCACACACCTGTAGTCCCAGCTACTCGGGAGGCTGAGGTGGGAGAATTGCTTTAACCCAGGAGGTGAAGTTGCAGGGAACCGGGATTGCGCCACCACACTCCAGGGTAGATGACAGAGCAAGACTGTCTCAAAAAAAGAACTGGCCAGGGCTGGGAGCAGTGTCTCACACTTGTAATCCCAGCACTTTGGAAGGCCAATGTGGGTGAATTGCTTGAGCTCAGAAGATCTAGACCAGCCTGGGGAACATGGTGAAACCTTGTTTCTACAAAAAATAAAAATAATAATTAGCTGGGCATGGTGGTGCACACCTATAGTCCCAGCTACTTGGGGGACTGAGGCAGGAAGATCATTTGAGCCTGGGAGGTCGAGGCTGCCGTGAGCATGCATTCCACTGCATTCCAGCCTGGGTGACAAAGTGACATCCTGCCTCAAAAAATAAAGAAAAGAACTGGGCATGGTGGCTCATGCCTGTAATCCCAGCACTTTAGGAGGCCCAGGTGGGCAGATCACTTGAGCCCAGGAGTTTGAAACCAGCCTGGGCAACATGGCAAGACCCTGTCTCTACTATAAATATACAGAAAAATACAAAATATTAGCCAGGTGTGGTGGCTAACACTGGTAGTTCCAGCTACTTGGTAGGCTGAGGAAGCAGGATTGTTTGAGCCTGGAAGGTCAAGGCTGTAGTGAACTGTGATCGTGCCACTGCACTCTAGCCTGAGTGACAGAGTAAGACCATGTCTCCAAAAAAAAATTTTTTTTATTGTGGTAAAATACACGTAACATAAAATCTCTACCTCCATCTTCGTAACTTTTTCATCTAACAGTATAATCTTTTAATTTCCTAAAACATTTAATAAAAAGTAAATAAATGGATGCATAAGTCAATCCTAGGCATTTACCTGCAAAAGAAGAGCTGCTGTCACATATGTTGACCATCATGGCAATGCAATTATTAATCTAATACAGAATATGAGATTGGAACTCTAACTTTAAAAAAGAATACATCTCTTTTTTGTTGTTGTTGTTATTGTTGTTTTTTGAGACAGAGTCTCGCTCTGTCGCCCAGGCTGGAGTGCAGTGGTGAGATCTCGGCTCACTGCAACCTCTGCCTCATGGGTTCAAGCGACTCTCCTGCCTCAGCCTCCTGAGTAGCTGGGATTACAGGTGTGTGCCACCATGTCCGGCTAATTTTTGTATTTTTAGTAGAGACGGGGTTTCACCATGTTGGTCAGGCTGGTCTCAAACTCCTGACCTTGTGGTCCGCCTGCCTCAGCCTCCCAAAGTGCTGGGATTACAGGTGTGAGCCACCGCACCCAGGCTTTTTTGTTGTTTTTAAATATAGTTTTAAGCATTCTGAAATCTCTAGAATTTATTATGGGGCAAGTTTTTTCTTTACCAATGCAAATACATTTGAATGACATCTGTGAAAATGGTCCCAAGCACACAACCATCACTACTACAGCACAGTGACCCCAAGGCCTTTCTCTGTGGAATGGACCTGTGCCTCCAGGCCCCCTCTTACCACATTGCTTCCAACCTATCAATAGGGTGACTTGAATAATGGTAAATTTTATTCCATTTCACAGCCTATTCAGTAGTTTTCATAAGAAAAAATAAATCTGCCTATGATTTGGCCATGTTTCTTACATCTACAGGGAATGTTAAGATATATAAATTTTAAAGTTTGCTTAGAAAACCAATGAGATAAGTAGCCACTTACATAAATTGTTTACTGAGGAAGACAACGATCAGAAGAGCTGTAGTTTTATTTTACTGTCTGGATGCCTCTGTGCACTTTAAAGAAATTTTTCTCTAGTGAAAACAGAAAATACAGGGGGAAAAAGTCTACCCATCAGTGATAAAAGGAGGATTGCCCCAGAGCCTGAATTAGTTTTCTAGCTAACAAGTACAAGTACAAAGTACAAACTATTTAGAATTCTTCCTTGCTTGATTTGGGGTTATTTTACAGTCTTGGGGAGCTACTCTTGTTACTGATGTCAATCACAGTCAGATTTTTTTTGGAAAAAAAAAAAGGATTTGAGCTTTATCAAGGCAAGGTATGTGGTCCTTCTAAAGTGTCCACATACAATTCTTCAGAATGCGTTCTCTTCTCCAGTGATCCCAGAAAGGCACATGACCTGTTTCCATTTCTGCCAGAGTATCTATTTTAAGACTCTTCTTTTTTTGTCCAAGGACATCATTTGTCCTTATTTATTTAATATATTGGCTTGTGAATTACATATGAGTCAACAAACTCAGTTTGATTAAGTAGATATTTATTCAGAGTCTGTTGGGCACCAGGCCCTATGCTGGGTGAGGGGACTCGGCAGTGAGTGAATCATCACCTGGCCCTTGGGGACCTCGCAGCTCACAAGGGAGACTGAAACAGAACCAACTATAGTGGGGCAAATGAACAGAAATGGGCACCAGGCTCCTGTTACACAATGGAAGAAGGCTTTCTCCAGGAGGTGGGGTCTGTGAAGCTGACTGCAGAGGGCAGGTATACTGGTTGGTGGTCAGAGTCACAAAGTAGGAGTGCTTGGGAATCTTGCTAGACCCAAAAGGTGCACAGGAGCCAGTATTTATTTGTGCATTAATCATCTTTAAAGGAGGTTATCATTTTATCAATTGGAGAGAAATTTACTGTGCAAAAAAATACCTGCAAATGGCTAACAGACCCTACCATGGAGAGCTGTTCTGAAGAGACACTGGCACATACAGAAGGTTTAGAACAGTGCCTGGCTTATGTTCTCACACACTACATGTCAGCTGTTACTACCTCACTGTTATTACAGCCCAGCTGTGTTAGGTCATGAAAATAGGTGGGATTGCCACAAAGGTAGAATTCTGACTCTCCAGGCAAATTTGATGTTACGGTACCATTTTATCCTAGAATTCCTTGCTGGGTTCACCCAGCAAATGCCTGAGGTGGTCCTCCTCCTCCCTCATCATCCTCATTCCCCCAACACACTGCTCCATAATGGGTCTTACATTGCCTCATTCCAGTCTCATTCTGACTTTGCCGCATTTGAGTGTTGGGGGGACTCTAATACAGGAAGGTCAAGTCACTTCTCTGCAGCTACACAGGGCTGAAACCTCCTTTGCAAAAATCGTTAACAGTGAGAAAGTTATGACACTGAAAGGGATCTGATCTAACCAACTCCATCTTGCTTCCAACCTCTAAGCTAGCTGCCCTTGCTCATTCCTAGGCAAAGGCCAAACTAACTTTGGGAGAAACAGTTTATAGTTTAACTTTGAAACAAAGATGATAACAGTCCTTTCCTGAAACAAACTCCTTTCTTGCCTGGGAGCCAGACCACCTTTATAAAACTAACAAATTAGCCACAAGACTTGCAACTTCCCCAGTTACTCCTGCAGATAACATGTAGAATCTAAGATCGGTCTTTTAAGATGTCTTTTCCAGTTTTTGCATTTCTAAGGACTGATGGCTCCACCAGATTCACCAACCAGTCCTGTGGCCCTCACCCAGGAACTGACTCAGCTGAAGAAGACAGCTTTGACTCACTGTGATTTCACCTCTGATCCAATCAGTCAGTACTCCCCACTCCCTGGCCCCCTACCCGCCAAACTATCCTTGAAAAACTCTAGTCTGAATTTTTGGGGAGACTGATTTGAGTAATAATAAAACTGCTCTCATGTTCAACATGCTCTGCATGAATTAAACTAGTTCTCTAGTGCAATTCTCCTGTCTTGATAAATTGGCTCTATCTGGGCAGCGGGCAAAATGAACCCTTTGGGCTGTGACAGGGCTGGAAGACATACCTTCCAGCAAAAGAAGGGAGAGGCAGGCTCAGACAGGCCACCCAAATGATAGATACACCATAAACTCTGGTACTTTTTACTGGGCCTAGACCTGACTTGGGGCCCCAGGAAGTAGACCACCCCTTCCTAAGGACTGTGGCTACTGGCTTTGTTAGAGGCTAATTCTTTATTTGAATTTAACATTTCATTCTGAACTAGATGTTGGCAGATTAATATGTGATTATCTATTCAATAGTCAAATACTTTAGCACCTTAATTCTAGGCTGTAAAATTTTACAGTTTCCATTAAAAATGCTTATGTATTTACTGTAGCTTTTTTTTTTTTAATAGAGATGAGGTCTCACCATGTTGCCCAGGCTGGTCTCAAGCTATCTGCCTTGGTCTCTTAAAGTGCTAGGATTACAGACGTGAGCCACTGTGCCCAGCCTATATTTACCTTAACTTGAGAGCACAAATGGAGCGGGGGGAAGAAGTTCAGAAGTTCTTATGAAATGTTGAAAAAAAACCTATTAAATTAGGTTAATATTTAACCTAATTTAACACTGAATACTTAAATATAAACCAAAAATAAAATCCTAAGCCCCTCAACTAACAGAACGGACCCCCTCCCCTGGGCCAAAGGGACCTCAGAGAAACCTGGAAAGCTGAATTCTCAGCCATGACAGGGAGGTTGGCAGGCCTCATTATACATTCTTCCTTTTGGAGTTTAGGTACAAATGACCACTACCAGCGTTAACATTAAAACAGAGATCATTAGACTGTCAAAACAGACCCTTTGTGGCAGTAAGATAACAAATTGCAACCTGACTGCAGTACAACATCACATGACAGATAGCAGACCCCAAAGGAAATCAAATATTTTACCCCACAATATATTTCTTTGACATATTTTGAAATGGTTCTGCAATACTATCTCTTGTGGGGGAAATCTGTGTCTGTAGAGAATATCCATTAATACAGCCAGTCCTTTCCTGGATCTAGGAGAGATGAACCAAGAGTCTGATACCTCTTAAGGTCTGAAGAAACATTTACCATGTATCCCCTCTGAAGGGTGCTACCATCTACCCAACAAGAACCTTGGCTTCCATAAACCCCTTTATCTTAACTCAGGCATTTCCTTCTACTGCCTCCAGGTCTTTCGACAAAGCTTGACTCTTTCAACCAACTGGCAATTTGAATCCACCTATGACCTGTAAGCCCATCCCTCCCCCGCCTCCACACCTTTCACGTCGCATCAATGTATACCTCACATGTATTTATTTATGTCTTTCTCTGTAATTCTGTCTCCCTAAAATGTATAATGAAGCCAAACTGTAACCTGACTGCCTTGGGCACTTTCTCAGGACCTCAAGACTGTTCCCTGGGGCTATGGTCACTCATATTGGCTTAGAATAAACCTCTTTAAATATCTTACAGAGTTTGGTTTTTCCATTAACATAACTTAATTTAAATACACTTAACTCTAAAAAACAAAGACATTATTTGATAAGGCCTGGCCCAGTTGGCCTGTCTAGTTAAGGGTCCTACACCTAATTTGAGGCCCCTGAGAGCTATAATTAGTAGTGTCTCCTTAAAGTCCTTCTCTTGTTCATTTAACTGATTCCTGAGGCTGTTTTCTTTCTCAAAGGCTCTAGGCAGCCAGCCCTACCCCCTGGCTTCTGTGTGTGTTCTGGGCTCCCAGGAGGGCTGGCTGCCCAGAAGCAGGTTAAGTGGATGTTGTCCTTGTGCTCCAGGCCACGGAGTTATCAAATGGTTCCTGCATTAGAATCCTTTCTATTTTTAATTGGATCTTAAAATGACTGAGAGATGAATAAATCAATTTGAAGGGAAATAAAAGGGCATCACTAGGATGATATTTACTGTCTAGAATTCTTTGTAAAGGTTTCAGCCAAATGAAGCCTAATCATTTGAAAATGCCCTATGCAAAGTAAACTATTTTATTTTCCTCAGTTTGCCTCTCACCTTCGTGTGTCTAATTTGGCTATATATTTAGAAACACCACACAGCTTCCTATTTGATACCAAAAAAGATCTGTTTTCAGTACATTTCCTTCCCACATTCATTTCAGCAATCCACCACCACTCCTCCTGTCACAAGCTGAGAAGAATAACTGAATCCACAGAGCACGTCTCCAAATGGGATCCAAGGACCCTGCATTAGAATCACTTGATGTGCTGGTTTAAAAAGGAGATTTCTTGGGCCTTCTCATAGACTGGGGAATCCAGTCTTTCATTTTATGAAAAAAATAAAATAAAATAAAAAACTGAGGTGCGAAGAGGCCACCTGACTTTTCCACAGGTGGCACAAGGTGGCCTCAAACTTGCTTGTTCTTGGCACTCACCTGGCCATGCTTGGGAAATCTATTTTTGCTAGGGGGTGGGGATTGATAAAAGTGGGGTGGAGACACAGGAGCATTTTTTTAAAAAATGTAGGTCCCTGGGCGCCACCTTTGATTTAGGGAATAAGAATCTTCAGGGCATAGGGTCTAAGTACATGTATTTTTCACAAGGTTTACATGTAAAATGCACAACCCTATTTAAGGACTGTCAAATTTAGAACTAGAAATACCATTTGACCCAGCCATCCCATTACTGGGTATATACCCAAAGGAGTATAAATCATGCTGCTATAAAGACACATGCACACGTCTGTTTATTGTGGCACTATTCACAATAGCAAAGACTTGGAACCAACCCAAATGTCCAACAACAATAGACTGGATTAAGAAAATGTGGCACATATACACCATGGAATACTATGCAGCCATAAAAAATGATGAGTTCGTGTCCTTTGTAGGGACATGGATGAAACTGGAAAACATCATTCTCAGTAAACTATCGCAAGGACAAAAAACCAAACACCGCATGTTCTCACTCATAGGTGGGAATTGAACAATGAGAACTCATGGACACAGGAAGGGGAACATCACATTCCGGGTACTGTTGTGGGGTGGGGGGTGGGGGGGGCGGGGACAGCATTAGGAGATATACCTAATGCTAAATGACGAGCTAATGGGTGCAGGAAATCAACATGGCACATGGATACATATGTAACAAACCTGCACATTGTGCACATGTACCCTAAAACCTAAAGTATAAAAAAAAAAAAAAAAAAAAAAAATTTCTCAATCATATTTTGCCCATACAATGAGACTTGAGTTGAAAAGTAGCAATTCAGGTATAAATTAAACATAATAACTATCCATAAGTAATAATTTCTACTGATAAGCTTACTATCAATGTCTGGTCACTTAATAGTGAGACTTCACCCAAATATGTTTTCAATAACTCAATTTCTGATCTGGTCCCACAAACTGACCAGGGTACCTGACAGAAGCTCTCTCTGCTTTTGTTACATGGGAGGAGCCCAGTGAGTTGAGGCTACTCATAGTTACAAAGCAGATAGTTAAATGTCAGATTAAAGAAAAATAAGAAACATATTCTACATCCTAGAAATGGCACTAGTTCAGCAAGTAAACTGAAGTCATGGCCAGTTAATTTTTTGAGTTTCTGAAAAGTAGGTAACCTTTTGTACCTTCTAGGACCTCCTGGGCAGTGAGACTAAACAGGAATTGTGATGAAAATGTTTGTCTCTCCTGGTTGGCGGCATAAACTTGGGTGGCCCATGTAGCAGTGTCAGCCATGCAGCAAAGCCTTGAGTCAGCAAAAGAGAGTGAGAGGCGGTTGTTACATACAATATCTTCGGTCCAACTTTTACCCTGAACCTTTTTTTTTTTTTTGAGACAGAGTCTCACTCTGTTACCCAGCCTGGAGTGCAGAGGCGTGATCTCAGCTCACTGCAACCTCCGCCTTTGAGATTCAAGCTATTCTCGTGCCTCAGCCTCCTGAGTAGCTGGGATTACAGGCGTGTGCCACCATACCCAGCTGATTTTTGTATTTTTAGTAGAGATTCAGTTTCACCATGTTGGCTGGGCTGGTCTCAAACTCCTGACCTCAACTGATCCACCCACCTTGGTCTCCCAAAGTGCTGGGATTACAGGCGTGAGCCACCACACCCAGCCAACCCTGAACCTTTAATTCTCAGATTGATAATTAAAAGAAAAAAATTTAGTGGAGACAGGGAGGGAGAACACTTCTTCTGGGTTTGCAAGGCCCTAAGAGAGCCTGACAACACTCATCATTGCTGTCTGCCCACTTGATGGATCAGAGACATTAGAGCTGCTCATGTACAAATTTAAAAATCACCTTCAGGGCAAGCTATGAACGTTCTATTAGAAAGCATTCAATAAGTATACTGAATGGAACCTGTTAGACATCTGTGCCTCCAGAATCACCTTTTCTTACAAGGTGATTTTAACCAGAGAATCAGATCTATGTCCTCAGGGGAAAAAAATCTCAAAGAGACGTAACATCTTTTAGATTTTTCTTCTTCTTTTTAAGTAATACAGGTTGAGCATCCCTAATCTGAAAATCTGAAATACCGCCAAATCCCGAAACTTTGTGAATACAAAAAAAAAAAAAAAAAAAAAAAAGCTCATTGAAGCATTTCAGATTTCAGATTTTCCCATCAGGAATGCTCAGCAGTAAATACAATGCAACTATTCAAAAATCTGAAAAAAAATCCAAAATCTAAAACACTTCTGGTCCTAAGCACTTTGGATAAGGGATACTCAACTTGTATGAGATAGGATTTTGGTCAGTGTTTCATTTCTCAAAGAAGATGAGCATAAATAAATTTGGAATTAGAGCTTTGCCTCACTGTCAGGTACAGTGTACCTGAAGATATGGGAATCTAAGAGCTGAGATGACTTGAAAGGTCATTTAGCCATATCCATAGTAAACACATATCCATGACACCCTCAATGGCAAATATAACAGTCCTGCATTTGGAGTTTTAGGTAAATGTATTTAGTAACATGAGACATATTAATAATATGTTGAATTTGGTGGTGGTGAGGGAGGTTCATAGGGAATGAGTTATAATTTCATTCTCTCAATAAAAATCCTTTCCTTTTTAGACAAACAAGTAGTAACATGAAATCCTGAGTGATTTTTTCAAAAGCAGATCTTTTTTAAAAAAGCAAATTCATGGAATTTTATGGTATAGACAGACCATAAAATTTATTGTATAGATATACCACGAAATCCTGAGTAACATGAAGCATGATTCTTCCTTGACCTGGAGTTAAGATATGTATGCACCAGCCAGGAAGTTTCCTGCCCCCATCTACAAAATGTCCCCAGAAATGTAATCAATGGAGAAATCTGATTAACTAAAACTCTTCCAGAGACAAGGCTGTATGTACATTAAGCTTTTTTTCTTACATACCTCATAAAGTTTTTAGATGCTTTATGCCCTCTCACACATTTTTAAACTGACACCTAAAATCTTTTAGTCGTAAATTCAATAGCTGCAAAAATGTAGGCAGTGTGTATGTGCATGCATAAGCATAGACAGATCTTTTTTAAAAAAGCAGGTTACTGGAATTTTATTGTATAGATATACAATAATTTATTTAACCATTCTCCTATTGAGGAATTTAGTTATCTCCAGATTTTTGCTAATAAAAATGTTTCAATGACTAAATTTTGGTACTCTTTTCAGATACAACCATTACCCTAGTAAGATTTGTTTGGTGTTGCAGAATAATTGAAATTAAATTCAACTGCAATTCGAGAAAGACTGAACCAATTTACACTTCTGTCAGTTATATATAAAAGAATGTCCATTTCCCAAATCCAATGAGGACAGGCTATCATGACATAATCCAATAGAACATGTGAAATGTGGTATTTCACTGGTGTTTAAATTTATATTTCTTTAATTCTGAATGAGGTTGAGCATCTCTTCATATGTTATCCTTTCATTACTGGACTGTCATTTTTTATAGATTTGTGGAAATTATTTTTTGAATTAAAGATATTGACTTTGTTATATACAAAAATATTTTTCCAGTTTGTCCAATTTATCTTTTGAGTTTGCTTATTTTTTGTCATACAGAAGTTTTCATTTTTCATGTATTTTACTTTATCTTTTTTTTAATGATTTTTGGGTTTTGTGTCTTGATTAGGAAGGCATTTCCCACTAAAAGATATACCCAGACTTTTAATAGACTTCTTAGTTTACATTTTTTACATTTAAATCTGTCAAACTTGAATTTTGTGGTGGTGGGGAGGTTCATAAGGAATGAGTTAAAATAAAGTATAATAATTTTCCCAAACAGCTGTTTGCCATCAAACTGTGTAAGAAATAATCCTTCTTTTTTCCATTGACATAAAATATCACTTTTACCATAAATGAAATCCCCAGTTTTATTTGGGCCCATTTATGAACTCAATACTCTCTATTCCACTGATTTTTCCATTTCTTCCCTAATTTAAAATATATTTAATTATAATTATTGTACTATTAAGAATACATTTTAATATCTGACAGAGAGTCCCCATTTTTCTTCTTTATCAGAAGTTTCCTTGCTATTCTCAGATGCTTACTTTGATATATTTGAATTGGTATTGGATATTTACAAGATTGAATCTTTTGATCCCAGTAAAGTTTAAAAAAAATTGTCCTATAAGTTATCTATACTGTTTCCATAAATTACCACCTAAGTTTTTACATTTTGGTTTCTTCTATAAATGTGAATTTTTCATCAAAAATATTTTCTGATTATTTCTTGTGAAAAGAAACACGATTTTAGATAAACTTCATAACTTGCTTCCTTACCAAATTTTTCTATTTTTAATAATTTATTTTTAGCTATATAATCCTCTAATTTTCTTTTCTTTTCTTTTCTTTTTTGAGACAAGGTCTCACTCTGTCACCCAGGCGGGAGTGCAGTGGCATGATCATGGCTCATTACAGCCTCGACCTCCTAGGCTCAAGCAATTCTCCCAGCTCAGCCTCCCAAGTAGCTGTTACTACAGGCGTGCACCACCACGCCTGGCTAATTTTTCTATTTTTTGTAGAGACGGGGTTTCACCATGGTGCCCAGGTTGGTCTTAAACTCCTGGGTTCAAGGGATCTGCCCACCTCAGCCTCCCAAAGTGCTGGGATTACAGGTGTGAGCCACTGCACCCAGCCTAATCCTCTAATTTTCAAGTAATGATAATCTTGCCTCTTCTACTTGAACTTATCTCTTTCTCTTATACAACTGCTTTGGTTAGTACCTCTAGAAGAATGCTAGCTGTCAGTGGTGATGATGGATTTCCTGCCATTGCTGGGAATGCTCTGGAGTTTCATTATTGGGCATGATGCTGGGTTCCGGTTTACCATATAGACACACTGGCTAGCCCACATGCCAAAAGTGAACTTGCCCAACCTCTAGGAATGCAGGTAACTTAGTCTTGTCACCTACTGTGTGGCAAACATGAGCACAGCTATGGCTAGTGGGCCTGGGTTCATCCTCTTTTCCACATTCTTATCACAAGTCCTCTTCTGGAGTCACCCTGCTTCATCGGGGCAAGTATTGGTTTGATGTGGGGTTCCCCTGTCTGGCACACTACCCCTGGAGCCTTCAGGCTTTGATCAAAGGGTCATCTTAGGTGGGTCCTCTTCACGTTCTTTTTTTATCCCCACTCCCCAAACGTAAGAAGAAATATTCCTATGCAAAGTGGTTTGGAGGCCAAAGAAAGAGTGTGTGTCCAGGAGGTTCTGCCAGAGCTTTCCCCCTCAGATGACAATGCCTTACTGATTCTCTCATCGCTTAAATTCCTATGCAGCACTAAAGATAACAAGTGAATGATACTCCAGGCGTCTAGGGATCTTCTGTCTACTCCCACTCTCCTACAAGCAGAAAATCACCAAAATGGTCAACTCCGGCATGGTTTTTTTTTTTTTGTAGTCTCTGGTAGAATGTGGAAGTCACTGAGACACAGTTTCTCCTTTCAGGGCAATTTTGCTGCTTCTACACACCTGATCTCATTCTGTCTCGCTCTCTGAAAGCTATTATTCAGGATTTTATTCATTCACTTCTCCTCACTTAATGTTTCAGTAGATGGCAAAACTGGAAGCTGTGGGGAGCTGCCCCAGGTTGACTCTTAGATGTCTGTCTTGTTCTTTTGCTGAATGCTAGCTCTATTCTTTATTTTAACATTGCCTGAATATTTTTGTTTCTTTAGTTTAGTTCCTTGAACCTATTTGTTGCTCATATTGTTAGGATTTTGGTTTTGTTATGTCATCCTAAACTGGAGTCCTCTGTATTCATTTAGACTGGTAACTTCAAGGCTGAAAAAAATGCTGAGACTGATTCTTCTGAATTATTTTTCCTGTCATTTGCTAAAGCAATACATACATTTTCAGGACATCTGCTCTTACCTGCTGCTTGAGAGCCTCCAAAGACTCAAATTCCAATCTGGCTAGTTTCATCTGGATATGCCGTGGCTTATCAGGTATGGCAAATGCAAGTATAAACTTTAAAGCCAGGAGTGCGTGCTGAAAACAAGAAAGAGTACATGTTGATGTGATACATCAGACCATATACGCAAGGAAATAAATTGATATCTAAGCAATCTAGGATCCTTTATATTAATCTTGGGGTAATTTCTAATTATTGGCCTGTGAAGTATCAAAGACCAAGCAGGCCCATGAGTTGTACTGAGTGAGTCCACCCTGCGGTGGTCCATTCAATAATTACTGACTTTGCTTAATTCTTTTTTTTTTTTTTTTTTTGAGACCGAGTTTCATTCTGTCGCCCAGGCTAGAGGAGTGCAGTGGCACGATCTCAGCTCACTGCAACCTCTGCCTCCCAGGTTCAAGTGATTCTCCTGCCTCAGCCTCCCGAGTAGCTGGCATTACAGGTGTGCATCATCACACCCAACTAATTTTTTTTGTATTTTTTAGTAGAGACGGGGGTTTCACCATGTTTGGTCAGACTGGTCTCAAACTCCAGACCTCAGATGATCCACCCACCTTGGCCTCCCAAAGTGCTGGGATTACAGGTGTTGAGCCACCACACCCAGCCAGCTTTATTCTTTTTGAAATCAGGTATTCCTTGTAAACCGATACCTTAATGGTACCCTCAATGTTTTATAGAAAAATGGTTTATTCTGAAGTCTTCCATCTTTTCTAGAAATGTATCTTAGTATACAATATTTGTAGTCACTCCACTCTCTGCCCAATGTCCCTGTGCTGCACTTCAGTTTGAGTTACATGAAATGTACATGTATCTTAAAAATAAGGTGTCATGAATCCTCTAATCCCAATAGCATTTGGTGCATTTTCTTTTATGATGTGATAATAAATAAAGATTAATTCAATGATTGTAACCTTATGCTGCTGACTCCATATATGGTAAGTACACAGACATTATAATATGGAAAACTGAAAACCTGGCTATTATTTTTCCTTCTCACACAAGCATCATAAAGAAGTCCTCTATAACATAATGATATGAGATGTATAATTAAGCCAATGGTATTGCTTCCCTTGGTAATCCTGCTGTTCAGATGTATAGGCTCAACCTACTGATACTTCTCCAAATCCAGATCATCTTGTGATCCAGAATCAGCACCCACAGAAATCTAAGTGATCAAAAGGATAAAGCTGCCTCTGTGGTGACAGCATGAGTTACTAAATATTAAAAGTTGTGAATTTTAAAAGAAATAATTAAAAGGCATTAAGAAAATCAATGAGATGGAACAGCCTTAAAGAAATGTTGCATTGAATTATTGACAGAAAAAGAACAGTTGAAAAAAGTTAAATGAATTTCTTACTGTGATATTTTCAAAAGGAGAAATGAGGGATAAATAACAAGCAGATATCTCCTGGGAGAAGCATGAAATAGTGAAGGAAATCAGCATGATGCCAGAACAAGCAATAATTTAATCAGAAGACTTGAAAATCAGCAGAACCCCAGGACAGGCCAAGCAGTGCCTGGTATTAACAAGAGACATAGAATAGACCAGGGACAGACAGCCTTCATGCAAATGTGATTGCCATGACCAAAGATGACACTGGAAGATATTGATTAAGGGTTTAGAGTAGGAAAACAAGTAGATAATACAGCATGGACCAGATGATACCCTATGTTGAAATTCTGAACTAACTGAATTAATAAAAACCTGGATATAATCTCCAAAGAATACATGAATAATTCAGAAAAGGCTATGCTGTACTGTTATTTCATTCCATTAGAGTACTGAGATATAATTTTATGCAAGACAATCTCTTCAGTGGAAATATCAGACAAGAAATAAACAAATTAGTAGATAAAAATAAATCTTCCATGTATTTCAGAGTCTGTGTGGGCTTAAGTTGCCGGAGCCCTACATGACATGACAAAGTCATGGCCCCTTTCCATCTCTCCTAATAAATCTGTACCCATTTCCTCTTCCTCAGAGTCTTGGCAGGGATGAAAAAAACAAAATATCCTGCTGAGGAAGGACATGCTTCCCTTGGATGTAAGGCATCTGGAAGGTGTGTTAACTCTCCTTTGGGAACCAGCACTGGCTAATAGGTAACAGAACAAGTAGGTAACAGAACAAGGCTGCCCAGATTTTGCTGCTGTGGTTTCCATGCGAACTGTTCACAAAATTCTCATGAATTGAAAAAAGTTGGTATTGATTAGACAACATTAATCAAAACAGAATGCCATTTTAAACATTTGCATAGCAACATGCTTTTATGAGTAATTCTCTACAGTTTATTTTCCAAAAAATACAGCATCTTCACAATGGTTTTCTTTAGATAGTGGCACTATAGGCAGTCTACCTTTACTCTTTAATGGACATGCATTACTTTTATATGTGGGAAAAACTTATATAAAAAAGAACACAGGGATTCCTATAAATGAATTACATATGCCCTGCCAGGCTCCTAAACTCACCTTGTCCTGATTGCTCATTTGCCCAGTAAACAGACAAAGCCAGACAATCTGTGGTTCAGAGAATATGGCTTTTTAAACTTAAGTCCAAGAATATAAGAAGTTGGGCAAAGTGGGCTGGGTGCAGTGGCTCATGCCTGTAATCCCAGCACTTTGAGAGGCTGAGGTGGGTGGATCACTTGAGGTCAGGAGTTCAAGACCAGCCTGGACAACATGGGGAAACCCCATCTCCACTAGAAATACAAAAATTAGCCAGGCATGGTGGCAGGTACCTGTAATCCCAGCTACTTGGGAGGTTGAGGCAGGGAAATTGCTTGCACTTGGAAGGCGGAGGTTTCATGAGCTGAGATCATGCCACTGCACTCCAGCCTGGGTGACAGAGCGAGACTCCATCTCAAAAAAAAAAAAAAAAAAAAAGCTGGGCAAAGTGATCACTTTGTATTCATTCATTCTGCAAATATGTGGAAAGTACTTATGCAGGGCCAGAGTGCTCAGATGGAAGCCTTCATCGACTACTTCCTAACCTTCTCTAATCTGTCATACTTTCTCCCCACTTTGCTAAACTACCAGAAATTTCACCAATTATAGGTTTATTTGCTTTAATACACATTTTCTATTAAAAGTGAAAGCATCAATGGGAAGGTTAAGGAGCATCAACCATTCACAGATATTGGTTAATTACTTTAATTAGTTGTTGCTAGCAAGTTCTTTCTCACTATCCTCCACCCCTACCCCTACCCCTACCCATAGGCAAATAACAATGAATACTTGGGAGTGAGGTGGGAAGACAACACAGCAGAGATAGAATCAGCTTCAACAGCAGGGGACCTGCTTCAAGGAAGAGGTGTAAAGAGAAGCAGAAAGGAGCCAATATTGTCTCTATGGTCAGGAAAGGATATATTAGACCTTCCCCACCTCCACCCCAACTTTCTTAGGGTTTCTCTTACCCAGGATCCAGAATTCAAGTTAAGCATCATTAAGTAAGCTTTTGTGTTGTAGCCTGGAAGCCTAAATAACATTTATAGCCCCGTGTTTCAAAAGGTCAATTTTTTGGATATTATTTATATTTTCCATACAGCCACTCTGTTTCAAGGCTGGGAACTGCTTTATGCTAACTAATCTGAGAAAGAAAAAAAAAACTGTAAAAAGCATTTTCATCATTTTTTCTTGTTTAAATAAAAGAAAATAAGATAAATAGGAATCTATTCATATTTGAAAAAAACACTCAAAATGAACAGTAGGGTGGAAGGAGCCTGTCTATGAAAAAATAAGACAGTTTATGTGCCAGAACTGTGATTCTTCACCAACAATCTACTTTTACAGTAAAACTCACAAAATTATATCCTAAACAAAGTAAAGGAGAAAAACAGTGAAGGTGGGGGGAGGGGAGGGTGAGGAGATAGGCAGAATTTTAAAACTAGCAAATACAAAGAAGTTGGCTCCCCACAACAATATGCCTTAAAAAGTCATTATAGGGTGTCTGAATTGGAAAAGGGAAAAAAAGTAACAGGACCAGAGAAAATTAGCACTCAGAAGCTAAACATTTTCCAGTGCCAGTGGTAAAGTACTGCCCGCTCTGCTATTAGCACATTGCTCACCTTTGGTCACTGCAGGGTTGTCAAACCCTAGGACTCTCATGCCAGCTGCACGGACAGCCAGCAGAACCATTTTATTTTGCAAAAACTAGAAAACTTGTGGTATGATCCATAGTAGTAGCTGTGTTTTGTAGTAATATGTCCCCAACCCTGTCTCTACTGAAACAGAAAATGCAAATTAGAGTTGAATTCTTAGAATTCTGAAAAGCAGATCTGATTCCTACAATGGTATGTATGCAAAGTTACCTGTCTCCATTCAGATCGCAGCCATAACTGAACAAAAGGATTGCCCTGAAAAAGATATCCTCTGCTGATTACTAGGCAAATTACATGCCAAATGCAAATTAATAAAAATGATTACTGGAGCAGAGATTGAAAAAAATGTTATGGAATTAGGCTCTTAAGAAAACAACCTCAGGGATTTTCATTTTAAGATGGCAGACCAAGCATGTACATCTACTTCTTCTACCTCCCAAAGGTCCCCTGAAATGACAGAAAGATATATTCTAAAAGGAACAACACTGGAAAATAAGAGAAGTTGCCAGAACTTCTGAGGATAGGACCAAGGCAAAGGCAGGTACTCTCAAAGGAGCCTCAGAGAAAGGCCAATGGCAGATTTGACCCCACAAAGGAAAGGACTGAGCCAGGGAGTCTGCACCAAAGTGAATAAAGAACAGCCATCAGAGAAGCTGGGGCCATAGGGAGCCTTACTCATGCCACCTTGAGAGGGAAAGAGAAAGTAGAATGTATACATCCAACTTTCTGTCTTTTCAGAGGACCGCCTGAGGGACTAGTTTCTGTCTTTTCTAAATTAGAGGGCATGTGAACTTAAAGGGTATACTTTAAATGCCTAGGGTGTGCTGAGAACAATTAAGAGCTTGTCAGCTTGTAGCAGCACCAGAGAACTTGCAGTACTGCAGACAGATACCAGAGGCAGCAAGAAATTATAATCTCCTGAAAAAGAAGCTGGCAAGCCTTTTCAATCGGGAAATGAGATGCATAATCCCAGAGAAGACACACTACCAGAAAAGATTTGAGAGACTCTCTGATTCTTTAACTGGGCTGACTGGTGAAGGCCTTCCTTGTATAAAGCTAATCTGTAATGACAGAGAGATGGCTGTTCTTCAGATGCCCAAATGTCTGCAAAAACAAAAGGCCATATGAAAAAAAAAAACAAAAAACAGAAACAAAAACAAACAAACAAAAAAAAAAACAAGGAAAAATGGCCCAAGCAAAGAAACACAGTAATTCTTCAGAAGCTGACCCAAAAGAAATGAAGATCTGTGAATTGCCTGACAGAGAATTCAAATAACTGTCTTTAAAAAGCTCAGTGAGCTATAAGAGGTCACAGACAACTAAATAAAATGAGGAAAACAATGCATGAACAGAAAGAGAATATATCAGTAATCAAATAGAAACTATAAAACAGAACCCAACAGAAATTCTGGAGCTGAAGAATAACTGAACTAACAAGTCACACCTAGGTATGATGGCTCACACTTGCAATCTCAGCACTTTGGGAGGCCAAGGTGGAGGATCATTTGAGACCAGGATCTGAGACTGGCCGAAATAACATAGCAAGACCTTATCTCTAAAAAAAAAAATAAAAAATAAAAAACTTAGCTGGGTGTGGTGCCACATGCCTGATGTCCCAGCTACTTGGGAGACTGAGGCTATAGGATTGCTTGAAACCAGGAATTTGAGGCTGGAGTGAGCTATTATCACACCACCACACTCCAGCCTGGTGACATGGCAGGGCCTTGTCTGTATTAAAAAAAAAAAAAAATTCAGCCAGGCACGGTGGCTCACACCTGTAATCTCACTACTTTGGGAGGCCGAGGCAGGTGGATCACCTGAGGTCAGGAGTTCAAGACAAGCCTGACCAACATGGTGAAACCCCATCTCTGCTAAAAATACAAAAAATTTAGCCAGGCGTGGTGGCAGCCACCTGTAATCCCAGCTACTTGGGAAGCTGATGCAGGAGAATTGCTTAAATCCAGGAGGCAGAGGTTGCAGTGAGCCGAGATGGTGCCACTGCACTCCAGCCTGGGCAACAAGAGTGAAACTCTGTCTCAAAAAAAAAAAAAAAAAAAAAAAAATTCACTAATGAGGTTCAACAGCAGATTTGAACAAGCAGAAAAAAAGAATCAGTGAACTCAAAGATAGGTCATTGGAAATTATTGAGTCACAGGAGCAAAAACAACAAAAGAAGAAAAGTGAAGAAAGTTTAATGAAACACCATCAGTTGGACCAATTATGTATTATAAGAGTTCCAGAGGAGAAGAGAGAGAAAGAAATGAGAACAGAACTTAATTTGAGGAAATAATAGCTGGAAACATCCCAAATCTGAGGAAATGTAAATCCAAATTCAAGAAGTTGAAAAGTGACTAAGATGAGCCCAAAGAGGCCTACACCAAGACACATTATAATCAAACTGTCAAAATCAAAGACAAAGAGAGTATCTTGAAAGCAGCAAGAGAAAAGTAACTTATCATGTACAAGGGAATTCCCGGATTATCAGATTTCTCAGCAGGAAGATTGGGGGCCAGAAGAGAACAAGATGATATATTCGAAGTATTGAAAGAAAAAACTCCCAACCAAGAATTCTATACCTGGAAAAATCATCCTTCAAAAATGTAGGAGAGAAATAAAGACCTTTCAGATAAGCAAAACCTGAGGGATTTCATCACTACTACAACTGCCTTACACATAATGCTACAGACATTCCTTCAAGCAGAAGCTCAAGGACACAAGATAACAACACAACAGCATAAGAAAAAATAAACTCTCTGGTAAAGGTAAATATATAGACAAATAAAAAATCCTTTAATAATGCAATGGTGGTATATAAGTCACTTTTAATTCTAGTATACACTTTAAAGATAAAAACATAAAACTAACTACAAAAGAATATTAATGGATCAAAAAATGTAATTTGTGGCCGGGTACTATGCCTATAATTCCAGCACTTTGAGAGGCCTAGGTGGGTGAATCATTGAGCCCCAGGAGTTTGAGACCAGCCTGGGCAACATGGTAAAACTCTGTCTCACAAAAAAATAGAAAATTTAGCCAGGCATGGTGGCCCATATCTATAGTTCAAGCTACTCGGGAGGCTGGGGTGGGAGGATCACCTGAGCCCAGGGAACTTGTGGTTGCAGTGAGCTGTGATTGTGCCACTCCATTCCAGCCTGAGTGACAGAGTGAGACCCTGTCTCAAAAAAGAAATAGTTATTTGTGACATTGATAATAAAAGTGGTGAGGGGAAAATGTAAACAAGAAGATTTTTTTGCATGCTACTAAAGTTTTTATCAGTTTAAACTATAAGATATTTTATGTAATCCCCATGATAACTACAAAGAAAATACCTGTACAAAACACAAAAAAGAAAATGAGAAAGGAATCAAAGCAAGTTCCTACAAAAAAAAAATCAACAAAATACAAAGGAAGGCAGCAAGACAGAAAAAGTGCAGCAAAATAATTACAAGACATACTGAAAGCAATGCACAAAATGGCAATTGTAAGTCTGCTCTATCAGTAATTACTTTAAGTGTAAATGGGTTAAACTCCCTGATCAAAAGACACAGAGTGGCTGAATGGATTTAAAAAGAAAAACCAACAACAACAAGATCCAATTACCTGCAGATGTAAAGACATACATATAATGAAAGTGAAAGAATGAGGAAAAATGCTCATTTTCATTTACCATGAAAATGGCAACAAAAAGAGAGCCGGAATGACCATACTTACATCAGACAAAACAGACTTTAATTAACAAACTGTTATAAGAGACAATTGAGGATATTATGTAAAAATGAAAGGGCCAATTTACTGGAAAGATATAACAATTATAATTGTATATGCATCTAACATCAGAGTAACTAAATATATGAAACAAATACTGACAGAATTGAAGGGAGAAATGAACACTAATAGAGTAATAGTAGGAGATTTCAATACTGCACTTCAATAACGGATAAAACAATCAGACATAAGATCAATAAGGAAACAGAGGACTTAACATCACAGACCAATTTAACCTAATAGATATATATAGAACACTCTACCCAGTAACAACAGAATAAACATTCTTCTCAAGTACATATAAAAGATTCTCCAGTACAGATCATACCTTAGGCCACAAAACAAGCCTTAACAAATTTAAAAAGACTAAAATCATACCAAGTATCATTTCTGACCAAAATGGAATGGAACTAGAAATCAAAAGTAAAAGGAAACTGGAAAATTCACAAATTGTGGAAATTAACACACTCTTGAACAACCAATGAGTCAAAGAAGACATCACAAAGGAAATTAGAAAATATCTTGAAGCAAATGAAAACAAAACCACAGGCCGGGCGCGGTGGCTCACGCTTGTAATCCCAGCACTTTGGGAGGCCGAGGCGGGCGGATCACGAGGTCAGGAGATCGAGACCACGGTGAAACCCTGTCTCTACTAAAAATACAAAAAATTAGCCGGGCGTGGTGGCGGGCGCCTGTAGTCCCAGCTACTCGGAGAGGCTGAGGCAGGAGAATGGCGTGAACCTGGGAGGTGGAGCTTGCAGTGAGCCGAGATCGCGCCACTGCACTCCAGCCTGGGTGAGAGAGCAAGACTCCGTCTCAAAAAAAAAAAAAAAAAAGAAAACAAAACCACAACATACCAAAACTTATGGGACACAGCAACGACACTACTAAGAGGGAAGTTTATAGTGGTAAATGCTTACATTATAAAAAAAAGATCTCAAGTCAATAACTTGATTTTAACCTCAAGAAACTACAAAAAGAACAAACTAAGTTAGCAGAAGAAAGGAAATAATAAAGATGAGAGCAAAAATAAATAAAACAGAGAATAGAAAAACAACAGCAAAAAAAAAATCAACAAAAGTAAGAGTTGATCTTTTGAAAAGATCAACAGAATTAACAATCCTTAGCTAGACTAATGAAAAAAAAGAAGACTCACATACCAAAAATCAGAAATGTAAGAAGAAACATTACAACTGATGCCACAGAAATAAAATATAAGAGACTACTAAGAACAATTATACAGCAATAAACTGGATAAACTGGAAATAAATAAATTCCTAGAAACATGCAACCTATCAAAACTGAATCATGAAGAAAAAAATCTGAACAGAATTATACTAGTAAGGAGATTGAATCGGTAATAAAAAACCTACCAACAAAGAAACGCCCAGGACCAGAGAGCTTCATGGGTGAATTCCACCAAACATTTAAAGAAGAATTACCACCAATACATCTCAAATTCTTCCAAAATACTGACAAGAAGGGAATACTTCCAGACTCATCTTATGAGGTCAATATCACTGTGATACCAAAACCAAAGACATAATTAAAAAAAGAAAACTATAGTCCAATATCCCTAATCACTATTGATGCAAATTCCTTAACAAAATACTAGCAAACCAATTCAACAACACATTAAAAAAATTACGCAGCATGACCAAGTGGGATTTATTCTTGAACTACAAGGACGGAACAACATATGTAAACTAATCAACATAATACACCACACTAACAGAATGAAGGACAAACCACATTATTTCAATTGATGCAAAAAAAGTATATGACAAAATTCAATACCCTTTCACAATAAAAACACTCAACAAACTAGGAGTAAAAAGAAATTACCTTAACATACTAAAGGTTATATATGAAAAAGCCTAGAGCTAATGTCATACCAAATGATGGAAAACTGAAAGCTTTCCCTCTAAGATCAGCAACATGGCGAGGAATGCTTAGTCTTGCCACTTCTTGTCAACAAAGTACTGGAAGTCCAGTACGTTCTTAATTGCCAGAGCAATTAAGAAAACAAATAAATAAAAATAAATAAAAGGTATCCAAATTGGAAAGTAGTAAAATTATCTCTGTTAGTGGATTACATTATTTTAAATGTAGACTACCCTAATTCTACACATACACACACCCATTAGAATAAATGAACTCAGCAGAATTGTAGAATACAAAATCAACACACAAAAATCAGTTACATTTCTATATACTAACAATGAACAATTTGAAAAGGAAATTGAGGAATCAATCATTTTAACAATAGCATCAAAAAGAATAAAAATACTAAAATACTTAGGGATAAATGTAACCAAGGAGATGAAAAACGTGTACACTGAAACCACAAAACATTGCCAGAAGAAACTGAATAAGACACAAATAAATGAAAAGACATTCTGTGTTCATGTGCTGTATTAGAACTCTTAATATTGTTAAAATGTGTATATCACCCAAAGTGATCTATAGATTCAATGCAATTTCTATCACAAAAGATTCTTAATCTCCAGCAGGGTCAGCAAACTTCTTAAAAGGCCACAGAGTAAATATTTTAGGTTTTGTAGCCACACAATCTCTGTCACAATTACTCAACTCTGCCATTCCTTGCAACATGAAAAGCAGAATATATAAACAAACGGGTGCAGCTGGGTGCCAATACAACTTTAATAATAGGTGGCGGAGGATTTGGTCCTTTGGCTGGGGTTTGCCATCCTTTGGTATAGATTGTATAGAAAGACTGAAAACTCTATTTAATCAGTTAATTAACTCATATGAATTTGATAAAAGATGAGAAAGCATCACAAAATGTGTGCCTCAATAACATAATGACTAGGACTCTTCTCTGGAGTTTAAAAGGAATTCTCCGGCAGTGTCTTCAGGCCCTATACCCTGGTGGACACCCTGAGAAGACGTCTTCAGGGCAGGGCTGTGTCTATGACCCAGCTCACCTTGCTCCACTCCAACCAAGCTCCATTCCTGGTGTGCTGAGGATCCACACAGGGAATGACAGGGAATTGCTAATATCACAAAAGGCCTAGGCCTCTGGGCTGTCTGCATGGGTGACTTCCCAAGATCAGTCAAGTGAACAAGGAGTTGGACTTAAAAGATGTACAGCAAACCCCTGAAGGTTTGCTGAAAAAACAACTCACAAAAAGCAGATTAACATGAGAAAATATGTGATATGGATTCAGTTAATGAGAACTCAGGGAAGTGAACAGCAGTTAATTGTTTTCTTCTTTGGTAAGTCTGGACTTTAGGCAGACAAGGGAACTGTAGAGAATCTGATGCTTTGGGAAAGACGGTATGGGGGAGGTCAGAGAGACCCTGAGGCTCCCTTTTCAGTTCAGCATGTCAAAGTGCAGTATTTGGGGGTATTGGTTTCTGAGTCTCAATAAATATTAATAGAAAGCTGGAATCTAAAAGAAGTATACAGGGAGAAAAGGGAATATGTTAGGAGAGTCAAAACAATGAGAGACGGAGAACTGGTCAGTATGAAAGCATGAAAAGTATTTTCCTTCCTTCCTTCCTTTTTTTTTTTTTTTTGGTGTAGTTTCACTCTTGTTGCCCAGGCTGGAGTGCAATGGCACAGTCTCGGCTCACTGCAACCTCCACCTCCCAGGTTCCAACGATTCTCCTGCCTTAGCCTCCTGAGTAGCTGGGATTACAGGCATGCACCACCACGCCTGGCTAATTTTTTTGTATTTTTAGTAGAGACGGGTTTCACCATGTTGGCCAGGCTGGTCTCGAACTCCTGACCCCAGGTGATCCACCTGCCTTGGCCTCCCAAAGTGCTGGGATTACAGGCATAAGTCACTGCACCCGGCTCCTTCTCTATTTCATCATTTAATAAAAAGGTGATTGGGGGAAATATCAATTAGACCAAATGAATACAAGAAAATAATCTAAAGGGTTACAGACAAATTAAATCATGTGTCTCATCGGCTCTTCTCTCTTAAAATATAATCTCCATTGTAGGGACCTGCTAATCAAGAGGCTTGTTGTAGTTGAGGGACACTGAATGATGGGGCTGTCATTTGTCCCTGCGGTGAGAAAGCTGGCTTTCAAGGCTTTGGCATGCCCTGTGTCACCAAAGAACACATCTTATACAGCTTAAAGCAATTTACATGTGTTAAAGTTTGTTTTCCTCTCATTCAGAGCCACATTTCACGCACAAAGCAGTTTCTAGAGCAGATTTGATGATGGTGAAAGGAAATAAAATCTGTAAGAGGGTTATGTGTGATTTGGAGCTTGCTTTGTTTTTTCAACAATTATTTTGATCACTTGACAAGTAAAAAAACCAAGGAACATATAAAAACTGTGTGCCTGGAAATATTCTCTAACTAAGGTCTACAAAGCAAAGTGATATCTTAAGATTATGATTTCATTCTACTATATACTTACTTCATTTACTTTAATTGTATCAAGTGAGAATTTAAGTCACAATAGAGAAATACACACTTGTAAACCTTAAACTGTTAGCTATAAGGCAGATGTGGTACCGCAGGGGCCACAGGAAAGTGGATGGCTCTACAACCGTGCAAGTAGAACACACAATCGACCTCCTGCGGTCACCTGACACAGTCATGGCGAGGAGGGCAGGATGCAGGACACTCCAGGTGGCCTAAATATACTGATTCAAAGACAAAGAATGTCAGAGTTAGAATAAAAAGCAAGGCTCAACTATGTTAACTGCAAGAAATCCATCTTAAATAGAGGGATTCAGGTTAAAAGTTAAGAGATGCTGGGAGGCCAAGATGGGCGGATCACAAGGTCAGGAGATTGAGACCATGCTGGCTAACACAGTGAAACTACCCCCCCTCCCCGTCTCTACTAAAAATACAAAAAATTAGCCAGGCGTGGTGGCGGGTGCCTGTGGTCCCAGCTACTCGGGAGGCTGAGGCAGGAAAATGGCGTGAACCTGGGAGAAGGAGCTTGCAGTGAGCTGAGATTGCACCACTGCACTCCAGCCTGGGCTACAGAGCGACACTTTGTCTCAAAAAAAAAAAAAAAAAAAAAGTAAAAAAAAAAGTTAAGAGATGCACACAGATCTTGGTTTCTAATACCATTGTCCAAAACAAAGGAACCAGAGCTCCTTGGAAAAATGGCTGGGTCTAGGACCGAGGCAGGAAATATGCAAGATGAATCTTATCAGATAAAAACTAAGGAAATCTGAATAAAGCATGAACTTTAGTTAATAATAAAATATTAATAGTTATTCACTAATTATAACAAGTGTACCATACCAGTGTTAGATGTTAAAAGTAGGGGAAACTAGCTATGGAGTATATGGGAACTATCAGTTCTAGCTTGTTAACTTTTCTGTAATCTAAAACTATCTTAAAATTAAAAACTTTATTTTAAAAAGACTTTTACTTTATCATATATATTTCTCCCAAAATCACAGGTAAAACAATGAAGAATTAAACTAGGATTCCAAACAAACCATCTAAAAACAACTCAGCAAAATCTGCTAAACCAGTTCTCAAGTTAAGGGTGAATATCCTGAAAATGACCTACATCTCCCAAATCTAAGACCATGTTTCCTTACATTAGAAATATCATTGCCTACAACATAGGCAATGCATCCTTTTTTTTTTTTTTTTGGTATTTTTTGTTTTTGAGACGGGGTCTCACTCTGTCACCCAGGCTGTGTAGTGACACTATCTCAGCTCACTACAACCTCTGCTTGCTGAGCTCAAGTGATCTTCCCACCTCAGCCTCCAGAGTAGCTGGGACTACAGGTGTGCACCACCACACTCAGCTAATATTTGTATTTTTTGTAGAGACGGGGTTTTGCCATGTTGCCCAGGCTGGTCTTGAACTCCTGAGCTCAAGCAATCTTCCCACAGCCTCCCAAAGAGCTGGGATTACAGAACACCAAATCCAGCCTTTGTTCTGTCAGGAGCTATCCAAACACTGATGAGAGTAAAGACAAGAAGCCTGGCAGAGACAGAAACGTATAGATAACACTGTGTGTAGAATTCTTAGAGTGGGTGATCACTTTGTGTCCTCCACTGTCATCAGCTTCCGGGCCCAGGGTTCATGTCCTACTTTTCATTGTGCCTTAGGGCCTAACAGAGCACGTGGATTCAGGAAGGAATGCTTCCCATCTTCTACTTCTCAGATTGCATTTAAATCTACTCCTTGTTGAACTTATCAGCAATAACTCAAGCTTCTCAGGTTTTGCTTTAATGTAACCTTTGATATCTTTGTCAGAGCAAGGGAAGTGGGAAAAATGTACAGAGGCAGTGGATACAGAAGAAAGGGGATGAAAGAAGTAAAGCCAACTGGCAAGTCTTTGCTCTGAGAGAGAGCAACTTCATACAATTGAACAGAGTTTGTAACAAAAAAAGAGCTAAAACTTTTTATAACTACATATTTTTTTCAAAGATAACATTTTCTGTTCTCCACTGATATATTTTCTTGAAGAAAATACTGGTTTAGGGTTTATTACTTGTTATGTTCTTAATATATGCTTGAGGCACACTACTGTCAGAAAAGTAAGGAGAAATTTGAACTACTTCTTTGAGAAAGTCAGGTTTTCACTAGGGAGACCCTCTCAGCTACAAAATGACAATAACAATCAATTTTAACAACTCGGAACTTGCCATACTGAAAACACTCAAGGGAAGATAAATATTCATAGGTAGATAAAAATAATTTTTGAGGTTTAACAACAGCAAAAATGATTTATCCTAGCTATTCTGAATTTATTATTAAAAAATGTATATACCTGTATCTTTTTGAACTATAGTTTGAAGGTAATACAGTCACATGGTTAGGAAAAAAGGTATATAGTGATACCCCTACCCCTCCCCTCATCTTCCCAATGCCCCACTGTGCCTCCTGCCCACATGTACAATCAGAATATATTAATATTTTCTCCATTTTTATATAAAAGGAGCATACAGAAATATTGTTCAGCATTTTCCTTTTTTGTATTTCCTCATATTAGAGATATTTCCATATTAGTACCTAGACAATACCCATACTTTATCGACCAGTGATGGACATTTACTATTTCCAATATTTTTGTTATTAGTAAGGGTGCTGCAATAAATTTCCTCCAACATTTGTCATTTTGTGCACAGGCAAGTATATTTGTGGAATACATTCCCAAAGACAGAACTGCTGGGTCAAAGGATATACACAGTTGTAATTTAAGTAGATTCTGTCAAATTGTTCCATACATGGTATTAAGCACACACGTAAAATCAACAGCTGAATATGAGACTGCCTGGTCCTCCACAGCCTTGTCGACCCAAGGTAATATCCCTCTGGTGGATTTCTGCCAATCTGATAAGGTGACAACAGGTGTTTCAGTTTAGTTTCCACTTGCCTATCTTACTCTGAATGATGTTGAGCATCTATTCACACACTTAACAGCCATTTGCATTTTGCTTTTTCTGTACACTTTCTGTTCATAATGAAAAGCATTTGAGAAGGCTGAGGGATTGGAGAAAGAGGAAGAAAGAAGAAGAAAGACACTGATTCCAGTTCTGTACAAGTACAAATAACTCATTTTTTGGCTTAAATTTGATCTATATATTAGAACATGTTAAATTCTAATGAAGTTCTACTATTTTTTATTAAGAGATTTTATTTTTTAAAGCAGTTTTATTTTGTAGAAAAACTACACAGAAAGTAGAGAGTTGCTGTATACCCGTCATTCTCCCAGTTTCCCCTATTATTAAGGTCTAACATTTTTATTGTTCATCTGCTACAACTGATGAACCAATACTGATACATTATTATTAACCAATGCCCATAGTTTACATTAGGGTTCACTATACAGGTTTTCACAAATGCATTGCTATGGCTTGAATTTTTGTGTCCCCACAAATTCACATTTTGAAGTGCTAACCTCCAACATGATGGTTTTAGGAAGCAGGGCGCTAGGGAGGTAATTAGGTTTAGACAAGGTCATAAGGATGGGGCGCCAATGATGGGACAGTGCCCAGATATGAAATGGAAGACAGACATAGAGCTTCCTCTGTCTACCACATGAGGATTCAAGAAGGCCTAAGAATCAAATCTGCTAGCATCTTAATCTTGGACTTCTCAACTTCCGGAAGCATGAAAAATAAAGTCATTTAGGCCACTTGGTCTGGTATTCTGTTATAGCAGCCTGAGCTGAGACATACATCATGTGATGTATCCACCATTACAGTATCACACATGACAGTACTGCCCTAAAAACCCCTGTGGTTCACTTATTCATTCCACACTTCCTCCCTTGCATCTCTTCCCATCCCGTCAACTCCCAGCTGCCACTGATCTTTTTACTGTCTCTATAGTTTTGTCTTTTCTAAAGTGTTATATATTTGGAATCATACAGTATATAGCCTTTTCAGACTGACTTCTTCCACTTAGGAACAGGCATTTAAGGTCCCGCCATGTCTTTTCATGGCTTGATAGCTCATTTCTTCTTCTTAACAGTTATTATTATTCCCTCATATAGATGTACAACATAATTTTATCCAATCATCTACTGAAGGACATCTTGGTTGCTCCCAAGTTTGGACAATCATGAATAAAGCTGCTATAAACATCCATCTGCAGGTTTGTGTATGGACATAAGTTTTCAACCCATTTGGGTAAATACCAAGGAGCATGGCTGCTAAATCATATGGTAAAAGTATGCTTAGTTTTCTAAGAAACTGCCAAACTGTCCTACAAAGTGGCTGTACCATTTTGCATTTGCACAGCAATGACTGAGCTATTGGATTGTTTGTTTATGGATTGTTTTCTTTTTTTCTTTCTTTTTTTTTTTTGGAGACAGAGTCTCACTCTGTCACCCAGGCTGGAGTGCAGTGGTGCAATCTCAGCTCATTGCAACTTCTGCCTCCCGGGTTCAAGTGATTCTCCTGCCTCAGCCTCCTTAGTTAGCCAAGATTACAGGTACCCGCCACCATGCCATGCCTGCCTAAGTTTTGTATTTTTAGTAGAGACTGGGTTTCACCGTGTTAGCCAGGATGGTCTCGATCTCCTGACCTCAGGTGATCCACCCACCTTGGCCTCCCAAAATGCTGGGATTACAGGCGTAAGCCACCATGACTGGCTGGGTCGTTTTCTCATTGCTGAATTTCAAGAGTTTTTCTGCGTATTTTGGATACAAATCCTTTATCATTTACGTATTTTGCAAATATTTTCTCCCGGTTTTTGGCTTTTTTCACTCTCTTTTGCAGAGAAGAACTTTTTAATTTTGAAGAAGTTTAACTTATAAATTATTTCTTTCATGCATTTGGAACTGAATTTAAAAAGTAATTAATTACCAAACCCTAGAACACCCAGATTTTCTCTTACGTTATCTTCTAGAAGTTTTATAGTTTTGTGTTTTACATTTAGGTTTCTGATCCATCTGGGATTAATTTTTGTTAAAGGTATAAGGTCCCTATCTAGATTCATTTTTTTTTTTTTTTGTATGTGATGTCCAGTTTTTACAGCACCCTTTGTTGAAAGGACTATCCTTTCTCCATTGAATTGCCTTTGCCAATAGTAGATCTATTTTGGGGCTGTTTTGTTCCATTTATTTATTTGTCTATTCTTTCACCAATACCACACTGTCTTCATTACTGTAGCTTTACAGCAAGTCTCAAAGTTGGTTAGTGCCAGTCCTCTGACTTTGTTTTTCTTCAGCATTGTGTTGGCTCTTTTGGGTCTTTTGCCACTCCACATAAACAATAGAATCAGTTTGTCAATATCCATAAAATAACTTGCTTGGATTTTGATGGAGATTGTGTTCAATGTATACATCAAGTTGAGAAGAACTGACATCTTAATAGAGAATCCTCCCATCCATAAACATAGGATATCTCTCCATTTATTTATATTTTATTTGATTTCTTTCAGTAGAGTTTAGCAGTTTTTCTCATCTATATTTGTACATTTCTTTTTAGATTTACACCTAAGGACTGCATTTTTTTGGAGCTAATGTAAATGGTGTTATGTTTTTAATTTCAAATTCCCAATGTTCACTGCAGGTATATGGGTAAGCAGTTGACTTTTATTCTACTAGTTTCTGCCATTGTTTTTAGAATAAAGTAGAAAAATATTTGAATTATTTTCTGGAATAAAGTAGAAAAACTACGAATATAATTTACAGCATGAAAAATCTGAGCCCTGACGGCTGTGAAAAATTATATATCAGCCAGGCACAGTGGCTCATGCCTGTAATCCCAGCACTTTGGGAGGGTGAGGTGGGCAGAAGACCTGAGGTCAGGAGTTCGAGACCAGCCTGGGCAACATAGTGAGACACCATCTCTACTAAAAATACAAAAATTAGCCAGCCCTGGTGGCGGATACCTGTAATCCCAGCTACTTGGGACGCTGAGGCAAGAGAATTGCTTGAACCCAGGAGGCAGAGGTTGCAGTGAGCTGAGACGGTGCCATTGCACTCCAGCCTGGAAGACAAGAGTGAAATTCCATCACAAAAAAAGAAAAAAGAAAAAAAAGATTACATATCTAGCTTTTCACCTATGCCAGAATTATATGTCTCAGAGAATTCCCTGGTTATGATAAGGAAATCATATGTCAATAACTGTCATTTGCCACACACTTTTATAAATCAAGTGATCAACCTGAAATAAGATTCCTGAATATGATATTCAAGTCCATGTGAACTAAAGCCATAAGAAAGGTACCCTGCACTCTGGAAAATATTGATGAGAACATTTATGTCATCTTTTTATAATGTAATAGATTACAGTTCAAAAAGCACTTCCTTCAAACTTTGGCAGAGTCCTGAAAAACTCCATTTGGTCATAAGTTCCTTAAGCTTCTAATCCATTCACAGATGAACTTCTATAAATGGATTAGGTATCTGCCAAGTCCAGGCATTTTTTTCTATTGCTTAGGCTTTATAATATAGCACTGATATCTTATATAGTCATAAAGTTAACGCCAATCTGATTAGAAGAAACTCCCTATTTTCAAAGTATATCACAGCACAAATCTGAAGTTTATAATGTGGAGATTACTTTGAATCACAGTCCCTAAGCACATCTTTGCAGAAACAG
Organism: Hylobates moloch; assembly: GCF_009828535.3. Classification (NCBI taxonomy): domain Eukaryota; kingdom Metazoa; phylum Chordata; class Mammalia; order Primates; family Hylobatidae; genus Hylobates; species Hylobates moloch. The sequence goes on along the minus strand of NW_026652283.1, from coordinate 85,872,123 downwards.
TTGCTTAAGGAGTTGGACCTTGGAAGAGGCAACACTCCGAGTATAAGGGAACTCCAGAGAATGCTGGGACGTGCTGCCGAGATGTCCCATCAGAACTGAAGGAATTATTCTCCCAGCTGCTGCAAGGGCTACTATAAGACACACCTGAGCTGAGGAGAGCCACCTTGACCACACTCGCTTCTGTCTCCTGAGGCTGCTGTACCCACTGACTGGTCTATCGGGATGGAAAATAATAACCTGACCACTCCAGCTTCAGAGCTCCCTATGAAATCAGCTGAGGCTTTGTTGCCCAACTTCTCCCTCTGTTCAATCAGCTTCCTTTCCCATCCCTTTCAAGTGTTGATTCTCAAGAGCTTTCTCTAATGAAAGTCCTGCACACTAGTCTCCATCTCAGAGTTTGCTTTGCTGGGAAACCTGACCTGTGACAGTAATCAATTTTAAAATGAGGATTTTAAATCACCTTTTTTATGGCTTTGTCTAGGTGGTGGTGGTTAGGGATCAAGGGTGGGGGTTAGGGGGTGGGTAGGAGGATTTGCAAAGGAAATACAAAACAGTTTTTTTGCACACAAGGTGCAATTTAGCTGAGGAGTCCAAATACACTTAGACTATAAAGTAATGTAAATGAAGTTTAAAGAAACTCCCAAGAACTTATACATTCAAATAACTGTGGTTCACTTAGCATTGAGTTTGAGAGGCTCTGTGCTTACTCTAGGGAAATGGAATTGCAAAGTCACAAAAGATTTGTGGAACTCTTAGGTATCTATCTAGTCACAGTGAGTAAGTGAAAATGGCTTTCTGTTGTTGGTTTTCTACTCCCAACTGTATGAGGCAGTTTGGCTACCGATAAACTCCCGAGATTTGGTATTAAATTATTTTTGGCTATTCTAAAGTCAAATCTACCCTCAAAGGCTAAAGATTAGTTACTAATAAAATAGGCCATAGAACATTTCTAACTTATTTATTTATTTATTTATTTAATCTTCTCGGATACCAATCATCTTGGATATCAATTCTAAAAGAATTAGAACACTCTCTAGGCTTGTAAATGTATTCTTGTTTTAAAAAAAACCAACAACAGCTTTATTGATTCACATACCATAGAATTCTCCCAATGAAAGTATATAATTCAATACCTTTTAGTATACCCAGAGTTTGTGCAACTATCACCACAATACATTTTAGGACATTTTCCTTGCACCTTCCAAAAAGCCTATGCCCCTTAATGGTCATTTTCCAATCCCTTATCTCCCATAGGCAACCACCAGTCTACTTTCTGTATTAAAGTAGTTATTCTGGAAATTCCACATAAATGGAATCATACAGTATGTGGTCCTTTGTGATGGGCTTCCTTCACTTAGCATAGTGTTTTCAAGTTTCATCCATATTGTGGCATGTATTACTAGTTCATTTCTTTTTATTGCCTAACAATATTCTATTGTATAAATAAACCACATTTCATTTATCCATTCATCATTTGGTGGACATTTGGGTTGTTTCCATTTGAGGCTATCACAAATAATGCTGCTATGAATATTAATGTGCAAGTTTTTGTGTAGACATATGTTTTTATTTCACTTGGGTACATACTTAGGAGTGGAATTGCTGGATCGCATAGTAACTCTATGGCTAACATTTAGTGGAACTGCTAAACCGTTTTCCACAGTGGCTGTACCATTTCACATTCCCACCAGCAGTGTACAAGGGTTTCAACTGCTCTACATCCTCACCAAATCTTGTTATTATTTGCCTTTTTGTTTATATCTATGCTAATGAGTATAAAGTATTATCTTACAGTGGTTTTGATCTGTAGTTCCCTGATGGCTAATGATGTAAATATCTTTCCATGTGCTTGCTGGCCACTTAAAAAATCTTCTTTGTAGAAATGTCTATTCGGATCCTTTGCCCATTTTTTAATTGGGTTAATTGTGAGTTTTAATAGTTCTTTATATATTCTAGATACAAGTTCCTTCTCAGATATGTGATTTGCAAATATCTGCAACCTTTCTGTGGTATCCTTCGAAGCGCAAAAGGTTTCAATTTTGATGAAGCCCAGTTTATCTTCTTTTTCCTTTTTTTTTTTTTTGAGACGGAGTCTCGCTCTGTCTCCCAGGCTGGAGTGCAGTGGCGTGATCTTGGCTCACTTGCAAGCTCCACCGCCCGGGTTCATGCCATTCTCCTGCCTCAGCCTCCCGAGTAGCTGAAACTACAGGCGCCCGCCACCGCACCTGGCTAATTTTTTGTATTTTTAGTACAGATGGGGTTTCACTGTGTTAGCCAGGATGGTCTCAATCTCCTGACCTCATGATCTGCTCGCCTCGGTCTCCCAAAGTGCTGGGATTACAGGCATGAGCCACCGCACCTGGCCTATCTTCTTTTTCTTTTATTGCTTGTGCTTTTGGTGTCACATCTAAGAACCACTGTTTAATTCAAAATCACAAAGATTTACATCCTTGTTTCTTCTTAGGAGTTTTCTAGTCTTGGCTCTTATACTTAGGTCTTTGATCTATTTTGAGTTATTTTTTCCATGTAGCGTGGGGTAGGGATCCAATTTCATTCGTTTGCATATGGCTATCCAGTTGTCCCAGCACCACGTGCTGAAAAGATTATTCTTTCCTCATTCAATTATCTTGACACCCTTGTTGAACACTGTATGTGAGAGTTTATTTCTGGCCTCTCAATTCTATTGCATTGGTCTATAAGTCTGTCCTTATGCCAGTATTATATACTGTATCCTTCTTAAGGTGTCTGCTTATATGCATTCATTCATCAAATGCTCAGTAGGCAACTACCACATACCAAACACTCTCTAGGTGCTGTAGATTGGAACTAAACTTAAGCACAGCTGGAGCTTACCTTTTTGGAGAAGACATATAATTAAACTATTCATAAGTAACATACATAGTTTATGAAACAAAGAAGAGGACGTTTTGGTAGGAGGACTTAAACGTAGACAGGATAGCCAGGGGAAGGTGACTCTCAATAAAGACCTGAAGGAAGGAAGCTGGACAGGCTTTCTTCTGGGGGAAAAGCATGTTGGGTCAAGGGAAAGGCAAATGTAAAGGCCCTGAGGCAGTAGCCTGGCTGTTCAAGGAACACAGAGGAAGACCTGTGTGTCTGGAATGGACTGAAGAACGTTGAGAGGAGTTGATGATAAGGGCAGAGAGATAATCATGGGCCTGATTCTATAGGGTTTCAAAAGTCATAGTGAGGACACTGACTTTTACTTTAAATCAGATGGGAACCTGCTGGAGGTTTCCGGATGAAGAAGTGATGTGTAAGGTTATTAACAAAACCACTCTGGCCACTGTGTTGAGACCAGACAAAAGCAGACGCATGGCCCAAGAACAGAGCCCAAGACGGTCTGGCCATCAGAGAAGGAGAGTGGGCAAGAAGCACGCACAACAAAACACACACAAAAAAAAAAAGGGAGAGAGGAAGAGAGAAACGGAGGGGAGGAGACATGGAGGGAGGGAAGGAGGAAGAGACACTAAAGAAGAGTGGTCAGAAAGGCAGGAGGAAAAGCAAGTGATGTAGGGACCTGAAAATCAAGTGAAAACAGTGTTTCCAGGAGAGAGGAGTCAGGTAAGGTGAGGCCTGAGAAAGCACCATGGCATTAGAAAGGTGCCGATCACCAGAGACTTTCAGAAGTGGTGTCTTGGTGGACTAATGATTCAAGATAATATGAAAGAATAGGAATTGGAGACAGTAAGCATGAACAATTTACACAAGTTTTGTTTAAAGACAAATGAGGCAGAATTAGAGGGAAATGTGAGGCCAGGGTAGAAGAAATAACAGCATGTTTATGCACCAATGAGGATGATCCTATAGAAAGGGAAAAAGACAATGCAAGCGAGAGTGAGGGAGTCTCCTGGAGCCTGTGCTGGAGAGATGTGAGAGAATGGGATGCAGCCCCTGAGTGTGGAGGTGTCCCTCATGGGGCGCAGATGTGGGCCATCTGCAGTCACATGAGAAAAGGTCAAATACATGGGCACAAATGCATGCAAGTGGTGTAGCTGGCGGGAGTTTTCATGTAGTGCACCCATTTTCTCAGTGAGGTAGGAAGCAAGGTCATGAGCCAAGAGCAAGGGAGGGAAGGAGGCACTGGAGGACTGAGGGAGGAGAAGGCATGAAACAGTCATGTGGAAGGGCAGGAGAGTGAATGACCACGGAAATACACATGCATGCCAAGCGGCTTTGAGGACTATTTGAGGTCAGTGATTAGGAATCTAACGTGAGGCAGGCCACAAGTCAAAGGTATGACTGTGGAGGTGGGAGGCAGAGATCAGAAGGAAGACAGGTCAGTGGAGGAGAGGTCAAGCCATGGATGTGGAAGCAGTGACAGGTACGTGTATTAGAGAGGTTCTGCAGAGAGAGGGGGTGAGTCAGGCCCTTAAGTCTTTGAGGAATAGGGGGAAATGACCTGGGGTAAGCCAGGCTAGGTACTGGAAATCAACTAGTCAGCAGGATAAGAGGGCCGTCTTCCAACTCACAGATCCTTTCTGGGGCCAGCTAATTTAACTGTTCTGACTGGTTGATTATTTCTCCTTTCACCACCCTGAGAACCCCTCTCAAAACTTCACTGGGCTGGGCTGCATGTGTGATCTTTTCCTCAGGGTTTCTGAATAAACTACACTTGAAATTTTTCAAACACCATCAGTCAAACAAACATTGGTTCCAAACCTTTTTTTTTCCAACAGATTCTGACACAAAGATGAATATATAAAGATATATAAAAACAAATTATAATATCCTGTGGTACATGACGCAGTATTTACTTGTTAGAATAACATATTCCAGCACTGCTATTCTACAGCAAGTTCAATAAACAACAGGAACAAAGACTTGCATTAACTCTAATTTATGATGCATAGGGATAAAGAAAAGCAAAAAGAGTAACATTAAAAAAAAACATTTAAGTACCTACTAGGTGATGAAATAATTTCTTTAAATAGAAATTGACATGCTACATTTGCCTAGTCCTCAAATAACTTGGGCTGGCTCCCTCCCTGGGAACCTGGGCTCAGCAGGTGAGCAGGTAAGGCGGTCACCAACACCTGCACAGTCATTAGGAGGAAAGGAAAAGGATGCTACAAAAATAGACTCTTCAGACACTGCAGTTCATAATTAATGATACTCTCAACTGCGCTTTTGAGTGTCATCTTTTATACAAAATGTATATATTTTAAAGCTCCAGAGATCCTATATTATACTGATGGCACTGAGTTTTGCCTTAAAGATGCTAAAAATCTGCTAAACCTGGGCATTTTCTTCACCTGTGCTCTGAGATAAGCTCTTGCATACATCCACAAAGAAGCAAATACAACGCTGTGCATCCTTACGTAGCTCTAGCTTTAGAAGCAAAGAGTTGTCCATCGGTAGGAAAATGGATAAGAAAACTTTGGTGTATTCAGAAGATGGATATCTACATAGCAGTCAGAAGCAATGAACCAAATTCATATATAGCCACATAGACAGATATCATAAACACTGAGTGAAAAAGAATTAGAGATTCAGAGCCCAAAGCCATGCTCATTAATTACAACACACATAAACACCACAATTTAAATAAGTGAAAGGTGGAAGGGAAGGACATATATCAAATATACCACTGGTGCCTACAAAAGGGAGGGCCACAGATGCAGGAATTAATACAATTACAAAGGTGTCTGCGACATGAAGCAAAGAGTAGGATCATTTTAATTTTGTGTAATTGAGGTGGTAGTGGTCATGGGGAAAGTAGATAGCAGCGTTTTTATGAGTGAAACACAGTAAGTACAGATTTTTCATACTTACAACTTTCTTGTATTTGTTACTTGTAAATCTTGCTCCAGAGTCATCTATAATGTACCATGACAATGCACCCAACAGTACATTACCATTCTATAAACTTAACATGTTTTGGCACAATCATTTCAATTTATGAATGGTATATAACAGAACTAGAATAAAAATTGCCAAAAACTAAATTCGCTAATACTAAATCTAATGAAGAATAAAGCTTTGATTATGCTTTGAAATAAAGTCAGGGGGGAAGGTAGATAAAAAAGACTCCTTTGGTATTGAACTTGACACTGTGGTTAATAACCTGGCACACAAAATGCCTCTTAGCAGATTGCTAAATACACATATCAAAGTTAACCCTGACGGTTAATAACTTACTGCAAAAACATGCTTGTATTAGTCCATTTTCACACTGCTATGAAGAACTTCCCTGAGACTGGGTAATTTACAAAGGAAAGAGGTTTAACTGACTCACAGTTCTGCATGGCTGGGGAGGCCTCAGGAAACTTACAATCGTGGCAGAAGGTGAAGAGGAGGCAAGCATCTTTTTCAGAAGGCAACAGGAGAGAGAAGGGAGCAAGAGAGGAGCTATGAAACACTTATAAAAACCACCAGATCTCATGAGAACTCACTCACTATCATGAGAACAGTATGGGGGAAACCGCCCCCATAATTCAATCACCTCCCTCCCTCAACACATGGGGATCATGGGTCCCTCCCTCAATATATGGGAATTACAATTCAAGATGAGATTTGGGTGGGAACACAGAGCCAAACCTGCTTTACTTTAGAATAAATATATGTTTCCTATAGGCTCCTAATTCATTACAAGCTTTTTGCTTGCCATCTCTAAACTACAAATTACTTTCTAAAATAAAATCAACTGCAAGGAGGAGATCAGTACCAGGTGGAAATCAAATTAACTAATGTGTTCTGAGGAGCTGCCACTTGAAATGCTCAGTGCAACATGGAGAGTTCTGCAGTGGTGTACCTAGGGCTTGAGGAGCTTGTAGTCTGATCAACCAAGATGCAAGGGCCCGCCCCCATCCCCCACCCCCTACCCTGTTCCTATTCCTATAGGAGTTTGTGTGGGATCTTGGAATAATCACTTAAGTTTGTCTCCCTTTCATTGCGTGACACTGAGTTCCAGGCAACAAAGACAGTAGACAACCACACATTGGAAAAGGAGTCAGAACTCTCATTTTGTTCCTAGCTTGTTAACCTATAAAAGGGGAGATGACAACATATCCCCACTGTGCTATATGTAATCTCTGTCATTTGTAAAAAATATTAAAACCCTGAAGGCTTGTTATAAATGCTGACCCCGGTGTCCTAGTCAAGAGACCCCTTACAATGGAGACCACTGTGCAAAAAGATCCTTATAGCACCCCACAGATGAATCTCCTTAAAGACAGACACACTTTGTAAAAATTTGTTCTAAGGAGAAGTTTAACAAAGAATCCAAGATACCTGTTTTTTTCCTTCTTGGAAGGATGTTTCTAGCAATAAGATCATGTTGCCCTGCAAAGTTTTAAAATTTAAGCTGAAATAATTTGATTTTCTCCATCAAATTCCTCCACATCCTTTTACTTACCATAACAATAAAATATTCTGAAAATATTTCTACATAGGAAATATTTCTACGTGAATTCTCTTATGCATTACAAATTCCTATTAACATCAAATGAAGATGCCATAGACAAGAAATGCAGAGAGCTTTCAATCTCCCATTAGGCTTAAACCAACTTCTTTTTTTTCTTTTTTACTTTAAGTTCTGGGATACATGTACTGAACGTGCAGGTTTGTTATACGGGTATACACGTGCCATAGTGGTTTGCTGCACCTATCAACTCATTATCTAGGTTTTAAGCTCTGCATACATTAGGGATTTGTCCTAATGCTCTCGCTCCCCTTTGCCCCTACCCCTGGACAGGCCCGGGTGTGTGATATTCCCCTCCCTGTGTCCATGTGTTCTCATTGTTCAGCTCCCACTTATGAGTGAGAATATGCAGTGTTTGGTTTTCTGTTCCTGTGTTAGTTTGCTGAGGATGATGATTAAACCGATTTCTTATATGCCACGAGCTTCCAAATCAATGTCTCTACAACAGTGAAACAAAGTCTGAGCCGCTTGAGTTATGTGTAACCAGGTGGAACATAAATACGTGAGAACAGAAAGGCAGCACTGTTTAATGCCATTAGGTGGGCTCTAAAAGCAATAGCTAGCCGCATGTGTCACTCTCATAGGGTGGCACTTCTCAATTTTTTTTTCCTGACTCGCTTTCTGTCCAACCACCACCACCCCACCTCCTGCCACTAAGTTGTTTTTATCTTTTGTTCTCTTCTTTCGGTAGCCACAACTTGCTCCAGGATTTGGTGTTGTTGAAGGAAAAGGACCAGTCAGTGCTCAGATCCCATTTCTACCTGATGCACTTCCCTAGTAAATGGAGGATAACCAAACTGAGCATCGTCCAATGTAGTAAGTAACAAACAAGGTGGTATTATCAGAGAGAGGGCCATAGTAGTCTTCTGTGAAGAGGCTAAGGGTGAAGGAGGGCTTGCTGGCAATGAAACAAGGTTTCAGAGGTCTCACGGAAATATCTGCCAGTAGAAGAATGACCTGTGGAGAGGAAGCTCCAAGTGCAGAGTGAGGAGAACGTGGCCAGGAGGTGACATGGCTAAGAGGCATGATGGAGCTGCCAGTTTCTGAGTGGAACCCTCCTGAGGTAGGTGCTTCCCACTGGCCCAGAGCTAGTGAGTGCTTCCTGCCAGTGCCTGTCTGGAGCTTCTGCTCAGGCCTCCAACCATTCAAGGGGGAAAGTGCTTTTTGTGCCTCAGATGGTAGGAGTTAGTGAGGGCTCGACCATGGCAGCAGGGACTGAGCTCCAGGCTGGCGGGTTAGTTTTAACACTTCCACCATCACGGTTGGCCCTGACAGCTGAGCTACTCCTCAGTGGCCCATCCCAGCTGCCCCTGCCCTCCTTCAGGTACACACTCCTGTGAGTGAGGTGAGCCTTGTCTACAGCTCATGATTATTAGGAATTCTAAGTACAAATTTAATTTAACCTGTTTATTTTATAGCTCTGCAGCTGAGGGATCAAAGTGTATTATCCATCCCTATTTGTCCATCAGCTTGGAAAAAAAGATGAAAACCATTGAGAATTCTCACATCCACAGTTGGCTGGAGGGCAAAGAAAGTAATCTGGTGTCTCCATGAAAATCTAGAATATACTCATGCTTCCCTCCAGCAACTTCTACCTTTTGTGGAAAAATTCTTACAACATACCAAGAGCATGAACACTAAGCAGAGACACCCACCACAGCATTGTTGTAACACACAAATGTGGAATGCAGAGCCAGCCAGCGTACGCATGCACAATTACACAATTAGACCACAACCTAACCATGATACAGAAAGCATTTATATAGGGCTTATTTATGTTATAAGTTATTCTAAGGGCTTTGTATATAATAATTCATTTAGTACTTACAACAATCCTATGACATGGGTACTACTGTTATCTCTATTTTAAAAAACAGGCACAGAGAAGCTAAACAAGTTACTCAGGGTCACAAACCAGTAAATGGCAGCATGGGATTAGGAATCAGGAAAATTATAAACTACTATATAAAGAAGTTAAAAAGAATGCTATGCATTGGTTTAGATGGGAGGTTGAAGATTTCCATTTATCTCTCATATCCATTTGGAGAGATCATCAAAAGAGTAGCAAAGAAACAAAAAGGCATCCACAATAATGAGGGAAATGGGAAGAAGGCCATCAGCATATAGGAAAAGTCTACAGATTTCTGGAAATCAGAAAATAAATGAAAGAGTATAGCATGATAAAACTGAGTGTAGAAAATTACAGCCTAGAACCCAGATGGAGGCAGGCTTTGGCTATGGAAAAAGCCAGCCAGTACAGCAAAGCCTTGGAAAGGCTTCATACCTGGACAATGCCCTCATAATGGTAGGAAGAGTGATATGGAAGCTCATCTCTCCCTATAATCCTATGTGCAAGTGGCTGCAGCTAAGTAACTCTCAGATGCATACATACATGTGCCACACATGCACACACAAAATAGATCTTTACTAAACAAATTAAGTGAACTTTCTTGGGGTGGGAGGTAGGAGGACTAAGGGAGCTCAAAACACCTTCCACATTCTGGCATTGGGGGATGGGCAGTGTATTCTGCACCCTCCCCCTCTCCCCTTTGTCTTCTATCATAAAGCAAAGTTTTTGCCTCTTGAAAAACCTCACCCATATCACGAAGGCCTGAGCCAGCCATGCTACTGGCTAATTCTCAATATGAACAGACAGCCAAGAGTCACCAGACACTTGAGAAAAGTCTTCATGAAGAAAATCAGACAGACACACAGCTATGCACATATATCCCATGGCAAAAAAAGAAGAAAATGAATCCAGATGAAACAGAGATAATTCTGAGAATAGAAGAGAGGGTTTTTTTTTTTTTTTAAAAAAGGACAGCAGCCTCAGGGAGAACTAAGAAAATCTTGTATTCATACAACAAGAGCAGACACTCACAGAAAAGGAACAATTGAAAGCCAGAAAGAGTTCTTGGAATTACCATATGATTGTCAAAATGAAAACTTCAATAGAAAAGCTGAGGAATCTAATCTAAGAATCTTTCATATAATAGAACTAAGAAGGGGCTAGAAAAAAAAAGGAAAAATGAAGAAAATATTAAAAGTGTAAAAATCAGTAAAATAGAAATCAATCAATAGAAGAAAATCAATAAGAACAAATGTTTTTTAAAAAGATCAGTAAACTAATAAACCTTTAGCTAAACTAATTAAGAATAAAAGAAGAAAGACATAAATTACCAATATCAGGAATAAAAAAGGAGATATCATTAAATGTTCTATAGAAATTAAAACCATAACAAGAAAATAATGTGAACAACTTTATACCTATAAGTTTAAAAACTTAGATGACATAAACAAAGAAGGAACAAAATTACCAAAACTGACATAGGAAGAAACAGAACATCTGAATAGCTCCCTCTATCTATTAAAGATATTGAATTCATAACAGAAAATCTTCTCAGGCCCAGACAGTTTTATTGGGAAAGTATATAAAACATTTAAGGAATAAATATTATCAATTAATATGGTTTGGCTGTGTCCCCACCTGAATCTCATCTTGAATTCCCATGTGTTCTGGGAGAGACCCAGTGGGAGGTAACTGAATCATTGGAGCAAGTCTTTCCTGTGCTGTTCTCATGTTAGTGAATAAGTCTCACGAGATATGATGGTTTAAAAAAGAGGAGTTCCCTGCACAAGCTCTCTCCCTTTGCCTGCTGCCATTCATGTAAGACGTGACTTGCTCTTCTTTGCCTTCTGCCATGATCATGAGGCTTCCTCAGCCATGTGGAACTGTAAGTCCAATTAAGCCTCCTTCTTTTGTAAATTGCCCAATCTCAGGTATTTCTTTATCAACAGCATGAAAATGGACTAATACAGTAAACTGGTACCAGTAGAATGGGGCACTGCTGAAAAGATACCCCAAAATGTGGAAGCAATTTTGGAACTGGGTAACAGGCAGAGATTCGAACAGTTAGGAGGGCTTAGAAGATGATTGGAAAATGTGGGAAAGTTTGGAACCTCCTAGAGACTTGTTGAATGGCTTTGACAAAAATGCTGATAGTGACATGAACAATAAGGTCTAGGCTGAGGTGGACTCAGATGAAGATGAGAAACTTGTTGGGAACTGCAGCAAAGGTGACTCTTGTTATCCTTTAGCAAAGAGACTGGTGGCATTTTGCCCCTGCCCTAGAAATTCATGGAACTTTGAGCTTGAGGGAGTTGATTTAGGGTATTTGGTGGAAGAAATTTCTTTTTTTTTTTTGAGATGGATTCTCGCTCTGTCGCCCAGGCTGGAGTGCAGTGGCGCAATCTCGGCTCACTGCAAGCTCCGCCTCCCAGGTTCACGCCATTCTCCTGCCTCAGCCTCTCCGAGTAGCTGGGACTACAGGCGCCCGCCACCACGCCCGGCTAATTTTTTGTATTTTTTAGTAGAGACAGGGTTTCACCGTGGTCTCAATCTCCTGACCTCGTGATCCGCCCACCTCGGCCTCCCAAAGTGCTGGGATTACAAGCGTGAGCCACTGCGCCCGGCCTGGTGGAAGAAATTTCTAAGCAGCAAAGCATTCAAGAGGTGACTTGGGTGCTGTTGAAAGCATTCAGTATTTTGTTTGTTTGTTTGTTGAGACATAGGTTTGCTCTTGTTGCCCAGGCTGGAGTGCAACGGCACGATCTTGGCTCACTGCAACCTCTGCCTCCCGCGTTCCAGTGATTCTCCTGCCCCAGCCTCCCAAGTTGCTGGGATTACAGGCACCCACCACCCCACCACGCCTGGCTAATTTTTTATATTTTTACTAGAGATGGGGTTTTGCCATGTTGGTCAGGCTGGTCTCGACCTCCTGACCTCAGGTGATCCACCCGCCTCGGCCTCCCAAAGTGCTGGGATTACAGGTGTAAACCACCACACCAGGCCTAGCACTCATTTTTATAAGGGAAGCAGAGCATAAAAGTTTGGAAAATTTGCAGCCTGACAATGTGATAGAAAAGAAAATCCCATTTTCTGAGGAGAAATTCAAGCCAGCTATAGAAATTTGTATGAGTAACGAGGAGCTGAATGTTAATCCCCAAGACAACGGTGAAAATGTCTCCAGAGCATGTCAGATGGGAGGCAGCCCCTCCCATCACAGGCCAGGAGGCCTAGGAGGAAAAAGTGGTTTCGTGGGCCAGGCCCAGGGTACCCATGCTGAGTGCAGCCTAGGGACTTGGTGCCCTGTGTCCCAGCCACTCCAGCTGTGGCTGGAAGGGGCCAATGTAGAGCTCGGGCCATGGCTTCAAAGGATGCAAGCCCCAAGCCTTGGCAGCTTCCACGTGGTATTGAGGCTGTGAGCACACAGAAGTAAAAAACTGAGGTTTGGGAGCCTCTGCCTAGATTTCAGAAGATCTATGGAAATGCCTCAATGTCCAGGCAGAAGTTTGCTGCAGGGGCGGGCCTCTCATGGAGAACCTCTGCTAGGGCACTGAGGAAGGGAAATGTGGGGTCAGAGCCCCCACACAGAGTCTCTACTGGAGCACTGTCTAATGGAGCTGTGAAAAGAGGGCCACTGTCCCCCAGACCTGAGAATGGCAGATCCACTGACAGCTTTCACTGTGCACCTGGAAAAGCTGCAGACACTAAACACCAGACCCTGAAAGCAGCCAGGAGGGAGGCTGTACCCTGCAAAGCCACAGGAGCAGAGCTGCTCTTGCATCATCGTTACCTGGATGTGAGACATGGAGTCAAAGGAGATTTTGCTATGAAGAGAAAATAGCTTCGGGATTGAAAGGATTTATAATTAAAGCTTAAAATATGACCTAGATGCTTACATTATACAACCCCAGGTGCCACAAAAGTGTACTTATGCTCAATGCTAAGTACCTACCTCTTGCATCAGCATTACCTGGATGTCAGACATGGAGTCAAAGGAGATCATTTTGGAGCTTTAAGATTTTACTGCCCTGCTAGATTTTGGACTTGCATGGGGCCTGTAGCCCCTTTGTTTTGGCAAATTTCTCCCATTTGGAATGGCTGTATTTACGAATGCCTGTACCCCCACTGTATCTAGGAAATAACTGACCTGCTTTTGATTTTACAGACTCATAGGTGGAAGGGACTTGCCTTGTTTTGAATGAGTGGACTGTGGACTTCTGAGTTAATGCTGAAATAAGCTAAGACTTTAGGGGACTGTTGGGAAAGCATGATTGGTTTTGAAATGAGAGGATGTGAGATTTGGGAGGGGTCAGGGACAGAATGATATGGTTTGGCTGTGTCCTTACCCAAATCTCATCTTGAATTCCCATGTGTTGTGGGAGGGACCCGGTGGGAGGTAACTGAATCATGGGGGCAAGTCTTTCCCGTGCTGTTCTCGGGATAGTGAGTAAGTCTCGTGAGGAGTTCCGCTGCACAAGTTCTCTCTGTTTGCCTACTGCCATCTATGTAAGACATGACTTGCTCTTTCTCGCCTTCCGCCATGATGATGAGGCTTCTTCAGCCATATTGAACTGTAAGTCCAATTAAACATCTTTCTTTTGTAAATTGCCCAATGTATGTTTTTATCAGCACCCTGAAAACAGACTAATACATCAATCCTACACAGCCTCTCTTAGAAAAAAAAAGGAGGGGACATTCACGAGGACAGTATTATTCTGATACCAAAGCCTGACAAAAACATTTCAAGAAAAGAACACCACAGACCAATATCTCTCATTAGTATAGACGTAAAATTCTGTAGCAAAATATTAGAACATCAAATACAGCAATCTCTAATAAAATATGACCAAGTGGGATATATTTCAGAAATGCAAGGTTGGTCTAGGCTTGGTGGCTCACATCTGTAATCCTGGCACTTCAGGAGGCCAAGGTGGGAGGATCACTTGAATTCAGGAGTCTGAGACCAACCTGATCAACACAGCAAGACCCTGTAGCTATAAAAAATTAAAAACTTAGCCGGGCATGTTGGCACATGCCTATAGTCCCAGGAACTTGGGAGGCTGAGGTGAGAGAATCACTTGAGTCCAAGAGGTTGAGGTTGCAGTGAGCCATAACTGCCCCACTGCACTTCAGCCTGGGTGACAGACAGAGACCGCATATAAAAAAAAATGCAAGGTTGGTTTTACATTAGAAAGTTATTTAATATAATTCAACACATTAACAGAATAGAGGAGAAAAATGATCCATCATATCAATATATACAGAAAATTTTTGACAAAATTCAGTAGTCATTCAGGATAAAAAGTCTCAGTAAAACGGAAATAGAGGCAAATTTCCTCAATCTTAAAAAGATACTGAGACAGAGAGTCACTAACATCACACTTAATGGTAAAAACTTAATTGCTTTTTCCTTAAAACCAGGAACAAAACAAGAATGACAACTTTTACTAGTTCTATTCAACATTCTGCTGGAGGTCCTAACCAGTGCAATCAGGCAAGAAAAGTAAACAAAGAACCTATGGATTATAAATGAAGAAGATAATTTGTTTTTATTTGCAGATGATGTGGTCATGTACAGAGTAAATCCTAAGTTTTACCCTATATAAATAAAACTATCACTAATAAGCAAATTTTGCAAAGTTTCAGGATAAAAGGTCAACATAAAAAGCAATTTTCTTCCTGTCTGCTGTCATGCATCACTTAACAATGGATATACATTCTGGGAAATGTGTCATTAGATGATTTTGTCATAGTGTAAACATCATAGACAGTATTTACACAAACCTAGACAGTCTACTACACACCTAGGCCATGTGGTATAGCCCATTGCTCCTAGGCTACAAAAACGTACAGCATGTTACTATACTAAATATTGTCCCAAGTTGTAACACAATGGTAAATATTTGTGTATCTAAATATATATAAACATAGAAAAGGTACAGTAAAAATATGGTATTGTGAAATCCCATCTCTACTAAAAATACAAAAATTAGCCAGGTATGGTGGCAGGCACCTGTAATCTCAGCTGCTTGGAGGCTGAGGTAAGAGAATCAATTTAACCTGGGAGGCAGAGGTTACAGTGAGCTGAGATTGCACCACTGCACTCCAGCCTGGACAACAGGATGAGACTTCATCTCAAAAATAAATAAATAAATAATCTTATGAGACCACTGCCGTATATATGGTTCACTATTGATTGTAATGTTGTTATGCAGCACATGACTGTACCAGCAATTAAAACTGGAAATGGATATTTAGGGATGAATACAATATGTAAAAATTCTGTCAAATAAATCTATAAAATATTGTTGTGAAAAATTAAAGAGGACCTAAATAAATGGAAAGATATACAATGTTCATGAATTAGAACATTCAATATTGTTAAAATGTCAGTTTATCTCCTCCAAATCAATCTACTGAAATGCAAACTCAAAAAGTTTTGTAGGAATCAGCAAACGGATTTTAAAATTCCTCTGGGAATACAGAGAATCTAGAATGGCAAAACAACTTGAAAAAAGAACAAAGTTACAGGACTAACGCTATCTGACATGAAGAGTTAAAACAACAGTAATCGGGCTGGGCATGGTAGCTCACGCCTGTAATCCCAGCACCCTTGGGAGGCTGAGGAGGGTGGATCACAGGGTCAGGAGATCAAGACCATTCCGGGCAACATGGTGAAACCCTGTCTCTACTAAAATACAAAAAATTAGCTAGGCGTGGTGGTGTGCGCCGATACTTCCAGCTACTCGGGAGGCTGAGGCAGGGGAATTGCTTGAACCTGTAAGGTGGAGGTTGCAGTGAGCCAAGATCACTGCACTGCACTCCAGCCTGGTGACAGAGCAAGACTCCATCGCAACAAAAAAAAAACAACCAGTAATCAACATATAAATGGAATATAATAGAGTCCTGAAATTGAGACACACATATATGGCAAGATGAATGTAGACAAGGTGCGAAAGTAATCAATGACAAAAAAGGGTCTTTTAAACAAATGGCTAGAGTAACAACTGGATATTCATATAGGAAAACAATGAACCTTAACCTCTCTCTCATACTATAAACAAAAATTAACTTGAAATGGATCATAGGTATAAATGTAACAGTTAAAACTGTAAAACTCATAGAAGAAAATCTTCAGGACCTTAGGGTAACCAAAAATTTTTCTGACAAGACATAAAAAAACAATAGTTACAAACACACAATGAGAAACTGTACTTGACCAAAAATTAAAAATTTATCTTCAACACATTATGTTAAGTAAATGAAAAAGCAAGTCATACACTGGGGAAAATATCTGCAATGTATGTATTATATTTGACAATTAACTTGTGTATTGAATATGTAAAGAACACATGAAACTCAATAAAGAAAAGATGGTGCAACAAAAATGAGCATAAAACTTTAACAGAATGTTCACAAATAGTATGCTAATAAACACATGAAGAGATGTTCAGCATCATTAGTTGCCAAATATCAATGCATCTATCAGAATGGCTAAAAAAACTAAAAACTGACAATGGCAAATATTTGCAAGGATTTAGAACAACTGGAACTCTCAATCATTGCTGGTTGAAGTTTATGTAAAATGTTAAAACTATTCTAGAAAACAGTTAGAAAATTTCTTATAAAGTTAAATATATACTTATCATAAGACTCAGTCATTCCACTGAAGTATTTACCCAAGAGAAATAAAGACATATGCACATGAGAAATGGGTATAAGAATGTTCACTGCTGCCTCATTCATAATGGTAAAAATGTGGAAACAACCCAAATGTTCATTAATGGGTGAATGGATAAGACATCTATGGTATATTCATACAATGGAATAAATATTTAGCAATATAAAGAAACAAACTACACGCAATGACATGGATGAATCTCAAAAGCATTATGCTAAATAAAAAGCCAGATATAAAGAATACTTATTATGTTATTCCATCTATATGAATTTCTGTAACAGGCCATTGTCATCTGTAGTGACAAGAAAGCACTTCAGTGATAGCCTGCGCTGGGGAGTAGGAGGGACTGATTGCAGAGGGGAGGAGGAAACTTTCCAGAGTGATAGAAATATTCTAAATCTTTTTGTGGTGGTGATTTTGGATGTATACAATTGTTAAGACCTATCAAGCTGAACATTTAAAATGGGTCCTCTTTATTGTATGTAAATTATACTTCAAGAAAGCTGATGAAGAATAGCGCATAAGGTATAATGCAGTGATCCTTCCTTAACTCTTCTAATTTGAACTGCAACAGTAATAAATACAGTGTCAGATTCATAAACCAAATTGTAAAGACAATTAAAAGAAAATACAAACAAATTTAGAGTTTTCCACTCAATTTATAGCTATGAAACTACATGGAAAAACACTGACACTTTATTTAGCTTTCATCACAGTGACGGAGTTCTTAGCATTGAGCATAAGTACTCTTTTGTGGTGCCTGGGGTTGTATAATGTGAGCATCTAGTTCGTATTTTAAGCTTTAATTATAAATCCTTTCAATCCACAAGCTATTTTCCTTTCATAGCAAAATTACTTTCCTACTTTGGCCATAATGTCTAATAATTTTTAGCAGTGATTTCTTATGTGTTTAAAAAATTGCTGTGGGCACAATGCTGGTAGGTGGGTAATCCTTAAGGATTTCACAAAGTGGTCTACCCTACAAGTTGGTTTCATAATTTCCACAACTATTTCAATCACCATGGCATCCCCAGTGTGCAGCACAGTATTGGCACATGGGCCCTTGGGAAACGCTGAAAGGATTATCTCTGACCCAAAACACTTTCCTGTAACAGAAAGAGCCCTGGAAGAATGGAAGCTTCCTGTGAAGGAGTCAAAGAGTGACAGAGCAAAGGCTGCACCAGTGGAAGAACTGTCACCATGTGCCTGGTATGTGTGTATATGGCTTTCTAGGACTGTAGAAAGAAAGAGTGAATTTTCGGGATTTCTGGAGCTCACATAAACTTTAAATGTAAATCAAGCTTTACAAAGTTCCCACAGCACCTAATGTTTCACCTGTTTTCATGAATGCATCCAGGCTTCAAACTAAACAATCTCAGGTCAGACTGTGGTGGTAGTAACTCAAATCTCCCCTAAACATCTCAGTGGGTTTTTGTTTGTTTGTTTGTTTGTTTTTTTGAGACAGAGTCTCGCTCTGTCGCCCAGGCTGGAGTGCAGTGGCGCATCTCGGCTCACTGCAACCTCCGCCTCCTGGGTTCTAGCGATTCTCCTGCCTCAGCCTCCTGAGTAGCTGGGGCTACAGGTGCATGCCAGCAAGGCCGGCTAAGTTTTTGTACTTTCAGTAAAGACAGGGTTTCACTGTGTTAGCCAGGATGGTCTCAATCTCCTGACCTCGTGATCCGTCCACCTCGGCTTCCCAAAGTACTGGGATTACAGGTGTGAGCCACCATGCCTGGCTGGATTTTCAATCCTACATCAATTAGCTGCTTTTCTTCTCTTTTTTTTTTTTTTTTTTTTGAGACAGAGTCTTGTCCTGTCACTCAGGCTACGGTGCAACGGCACAATCTCGGCTCACTGCAACCTCCGCCTACCAGGTTCAAGCGATTCTCCTGCCTCAGCCTCCAGAGTAGCTGGAATTACAGGCGCGCACCACCATGCCCGGCTAATTTCTTTTTGTATCTTTAGTAGAGATGGGGTTTCACCATGTTGGCCAGGCTGCTCTCGAACTCCTGACCTCGTGATCCACCCACCTTGGCCTCCCAAAGTGCTGAGATTAGAGGCGTGAGCCACCGTGCCTGGCCTAATCAGCTGCTTTTAGTGATTTGCCCCACTGACAATTCCTTCAGGTTTATATTGATTTCATCTTCTACTGATTCATCAAATTAACAGGACTTGAAGGCACATAACCTGTCAAGAATCTTTCACTATTCTCTTTTATAATATTCTAGGTCCTGTTCAGTTGTTTCATTAATTGCACTGTTAGGAGTGAAAATTCTGAAGGCTTCTGGAAGTGCCAAGAACCAGTGCTTTTACCTTTATAAATGAAGCTACCCTAAATAAGAGATGCATGGTGGTCATTGCACAGGTATCAGAGTCAAAGGTTTCTTCTCCAGAACACGCCCACTAAGGAAGTCCATGTCCTTCAG
The DNA here is from genome assembly GCF_009828535.3 of Hylobates moloch. Classification (NCBI taxonomy): domain Eukaryota; kingdom Metazoa; phylum Chordata; class Mammalia; order Primates; family Hylobatidae; genus Hylobates; species Hylobates moloch. Next base: position 85,852,729 of record NW_026652283.1, on the reverse strand, counting down.
TCTCCCATTATTCTTAAACATACTTCTATACTCAGTGTTTAATCTTCTTCTAATGACTAGAGTCTTTAAAAGTTTTTGTAGAGGTTCATATATGTCTGTATATACATTAATTCCGCACACCCACAAACATATATATATATTTTTTTTTTTTTTTTTTTGAGACGGAGTCTTGCTCTGTCGCCAGGCTAGAGTGCAGTGGCGCGATCTCATCTCACTGCAAGCTCCGCCTCCTGGGCTCACACCATTCTCCTGCCTCAGCCTCCCGAATAGCTGGGACTACAGGCGACTGCCATCGCGCCCAGTTAATTTTTTTGTATTTTTAGTAGAGATGGGGTTTCACCGTGTTAAACAGGATGGTCTTGATCTCCTGACCTCATGATCCGCCCGCCTCGGCCTCCCAAAGTTTTGGGATTACAGGCTTGAGCCACCGCACCCGGCCCACAAACATATATTTTAAATGTAATCCAGCTCTTTCTTAGATAGACAGGAAGCTCCATGAGGCAAGGAATTTGATCATCTGCTTTTGTGATGGCTAGTGCCATCAGGAAACATTCTTGGACATACTGTGGGTAAATAGTCAATGTAAAGCTTAACAAATGCAGGCGATGTTGAACTTCAGAGAAGTATCAACAATTGGAGTTGTATTTTAAAAACTACATTCTACTTTATAACAGTTTTATTCATAATTGCCCAAATTGGAAGCAATTAGAATGTCTTTCAGTAAATAAATGGATAAACTGTTGTATAGTTATATAATGACATATTACTCAGTGGTAAGAAGAAATGACCTATCAAACCATGAAAAGACATAGAGAAATCTTAAATGGATACTGCTAAGTAAAAGGAGCAGGTCTGAAAAGGCTACCTATTAAATGATTCCAACATTCTGGAAAAAGCAAAACTATAGAGACAGTGAAAAGATCAGAGGATCCTGTTTGGGCTATGGGGAGTATCGGAGATACATGGTAATTCTTTTGTTTTTGTTTTTGTTTTTTTGAGACGGAGTCTCACTCGCTCTGTCGCCCAGGCTAGAGTGCAGTGGCGCGATCTTGGCTCACTGCAAGCTCCGCCTCCCGGGTTCATGCTATTCTCCTGCCTCAGCCTCCCAAGTAGCTGGGACTACAGGCGCGCCCAGCTAATTTTTTGTATTTTTAGTAGAGACAGGGTTTCACCGTGGTCTCGATCTCCTGAACTCATGATCTGCCCGCCTCAGCCTGGTAATTCTTCTATTTATTTATTTATTTATTTATTTTGAGGCAGAGTTTCACTTTGTCATCCAGGCTGGAGTGCAATAATGCAATCTTGGCATATTGTAGCCTCGACCTCCTGGGCTCAAGCAATCCTCTCACCTCAGCTTCCTGAGTAGCTGGGAGAACAGCCACATGTCACCACACCACATGTCAGCTAATTTTGTGATTTTTATAGAGAGTGTTTTTTACCATGTTGCCAGGCTAATCTCAAGCTCCTGAACTCAAATGATCCACCTGCCTCTGCTTCCCAAAGTGCTGGGATTACAGGTGTGCACCACCACTCTTGGCCAATATATGGTAATTCTACTTTCTGCATAATTTTTCTATAAAACTAAGACTGCTCTAAAAAAATTAAGTTTATAAATTTATAAATTACATTGTAAATCAAGACTGTTTAATGTTACATCATTAAACAGATATAGTCTGATTGTAGAATAATTTTCCATTACAGTATTTTTAGAAGGATGCTATAATGATTTCTTCTCTTACATAACACTGCTGTGGTGACCCAGAAAATATTTAGAAAACACTTTCCCCCAGTTGGAAACCTATTTATAGAAACATCAAACACTCAACCCCAGTTTTAACTAACAGAAAAAGTATATCCAATTAAAACAGAAATATTAGGAAAAAAATCAAGTATAAATAAAACATTTATTTTTTCCTTACTTGCTTGCCATAAAATGTCTCATACTGAGGAAGAGACAAAGTTTTAAAATTCAATGCTTAGGAAATTGAATATTCCTTGCAAGTCTAGATTTTCTACTCTTGATCCAAAACCTCATCATGTCCCTCTGCCGCAGAGGATGAGTGTTCAGGGCGTCTGCGTGAACATCAAGGGTGTTAAATTCCACGTGTAACCAGTTTTCTTGAAGACATTCCTACAAATGATACACTCCCATAGGTACTCCCATATTATGATGAAATCCCAAGCTTCTAGACACAACTTCCAATATAATATAGTGACAGAGGAGCAAGTATTTAAAAAAGAAAGAAAAAGAAAACAAAGCAAGCTAGACATGCTACTCAAGAGGCTGAGGCAGGAGGATCACTTGAGCCCAGGAGTTTGAGGCTGCAGTAAGCCATGATAGTGCCACTGCACTCCAGCCTGAGTGACACAGTGAGACCTCATCTCTCAAAAATATTTCTTTTTAAGAAAAATGAAACAAAACATCATAGGAAACAATCAGATCCACACTGTGGAACAATCTACAGGAAAGCTGACCTTGCCTCTTCAAAAATTAATGTCATGGCTACTTTATTAATGAAGATCACAAATAAATGGATGAAAAAAAGGTCAAATGTTTATGGCAGCTCTATTGAAAATCACAAAGGCTGGAAAAAAATCAAAATATTCCTCTTCTACAGAATGGAAAAACAAGCTGTGGTATATCCACACGATGGTACACTACTCAGCAAAAAAAAAGGAACAAACTATTGATACATGCAATAACATGGATGAGTCTCAAATACATTTTGCTAAGTGAAAAAAAAAAACAGACTTAAGAGCCTATGTACTATATTATTCCATTTATATGATACTCTGAGAAAGGCAAAACTTGTAGGGAGAGAGAACAGATTAGTGGTTAACGGTAGGGAGAGAGTTTGACAAGGAAGGGAAATTTGGAAAGGAGGATGAAACTGTTCTATTTTTAAATTTTGATTATTATTACATGAATTAATATAAAAACACACAGGTCTTTACAATAAAAAGTATGACTTTTCCTGTATGTAAATTTTTTTAAAAAAACTCTTAAAATTTTTAAAATGAAAAAAAGTCACTGATAAGGTGGGTAGGGAGAAAGGGTGATAGGACTGTTCAAGTTTAAAAGAGACCAAAAAGGAGGGTCTGAAGTTATCACAGTAAGTTATCTCAATTGATTGTTCACAGTCAGTTACGGATCGAATTCCTTTGTTCCACTCTTTCCCCACCCTTCTCACTACTGCACTTGACTAGCCAAAAAAAAGGGAGACAGAGAGACAGAGAGAGAGAGAGAGAGAGAGAGACCAAACAGGCATAACAACCAAATGCAATGAATTTTGACTGGCTCTTCCTATTTGATGTAGGAGGAAAAACTGCTATAAAAAATTTTGGAAGACAATTGGGGAAATGTAAATACAGACCAGATTTTAGAGGAAATTATGAAATTCTTGTTAATTTTCATAATGTGATAATGGCAATGGGATTAAATAGGAGACTATCCTTATTCTTAGGAGATGTATGCTGAAATATTTAGGGTAAATTGCCTTGATGTCTGGACCTTACTTTCAAGAAGTTCATTTTTTAAAAAGTTGTGTTTTTATCTGTATGTGTCTGTATGTGCATGTATATACATAAAAATAAAGCAAATATAAGCAAAATCATAAATACGAATGACAATTACAGAATTTGGGTTAAAGGCATACAACTATTCACTGAACTTTTTTAGCATTTCTGTATATTTGAAAATTTCAAAATAATAAGTGGAGAGAAATCATTCACAAAACTAATCTTGGCAAATCAGTGTGTTGTGAAATCCTCTCTGGAAGATTTTTGGCCCAAAATGTCTTTTTTTTTATAGCTGTTTTCCTACTAGACAGAATCTAGTCAAAATTCATGCACAGCATTTGATTATGTCTCTCTGGTCTCTTTTAAATGTGATCAGTGCCCAGTATTGGATCTCTCATGACAAGACACTGTCCACTTTGCTGGCCTGATTCCATGCCCAGCGCCGTCTATGCTCTCCTCCTGGATGTCATAAGCCACGTTCTTCCTCACTGCTAGGCTCCTGCCACGTCACTCTACTTGCTCCTCTACCATGATAAAGTAGGTCTGGAATGCTCTGAGCCCCACAGGCACAGTCAGAGAGAGCATGACCACCCCTGTGCCCTCAGTGCCACACGCGCCTCTCCCACATGCCACTGTCATTACTTGTTATTTGTTGACTTTTCTCATGTGCCAATTTACCAGAATGGGAGGAAAGAAATCCTCTATCACTTTATGCCCGATACAGTTCCTAGACATGCTGAAGAAAATAGTTGATTTAACTGAAGGTTTCTCAACCTCAGCGTTTCTCAACCTCAGCACTGCTGACATTTTGGACTGGAAAATTCTTTGTTGTGGGGAGCTGCCCTGGACGTCATAGGATGTTCAGCAGCGCTTAAATACTGAATAAATGAATGAATGATCCTGAGGTATTCTTATACAAATGGCAATTATTGGGTGGGGTTGTGGGGAAGGCTATACAAAGAAAATTACAACCTCTGAAGATGGAGAGTTCTGGAGTCAGTGACAGAGGCCTGGTGATGACAGTGAGAGTGCAGCCCGAGTGACAACACAGCTGGGCTTAGGAGGGTTCAGAGCAAACACACACAGTCATTCATTCCTCCCAGCCAGCATGTGTATACAGTTTTGGAATGGTCCAAAGAGCATTTTTATATTGTGTGCAACTGAGAGAAAGTGGTGTAACAGAGGCCTTTTTGGTTTTGGTATAAAGCAATTTCAAGCAAAGGCAAAATGATGACTATTGATTTCCACCTAGGATATATATATAAACGGCTATATAAGACTGATTACATGTGGTCATACCACTTGCTGCAAGTTTCAGTACTTCCCTGTCCCCCCGCCCCCCACCCAATTTCTTCCTTTTTCACATTTAGAAGATTGTCAGCTCACAAGAGAAAACTGATGGGCTCAGAGGACTTTATCAGGCTTGATTATCAAAACTAATATGTTGTTTTTCCAAGTCGATAAAACATTGCAGAGCTCAAAGCAGGAGGAGCAACATTTCCCCAGAAAATGAGAGTTTTTCTTGCTGGCAGCTAAGCTTCTTGGTGGACAATAAACTAAAACAATCTCTCCTTGATTACATTTTTGACTTGTAAATGTTTTTAATTGGCTTAGCCAAAGCTCTCATTAAGAGACATATTCACTAACTTTGGTTCTCCATAATAAATTTATATTTTAAAACAGCTCTTTGATGTTTAATTCAGAGAAATTAAAACAAACACTGGATAAAAAGAATGAATGTATAAATAAGTCAAATATCAACTATAACAAATCATCATTTAAAAATATGATTTTTAGTGGTATTTTAGAATGAATACATGTATTTGATTTTTATGTTTAAAGAAATTTGCATTTGTGGTCATTACAGATTCAAGTTGCCACATAAAGAAATGCTGTTATCATGCAACAAAACAGATGGTCCCAAAATCTTTCTAAGAAATCGATCTATCTAATCTAGTCAAGAGGGGAGTTTGAAGCTCAGTTTTCTCTCCGATTTTATTATCACTAATTATTTTGTAGAATTTTTTTTGTCCTTTGGTTTTTAACTAGACATGATTATTTAAATATATAATCACTATAGTAGGAGAAAAGAAAGAAACACAGAAAAGCCAAAATAAATAAATTACCCAAATCTTAATAGCCAGAGAAAACTGCTGGTGTTACCATTGGATTATATCCGCCCAGGCCATTTATACAAAAGCAAACATCTATACATATGCCTTTATAAGCTTTTCACTTAGCACTATGTCACGGCTGTCTTTCCAAGGATAAATACTTACATACAGTTTTATGTTTATAGTGGCAAGATATACCATTATAAGGATGGGTCAACATTTATTCAATTATCTAATGTTGGACATATAGCTCCTTCTCGGTCTTGAACCTTACACACAACATTAGCATGAAGAACCTGTGAATTTTTTTTCTTAGAGTTTCTTTCTTTGGTGTTATTCTTATAGTCAAGGTCTCCCCACCCAAAGATCAGATAAATATTCACCTACAATTCTTTCCAGTCCTTTTATGGTTTTAATTTGTTATAGTCATATATTTAACTTGACTGAATTTCATTTCAGCGTATACTTTAAAAAAGGGGAGGCTTTATCCACTCTCCCCAAATGGCTTGCCATTTGTCCCAGCAACATTTAATACCTAATTAATCATTTTTCCACTGGCAAAAAATGCCTATCACAAATTTGTGGGGGGGGGGGTCCTTTGTTTTTGTTTTGTTTTGTTTTTGAGATGAAGTCTTGCTGTGTTGCCTAGGCTGGAGTGCAATGGCGCAATCTTGGCTCACTGCAACCTCTGCCTTCTGGGTTCAGGACAGTCTCCTGCATCAGCCTCTGGAGTAGCTGGGATTACAGGCGTGTGCTACCACAACTGGCAAAGTTTTTTTTATTTTTTAGTAGAGATGGGGTTTCACCATGTTGGCCAGGCTGGTCTCGAACTCCTGACCTCGAGTGATCTGCCCACTTCGGCCTCCCAAAGTGCTGGGATTACAGGTGTGAGCCACCACACCCGGCCTACAAATTTGTATGTATCTATACTTTTGACAGTTCAAGGACTTTATGATCTGTTCTATTTATCTGTCTATTCTGGTGCCAATATCATAATTTTTCAGTTACTGTGGCTTTATTTTCTTCAAAAATGTCCACGGCCATCATCTCATATTTATTCTATGTGATTTATTTCAGAATCATATATTTTGATACACTGTTTGCTCATTATTGTCATTTTATAATGTTAACTAGTTTTCTCTGGGTTTTACAGTATTTTTTTCTGTTAGCTTATCTACTTTTCCCCTAAAATTATCATGTATTTAATCATGTCTAAATAAAAACCAAAGGGGAACAAAAGAAAATTCCAAAAAATAATTGTTGGTAGACCTGAAGGTTGCCCCCAAGTTTTCAGTTGATTTTGGTGATATCCATGTACCCAGTCTGTGAATGTTACTGAATCCTAAGGGAGAAAGAGTCTCTACCTCTTCTAGGCCTGCTTTTGATCTCCAATTGGCGGGGTCTGTAATGGTCTACTAGCATTTGTTAAATTCATTTCTCATGTCATCCCACCAATTGTCTCAGGAAGGGAAGACATTGGCTCATTCTTGGTGTCTTCCTGAAGTTGGTCTATCCTTCACATTATATCAGATAAAAACTTCTCAACACCTGTAGAATGCAACAGACACCACTTCCCTGCCAGCTCCATTTTCTTCTTACTTTTCCTTTTCTTGGTTTATGGAGTTTTCTCCTTAGTTTCCTTTTTCTTTGCAGTTTTTATTGGTTTTTTCCCTTACTTCACCATCTTCCCAGGAAATCTTGAGTTAGATCACTTTGTGGAACTTAGTATGAGCAAGCTATACCACTAATAAACATTAAAATAATGAGATAGCCTAAGATTAACTGCTCAAAGAAAATGAAGACTATCCTTGAATTCATGCATGACCATAACATGTATTTTGAAAGAAGAAAGAAAACACAGCAAACCTTGCCAATCAATAAGCAATTTGCTGATCAATAAGTAATTTCCCTGTACTATTCAATGCAGGCAGATCTCCACAATGGGCAGATACAAGAGTTTTTTTTTTTCTTTTAACATGGGTAAAATTTCTTTCATTTGAGAAAGTAATGTATATACATAGTTTTAAAAAATAAAGACAAAGAATATACAGAAAAGATCTTCCATCCATTCCTGCTCTGCACCCCTCTACCATCTTAAAGTATTCTCCCCAGAGACAAGCCCTGTTATTTATCTACTGGTTTACAAATAGAGAAATCCTTCATTATCCCTCAAATTAAAACTGATCAGCATATTGAGATGATATGATGTTGAGAAGATACAGTAATATTGTAACTGTTAAGAAAAGCTAGAATAATATCAAAGGTATTGTAGTGGATAAAACTTAGGCAGATGCACAAAAAAGATGTACTACCTCTCCCTTTTTATTAATGAATATGAAAATAATTTATAAATTACTTAAACAAACATTTACTGAGCATCTACCATATGCTAGGGACTGTCCTAAGTGGTATGGACAGAAAATGAAGCAAGACGTACTCCATCTATTACCTTCCATTTCATTTTATTAAGATAATTTTAATAACAGCTGACAGTTATATTTTAAGTGCTAAATCAAAATGTCATCGCATAAAAGTCATTTGCGAATCAAATGGAACAATCTCAACACAGATCTAAAACTCTTAATGCTTCCTTGGATCCTGGACCATAATACTGTACTTGCGGTAAGCTCAGAGCAGGAGGGAATAGCCTGATGACAAATTACCCCTCATCTTAAATGTTCTAACATCCCCTATACTGTCAGTCGACCTTGGGTGTGTTCACACAGAACAGCACACAGGAAGACACGAAGGTGACATGGCCTTCCTGTTTCGGCAAGGCATAATCTTAACACAGAAGGTGCTTGTTGCTCATTATGGGCAGAAAAAAGAGCCAGTATCACTTACAATTGGACAGACCTCTTTGACTTTGGCAGGGGCCAGCCAACCTGCACACCAGAGGCACACATAGGGAGTGAGGGTGGAATGTTGAGAAGTGATTTCCCAATGGCCCATCTCTAAGGAAGTAGTCCCTGTTTTTTCAGCTCACACTTTACCACAATGCTTACCTTGTGCCAGGCCCTATTCTAAGTGCTTTTCATATATTTACTCGTTTAATGCTCACAACAGCCCTAAGAGGCAGAAACTGCATTTATTCCCATTTGACAGATAAGGAAACTGAGGATCAGAGAGGTTACGTACCCTGGCCAAGGTCACAGAGTTAGTGAGCTGTCTATACAAGCCACATGGAGTGAGGTTCTGGAGATGGAAGTTGGGGTTAGTCAGAACAGATGCCTTAAAATGTCCTTGTCAAATTTGCCTCTTCTATGCAAAATGATAATTCTGAAATCAGCAACCTAAAAAACAGCAGCCATCTATTATGACCTCACCACTGTGCTATGTGTTTTATAAATGAAAAGCCCAATCCTAACAAACCCTTTAAAGTAGGGACTTTAACCACCCATTTTACAGATTAAGAAATTAAGGTCTGGAAAGTAACTTCCCCTAGCTAGTGAGATCTGAAGCCAGGATCTTAGCTGTCTGACTCCAGGACCCATGCTTTTTTCCTTTCACTATAGTGTGAGTGAGAAATTCCAACATCATCACAATCAGAAAAATAGTGGCTCTGTCTACTCTGATGGTTTATGCTTGTGCTAACACAGGCTGTCCTCCTAGTGGGGAGAAGTCTTTGGCACAAGTAATTAATTTATATTAATGCTTAGCGCTCACTCCTATGTAGTATTCATATTTGACACAGTACAATTTTTCTCATTTTCAAACACAGATTATTCACACCATACATATGTAGCAGATAATTCAATAATAAATTGACTGTGATCAAACATTTGGCAAAAGCTTGAGAAGTCAAATAGTTTTTAAAAAGTCTGATATATCCTTAGACTTCCAAACTGTCTCCATTTTAAGGTTAGAGCATCTAAAAGCAAACCCAAGTACCTATTTGATAATATTATAGCCGCCTACAGAAATGCCCCCACAAGTTAGGGCACTTTAGAAACTATAGTGAACCATCTGAATGGTTTTCTAAAACTATCCTTGAGGACATAGATTATTGTGTTAATCAAGGTTCCCTGATCCTTTTGTTTAATAACAGAAAAGAGGCACTACCTTTTCCCTTTCACTTGTGCTAACATGAAAATATAAGAGCAAGCATTAAGGCCTAATTGTATAAAAACTGTATCATGTCTTATGTGGTAAAAACACACAGTCCCTGTTATCCCAGATGTTCTCTGAAAGTTTCTGTACCTAATTATCCTATTTACATTTTAAAAGTTGTTGTTGCTTTCTTTTTCAAGTAGGTGAAGTTAGAAATAAAAAATAAATATTAAACTTTGATATATTTATTAATTCAGAAGTTGGTCAATCTAAAGTTCAATAATCTACGAAAAATTACCAAATTCACAGGACTCAACAATAAAAAAGAACCAGAGAAGTAAAGACCTCTAATGAAATGTGATTGGTATATCTGCCCTAAAGAGAGCTTTTTGAAAGGAAGGAAAGGAGGGAGGGAAAAAGGAAAGTTGAAGGCTGCAGACATTTCTAAGTGGATAGACTAAGTAGGAGAAAAGTTAATTACCAAATGGTTAAAGTCAAAGTGTAATACTGGGACCTGGAGACCTGGGAGACTTCTGGATTAAACAGATGAACTTACATCTGCTCTCCCCTCCTTCTGAATCACCATGAAATGATAGCCCACAGTGCCTGGGCCTTGGAGAACCCCAGGAGATAGAGCCTAGGCCCTCAGAAGGGCTGCAGAAGGGCAGAAAACACTCCTTGTCCCCTCTCTATCCTTCAGAGCCCCATCTCCTCTCTCATCCAGTGGAAGACAAAAGACTTCCTATCACGTGAGACTGAACTACAGGCAGCACCAGGGGCAGTAACACAATAATGAAAATGCCTTTCCACTAAAAGAGGAATTAGGAGGAAACAGATACAAGGCAGAGATCAGAAGAAAAGTACAGAGGGATAATACTGCATTCATGAAATAAAGTACAGAATGCTATTTTCTAAAAGGAGGTGGGAACATTCAGAGAATAAAAAAGAGCTCTTGGATACTAAACTCACGATTGCGGACATTCAATAGAAGAATTGGGAAATACAGTTGAGAAAATCTCAAAATAGACAGAAGAACCCAAACAAACAAGGAGACACAAAAATAGGGGGAAAACATACAACAAATGGTAAGTCCAGAAAATGCAACAGAGGGCCAGAAATAAAGATAGAACATGGAGAAAAGATAATTCTCAAAGAAATAATTCAAGGATTTCACAGAACTGAAGAACAGGTGTCTGCAAGTGTTAAGTCCCTCTGATCGAGGAGACCATAAAGGCATATCATTGTGAAATGTCAGACATCAGGGATAAAGTGAAGACTGTGAAAGCTTCCAGAGAGAATGAACAGACCCCGTGTAAAGGATCAGGGGTCAGGCTGGCATTAGGCTCTCAACAGCAATGCTAGAGGCAATGGGTAATGTCTTCCCAATTTGGAGGGCAGATGGGCATAAAGATGTCTGCAGATATGCAAGATTCCAAACTATTTCTCATGAACCTGCCAAGATAAAGGAGGGGGTTACAAGAAAGGGGTGGGAAACGAGAAGCCAAGTGAATTCCCAAGAAGTTGGGAAGTGAGGACAGAAACCCTGCAGCCAATCTGGAGGTGAACTGCCCAAATGGGAAGGGAACACCACAGTTCCAGGAATACCCTCTCCAGGGAAAGCAACACAACACACTGAGAGGCTGTCTGGTGTGTTTAAGCACACTATGTTTAGGAAAGAATCAATGATAGGTACACAGAAACCAAACAAAGAAAAAACAAGGCCGTTTTCAATTCAATTATGCTTAAGGAAACATAATCATGGCACACTACGTACTTATCTACAAATACAATTTGCATGATAATACAATCACTAAATTGTATTATTGTATAATAATTGTATAATAATTGTATAATACAATATACTAATTGTATAATAATACAATCACTGATTTAACCAAAAGTTGTGATGTGAAATTACACTGGCAAGATGGAACATAAAGACATTCATATTTATAGTAGAGAGTCAATAAAAGTGAAAAACATAGTATTTAGAAATATAGAGGTAAACAGCAGAAAAAGGGCTAAAAATTTGAGTCATATACTCTAGGAAATTGGGAAAGGGCAGAGACCCATTCTTTTGTTATTACTCTTAAAGGAATATTTGACCTTTAAAATTATTTATATGTATTACTTTTATGAAAACAAAATATGATTAGATAAAAAAGCTGAATTTGCTCGGTCAACTGTAAGTGAAAAAAATGAGTAAAATGTAGTTTTTAAATGATGCCAGGTACTAAGACTGATACTCAATTTGTGCCTATAAACCAAAAATAAAATTCTAAGCTCCCCATCTGACTGAGGGTCCTTCACTCAGCCAAGGGCATTCCAAAGCTAACCTGAAAAACTAGTTCAGGCCATGACGGGACATGGGGGGTTGAACATGCCTCATTATACCCTCCTCCCTTTGGAATTCAGGCCCAGCTGACCAGCATTAACATCAAAACAGAGACCTTAAGACTGACAGAAATGATAGGAAACATTTACAATCTATTATTTCTGAAGCCCACTATCTGGAGGTTTCATCTGCATGATAAAACCTTGGTCTCAACAATCACTTAATCTTAACCCAGACAGTCCCTTCTATTGATTTTCATGTTTTTAGATAATAACTCTTTCAACCAATCGCCAATCAGAAAATCTTTTAATCCGCCTATGACCTGGAAGCCAGAGGCTTTCCAAATCACACTAAAATGACAGTCCACAGTGCCTGAACCTCAGAGAACCTTTCGGACTAAACCAGTGTACATCTTTTATGTATAGATTGATGTCTTTTTTCTTTTTTTTGAGATGGAGTCTTGCTCTTGTCACCCAGGCTGGAGTGCAGTGGTGTGATCTCGGCTCACTGCAACCTTCGCCTCCTGGGTTTAAGTAATTCTCCTGCCTCAGCCTCCCCAGTAGCTGGGACTACAGGTGCGTGCCACCACCCCCGGCTAATTTTTTGTATTTTTAGTAGAGACAGGGTTTCACCGTGTTAGCCAGGATGGTCTTGATCTCCTGACCTCGTGATCCGCCTGCTTTGGCCTCCCAAAGTGCTGGGATTATAGGTGCGAGCCACCGCGCCTAGCCAATTGATGTCTTATGTCTCCCTATAATGTATAAAACCAAACTGTGGCCCAACTACCTTGGGCACATGTTCTCAGGATCTCCTGGGGCTGTGTCATGAGCCATTGGTCACTCATATTTGGCTCAGAATAAGTCTCTTCAAATATTTCACAGAGTTTGACTCTTTTCATTGACATGCCTTTAGAGAACCATGGGATCTCAGGATTGGAAGCCCCTGAACAATCATCTAATATGCCATCTGCTCCCCAGTGTGATACCTGCTATGTGAACTGTGAACAACTCTGCCCCTAGGAACTGCTCCCAACACAGTTATGCCCCCCAAAACACCATACCCATGCAAACACACTAACCTTCCAATAGTCGAAGATGGCCAGGCATGACCCTGAAGCCTCTTCTCTGCTGAGTTCCTACTTCCACTTCTCTCTAGCTTCTGAGGGGCTCTCTCTGAGTCCCAGACTGTGTGACCAAAAAGGTCTTGGCCAATAGCTCCTAATCTCACATCCCTCCAATCTGGGAGAGCAGCCAGACCAAGACAGACTACTCTTTGAGGCAATTTCAAACCTTGCAAGGATGGGTTGCAGGGTGGAGCCTAGGCTGGGTGCTTATGTGCTCACCACTGGGCAGGGTACAGGGCAGGGATGGGGACACAGTCCCTACCAGGAGCAAAGCTGTACCCTTGCAGTCAGCTGAGGGAGGAGGGCTAGTCTCCAGGAGAAACTCGTAATGGGTAGGCAATCCCTGAAAAAGGCCATGGATCATAAAGAAAGAGAATGTTTATTAAATTTGTCTCTTAAAAGATTCAATTTTTGGTCATGTTTGAGAATTAATGATATCTTCTCTAACTAATGATTTTATGCTATAAGCTTCCTGTGCTCTGGGACATGGATGGATGATCAGCATCAAATGCCACAAGGCAGGAATTCAACAAGATGATCATTCTTTTTAAGAAAATGTCTCTTTGTTTATTTCCTGTGGAAATAATGACTTCCTGGGTAACTCTAGCAAGAGTAAAAAAGATCTGCTTCCAGACCTTAAACCTTTTACTCATAAGTTTAGTAATGGGACATTTTTATAGAGTTTTGGTGACCTTACAATTTTTGTCTTCAGGTGGTGTGTTTTTTGTTCTTTCCATTTGCATTGTAAAATGGTATCTCATCAGAGGAGCCAAGCTGCTAGAAATAGATTCAAAAGTAACAGTTCATGTTGATGCCTCTGGGTAACACGTAACACTTGGTCTGGTTCCTAACCATGCAATAGACACAAAAAACTAAAATCAATTGCCTCAGCACCTCTCATTGCTCAAAAGATTCATAAGTCAATACTACCCACATGATTGATAAATGTTAACAGAAAAACAAAACTCGGTAAAATATCTCAAGAGTTTATACTGAGCCAATATGAGTGACCATGGCCCAGTGTTCAGTTTCAAGACGTCCTGAAATGGTGTGCTTGAGGTGGTTGGGTTAGTTTGGTTTTATATATTTTAGGGAAACAGAAGTTACAGGCAAAAATGTAAATCAATACATGGAAGGTGTACATTGGTTCAGCCTAAAGAGGTAGGATACCTTGAAACAGGGGCTTACAGGTCATAGGTGGATTCCAACATTCTCTGATTAGCAATTGGTTGAAAGAATTAAGCTTTGTTTAAAGACAAAAGAAATGCCTGAGTTAAGTTAAGGGGGACTGTGGACACCAACGCTCTTTACTATTACTATTTGATACAGGGTCTCATTCTGTCGCCCAGGCTGGAGTGCAGTGGCGCAATCACAACTCACTGCAGCCTCAACCTCCCAGACTCAATGATCCTCCCACCTCAGCCTCTCGAGTAGCTAGGGCTGCAGGCACACACCACTATGCCTGGGTTTTTTGTTTGTTTGTAGAGATGGGGTTTCCCCATGTTGCCCAGGCTGGTCTCAATCTCCTGGGCTCAAGTGATCTGCCCACCTCGGCCTCCCAAAGTGCTGGGATTACAGGTGTGAGCTACAGCCCACCTCAGCCTCCTAAAGTGCTGGGATTACAGGTGTGAGCTACAGGCCCAGCCAGACCAAGGTTCTTGTTATGCAGATGAAGCCTCCAGGTAGCAGCTTTCAGAGAACACAGATGGTAAATGTCTCTTTTCAGATCTTAAAGGTGACAAACTCATTTAATCTCTTCTAGATCCCAGAAAGACCTAGAAAGGGAAGGCCTGGCCACATTAATGGAGATACCGCTACAGATGCAAATTCCCCCCACAAGAGACAGTTTTGCAGGGTAATTTCAAAATATGTCAAAGAAATATATTTTTGGGGTAAAATATTTTTATTTCCTTCAGGGTCTGCTGTCATGTGATGCTATACCAGAATCAGGTTGGAATTCGCTATCTTATGTGCCACTCTTTGTGGCAACAAAGTCTGTTTGATCGATCTAATAATCTCTATTTCAATGTTAATGCTAGTCAGTTGTGCCTAAACTCCAAAAGGGAGGGTATGTATAACGAGGTACGTCTAACCTCCCTTCCCATCATGGCCAAGAACACAGTTTTTCAGGTTTCTCTGAGGTCTTCTTGGCCAAGAGAGGGTCCATTCAGTTGGTGGGGGGACTTAGGATTTTATTTTTGGTTTACATCATGGAGGTGGGGGCCGTGTTCTCCGCCAACAGGCATGACCAATTGTCTAAGCATTTACAGTTTATGTCTTTTTTTTTTTTCACCAGGGCATTCCTGAGTTTATTTGGGGCCCACCCAGGCAAGGGCCCTGCACCTAGAAGAAGGTGTTGGGCCTCTTGGAGGTGTGGCTTGTGCTGACGGCGCAGGACCCGGTGGGGCAGCAGGAACTTGATCTTGACAGCTGGCTGGCGGCACTTGCTGGCTGTGATCACCTCCACCTTCATCTGGTGGAGTGATCTGGATGGAGTGGGCCCTGGAGCGGTAGCACTGAGTGACAGCGCCTGCGGTGGTCAGGTCCCGGTATTGCCGGTACATGTTGTAGGTGCCGCTCCGGGAGTCATAGTGAGAGGCAGGATTAGCTGCTGTTTGCCGCCCTTTGCCACCGTCGCAGACCTGCTGCTGACTTCCATACCTCCGGATCAGACAGGGTGTCCGCTGTGCTCGCGATCCAGGCAGGTGCCCATTGCCGCTCCCGATCGGGCTAAAGACTTGCCATTGTTCCTGCATGGGTTTGTCCTAATCCAGCTGAACACTAGTCACTGGGTTCCACGGTTCTCTTTCGTGACCCACGGCTTCTAATAGAGGTATAACACTCACTGCATGGCCCAAGATTCCATTCCTTGGAATCCGTGAGGCCAAGAACCCCAGATCAGAGAACACAAGGCTTGCCGCCATCTTGGAAGCGGCCCGCCACCATCTTGGGGGCTCTGGGGGCAAGGACCCCCAGTAACAGCACAGCCAGCTGCCGAAGTTCTTCGCCCACAGCGGGGGCTTCTCAAACACCTGCCCACAGTAGACAATCTCCCCTGAAGCCTTCTTCTTCGTCTTTAACTGAGATACGAAGTACCAGAAGTGAGACTTGTCGACAAATGATTAGGCACAAAGATTTGCATGCGGTAGAGGGGCGGTGTGTGGCATTCGGGGGTAGGCAGGCAGCGACCCACCACCTTGTACTCTCGTAGTGTGCCCGAGGCCTTCATGGCGTCCTCTCCGCGCTCGCCGCCACCCGCAAAAGGTACAGTTTATGTCTTTACAGTTAATTGCACTTGAAGAAAATAAAAATATTTTACCCCAAAGTATATTTCTTTGACACATTTTGAAATGGCTGCCACAGGGCCAGCAAACAGAAGTGGCCTTGCAAAGCTGTCTCTTGTCAGGGAAATTTGCATCTGTAGAGAATCTCCATTAATACAGCCAGGCCTTCCCTTTCTAGGCCTTTCACAGATCTGGGAGAGATCGAGTCTGACACCTTTACAAGTCTGAAAAGACATGTTTACTATCTATTCTCTCTGAGGGCTTCTAGCTATGAGGCTTCATCTATATAACAAGGCCACTTTTGCTAGCCAAGGCTCCTTTATTCTCTCCCCTATAACCTGTCTTGCCATTAAAATCTAGTTTTGGCCACTCAGCCTGCATTATTTTTATAACCTCAAAGTGGTATATAAGCTTCTGTACCTTATTGAGGGATTGGATCTTCATTCTGAAAGCTCCCATGTATACATGTTAAATAAATCTGCCTTTTCTCCTATTAATCTGCCTTTTGCAAGTTGATTTTTCAGTGAACCTTTAGAGGGCCAAGGGGAAAGTTCTCCCTTCGCCATTAGGGTGACCAGTGAAGGAAGATACAAGGGGCACAAGAGGGGCACAATAAGACTAGGAGATTACACAGTTTGACAGAAGGAATTCATCAATAATTTCATTTCAGAACACGTAGTCCAATTAACTGGTATTGAAAGTGCATGGCAGAAAAAAAAATTATTTCTCTTTTCTTTTCTTTGAGCTAGAAGACTAGTTTGCTACAGAACAGTCTCTTTGCCTGGTGAAAAAAACAAGGGGTAAAATTTAAAACCTGTTTTTAATCTCATGACCATTAGAGGCCCTGATTTAAGAAAAAAAAACTATCTTACAAAAATCAACAACTATCTAAACATTTACAAATAAAAATCTCCTTTCACTGAAGAAGTATTCTGTTCTAACGAATCACTGGAAAAGAATAAGCCTGTAACAGTACCCTTTGCATCAAAATAATGCCTTAAGGGTTCAGAAGTCCTTGAATATTATTTCTTCTGATCCTCACACCAATTACATTAGGCCGTTCTCAACGTGATACATGGATGACGGAAAAACAGCCTGAAGTCAGAGAAGGCTTGCGTAAAGTCACCCAGCTTATAGGATTCAGGGCTACAGCCAGGCTTTGACATTTAGCCCTGGCCTCCCTCTTTCTGATAAATCCAGTTTCCTTCCCCTTCTCAGATCTCCAACTATGCCACAACAAAAGTCTTGCATGGTGTGTGTGTTCCTCTCCTCTCTAAATATCCCCTCCTGTTGCAATAAGTTTCCAGCCTAAAAATGTGAAATTTAAAAACTTTTTAACTAAACTCAAGTGAAATAAAAAGCAAAACAATGAGATAACCAAAAACCTGGCAACTTGGAAGAGGGGGAAGAAAAGTATTTTAGAGGACTCCTTTTAAAACAAGGTCATATTTTAAGATCATAATAGTGAAGATTAAAAACTCAGTAATACTCCACAGCCTTATTAATATTGGGCAGTAGGCATTATCACAGAACAGATACTTACTATGTACTCAAACTGGTCTAGACCATAGAAAACGATGGAAGGCTCCTCCTAATTCATTCTAAAAAGCCAGAACACCCTTAATACCAAAGTATGACTAAGAAAAACAGAAACCAATTTCACTTACAAATATTGATGCAAAGATTCTAAATCAAGTACTGGCAAATAGAACCCAGAAGTGAATTTGTTACAGTAGGTACTTAGGCATGAGGAGGGCAGAAGGGCGTTCCCAGCACCACCCCCCCACACACACACCTGGAATGTCAGGTGACCATCAGGTGATGGTCAGGCGGTTGCTGACTCTTTTTCTAAAACAATAATTGATCACAGCCGGTGCCAGGGAAAGGCAGTCTCCTAATAGAGAACACCTGAAACTGGTGAGCAGCAGCTTCCCGATAAGATCTCAGGAGTTGGACAAGTGGGCTCAGGCATGCATATTAAGAGGCAGAATGGCAGGGGGGCGGGGTTTAAATGGCATATGACCTTCCAGGGACATTTGACTGGTAAGGACCTCAAGTGAGCATGTGTACAACTCCAGTAAACACACTGTGCATGCTCATCTCCCAAGCACTAGTAGGCTACTGTGCATGTGGACATCTCACCTCAAACGAAGAATCAGAAGGAATCCAAGACCCTGGAAGTATGTCAACACACAAAACCCTAAATCAGGCTAGACACGGTGGCTCATGCCTGTAATCCCAGCACTTTGGGAGGCTGAGGCAGGCAGATGACTTGACGTCAGGAGTTCGAGACCAGCCTGGCCAACATGGCGAAACCTTATCTCTACTAAAAATACAAAAACTAGCCAGGCATAGTGGCAGTTGCCTGTAATCCCAGCTACTAAGGAGGCTGCGGCATGAGAATCGCTTGAACCAGGGAGGCGGGGGCTGCAGTGAGCCAAGATTGCGCCATTGCACTCCAGCCTGGGGCATACGGTGAGACTCTATCTCCAAGAAAAACAACAAACAACCCTAAGTCAAAGGTCAAACTGCACACTTCATCTCACAAGTCACCTGCCTGGACCTCTTCCACCAAGTGTACTTTACTTCCTTTCATTCCTGCTCTAAAGCTTTTTAATAAACTTTAACTCCTGCTCTAAAACTTGCCTCGGTCTCTCCTTCTGCCTTACCCCTTGGTCGAATCCTTCTAAAGAGGCAAGAACTGAAGTTGCTGCAAACCCATATGGATTCACCACCAGTAACAAATTAACAGAAAAATATACAGAATATGATATAATATAATAATATAACATGGTTTATTTCAGGAATGCAGAGATAGCTTAACATTAGCAAAACTATCAACATAATTTATTATGTTTTTAAGTGAAAAGATAACCATAAATTAAAACATAAAGGTTGGAAGATGGCCGAATAGGAACAGCTCCGGTCTACAGCTCCCAGCGAAATCAAAGCAGAAGATGAGTGATTTCTGCATTTCCAACTGAGGTCACCAACATCAAAGACCAAAGGTAGATAAAACCACAAAGATGGGGAGAAACCAGAGCAGAAAGGCTGAAAATTCCAAAAACCAGAACACCTCAGAAAAAACCAGAGGCCTCAGAAATAACATCACACCTCTACCACCATCTGATCTTTTGACAAACCTGACACGCACAAGCAATGGAGAAAAGATTCCCTGTTTAATAAATGGTGTTGAGAAAACTGGCTAGCCATACGCAGAAAACTGAAACTGGACCCCTTCCTTACACCTTATACAAAAATCAACTCAAGATGGATCAAAGATTTAAACGTAAGACCTAGGACCATAAAAATCCTAGAAGAAAACCTGGCCAATACCATTCAGGACATAGGCATGAGCAAAGACTTCACATGTAAAACACCAAAAGCAGTGGCAACAAAAGCCAAAATTGACAAATGGGATCTAATTAAACTAAAGAGCTTCTGCATAGCAAAAGAAACTATCATCAGAGTCAACAGGCAACCTACAGAATGGGAGAATATTTTTGCAATCTTTCCATCTGACAAAGGGCTAATATCCAGAATCTACAAAGAACTTACACAAATTTACAAGAAAAAGGCAAACAACCCCATCAAAAAATGGGCAAAGGATATGAACAGACACTTCGCAAAAGAAGACATTTATGCAGTGAACAGACATATGAAAAAATGCTAATCCTCACTGGTCATTAGAGAAATGCAAATCAAAACCACAATGAGATACTATCTCATGCCAGTTAGAATGGTGATCATTAAAAAGTCATGAAACAACAGATGCTGGAGAGGTTGTGAAAAAATAGGTACACTTTTACACTGTTGGTGGGAGTGTAAATTAGTTCAACCATTGTGGAAGACAGTGTGGCAATTCCTCAAGGATCCAGAACTAGAAATACCATTTGACCCAGCCATCTGATTACTGGACATATGCCCAAAGGATTATAAATCATTCTACTATAAAGACACATGCACATGTATGTTTATTACGGCACTATTCACAATAGCAAAGACTTGGAACCAACCCAAATGTCCATCAATGATAGACTGGATGAAGAAAATGTGGCACATATACACCATGGAATACTATGCAGACATAAAAAAGGATGAGTTCATGTCCTTTGCAGGGAAAGGAAACCATCATTCTCAGCAAACTATCACAAGATCAGAAAACCAAACACGGCATGTTCTCACTCATAAGTGGGAGTTGAACAATGAGAACACATGGACACAGGGAGGGGGACATCACACACCAGAGCCTGTGGGGTATGGGGGGCTAGGGGAGGGATAACATCAGGAGAAACACCTAATGTAGGTGATGGGTTGATGGCACCATGGCACGTGTATACCTATGTAACAAAACTGCACGTTCTGCACATGTAACCCAGAACTTAAAGTATAATAAAAAAAAAAAATTGATGCTTCAAACAGTTGATAATGCCTGTCCTTCAGGATATCAGACAATTTATTTAATATGCCATTTATTTATTGAAATTATTTAAAATAATGGCAACTAAACAAGCTACCACATTTCCACAAAAAAGGACCATTAGCTCTTGAATGAGGTAAGAAACACAATAAAAAATAATTTAAGGTTAAAAAAAAATAAAGGTTAAAAAAGCACTTGCTATACAATAGTTATTCCCAATTAAGATAAACAGAAAATGATCTAAAATAGAAGTAGAAAAATATACTTACATAAAAATCATTTACTACAAACCCACAGCAAACAACTTAAGACACAAGTCTCATTCTGTCACCCAGGCTGGAGTGCAGTAGCATGATCACAGCTCACTGTAATCTCCAACTCCTGGATTCAAGTGATCCTCCTGCCTCAACCTCCTGAGTAGCTAGTACCATAGGCACATACCACCACAGTAGGCTAATTTTCAAATTTTTCACAGAGACAGGGTCTTGCGTTGTTGTCTAGGCTAGTCTTGAACTCCTGGCTTTAAGCAATCCTCCCACTTCTACCTCCCAAAGTGCTGGCATTAGAGGCATAAGCCACCACTCCCAGCCTGCAAACAATTTATTAAATGGTGAAATAATACAGCTACTACTATTCAAGTAAAGACTAAGACAGAGATGTTTTCAATATTGTTTTTGAGGCCCTAGCTAATGCAATAAGAGCAAACATAAAATAATTAGTATAAGTGGCCAGACGTGGTGGCTCACGCCTGTAATCTCAGCACTTTGGGAGGCTGAGGCAGGTAGATCACCTGAAGTCAGCGGTTCGGGACCAGCCTGGCCAACATGGTGAAACCCCGTCTGTACTACAAATACAACATTAGCTGGGCATGGTGGTGGACGCCTGTAATCCCAGCTACTCAGGCGGCTGAGGCAGGAGAATTGTTTGAACCCAGGAAGCGGAGGTTGCAGTGAGTTGAGATCGCGCCATTGCGCTCTAGCCTGGACAACAAGTACGAAACTCCATCTCAAAAAATAAAAAATAGAATGAATAAATAAATAAATAGTATGAGTATTAGCAGAAAAAAGAAAACATTATCCTTATTTGCAGCTATGAGTATGAACCCAAGAAAAACTAACAACCAATTATAACTAATAAGAGGGCTTAGTAGTTATGGGATATATTTTTCAAAAGCTCTTCTTTATAGTAGTAATAACTAGTTAAAAATGAAGATTGATTAGAAAAATACTATTTATAAGAGAAATAAATGCAATGAATTACCAACGAAAAACAAGGAAAGTACAGAGCTTATATGAAAGAACTAAAAAATTTTATTGAAGGATATATAATAAGCCATTGACAAACAGAGACAGTGAACACGTTTTTAGGAGGACAAACTCATCACAAAGTGTTATTCCTTCCAAAATTCATATACAAATTTAACACAATTTCAATCAGGGCCTAAGGAATTTTGTTGAAGGTGAACTAAGTAATTTTAAAGTTTATATAGAAAAAAATGTAAAAGAATTATCAACAAATTTCTAGAGAAAAATTGTAGTAGGAAAATTTTCAGGAAAAATTTTGCCCTATCAAATACTAAAACTTACTATAACAACTATAATCAAAACAATATGGATTGGCTCAAAAACAGACAAAAAGGTCAGTGAAATAGAAGAGAATCTGAAAATAACGTGATAAAAGTGGTACTTTAGGTTACTGGAAAAGATGGTTTAATAAATGATTTAAATGACTATTCCTTTGGAAAATACGAAGTTGGACTCCTACTTCAAAACAAAAATAATTAAAAAAAACAAAAATAATTTCAAAATTAATTCGACATCTAAACGTAAATAAGACACATAGCAAACAAAAATTCAAAACTCCACCAAGAAATTTTGAGGATTATTTGGAAGTCTTAAGCAAGACAAGAAACCAGGAGAAACAAAGAAAAATATATACTTGGGTTATATAAAAAGTGGAAAAAAGTATGTATGTAATATATGTCAGAGACAAAATTAAAATACTAAACAGACAGAAGAAAATATTTGTAACATGTGACCAAAGAGTTAATATACTTAAAATACAAAATTGCTGCAAATTCACAAGAAGATAAACCACACTCAAAAGAAAAATGAGCTTAAGTCATGTGTAGGCAGCTTCACAGATAAGGCAGGGCAAGTGGCCATTCAACATAATAAGAAAGTATTCTTTCTCAATGCTGGTCAGGAAATTGAACCTAATGCCACCTCACACAACATTTTGCCTATCCAATTTGGGAAATTTTTTTTTTTTTTTTTTTTTTGAGATGGAGTCTCACTCTGTCCCCCAGGCTGGAGGGCAGTGGCGCAATCTCGGCTCACTGCAACCTCTGCTTCTGGGTTCATGCCATTCTCCTGCCTCGGCCTCCCCAGTAGCTGGGACTACAGGTGCCCGCCACCATGCCTGGCTAATTTTTTTTGTATTTTTAGTAGAGACGGGGTTTCACCGTGTTAGCCAGGATGGTCTCGATCTCCTGACCTTGTGATCTGCCCACCTCGGCCTCCCAAAATGCTGGGATTACAGGTGCTCGCGAGCCACTGTGCCTGGCCGGGAAAAATATTTTTAAGAGCAAGTAGACAGTAAGGTATATGAAAATGGAGCTCTCATAAATAAGTTACCAGGACACTTTTGGAAAATGATCTCACTGTACCTATTAAAAATAGTGCCTACTCTTTGATCCAGCAATCCTGCTTTTAGGAATATATACTCTATTGAAAAAGGGTATGTGTATAGAAAAGTTACATTGCTGGTAACTCAAAATATCAGAAAACAATCAGAATGCCTACTGACAGGAGAAAAGCTGGACCTTGTGGAATATTCTGTAGCCATTACAAACAGCAAGGTATATATTTATTTACCTGTATATATTGACATATGCAACCCCATTTTAGCCATGACAAACATGGTTCCCTAGTGGTCTATCCCTAAGGAGTGTCAAATTTCAGAAGCACAGATCAGAAACCAAACCTAATTTAAGAACAATTCTATTCTTTTTTTTGAGGCGGGTTCTTGCTCTGTCACCCAGGCTTGAGCGCGGTGGCACGATCTCGGCTCACTGCAACCTTCATCTTCCAAGCTCAAGCAATCCTCCTACCTCAGCCTCCCGACTACTCGGCACTACAGGGGCACGCCACCGTACCCTGCTAATTTACATATATATTTTGGGGGGGGGTAGGGGAGTGGGGGCAGAGACAAGTTTTTGCCATGTTGCCCAAACTGGTTATTCTATTCTTTATTCACATTTTTTGCATGGTACTTACCATGTCTCCCCCTTTCTTCCCACCAGTTTTCTCCACACTTCACCACTCTGAAGCTTATCCTTTGTCCCCCACCCCTGAACCACAGCACCCAACTAAATCAAGTCCAAACCAAAATTCAAATCCTCTGGTTTTTGTTCTCTTCTCCCTTTCTCCTTCCTGTTCCTCAAGATGTACAGTGATGTAAGCTCCTTCCTGTTCCTGAAGATGTACAGTGATTTAGGCCATGTCCTCCCCCAGCTATGGAATTTCCTATCTTCATATGTTGCATCCTTAAAGACAAAGAACAACCCTACTTGGCAGTATGGGGGTAGGCGATGGGACTGGGCTAGCAATTGCAGAATTTTCTTTGGTAGATGAGATGAAGAGTATATATTTGAGCACTTTTTCTTATTCTGTCACATTTCAAAAGATTTTTGTGATTTTGAATTAAGTGCAGACAATAAACCTACTGGAGGGTAAATGTGTGAGTAATTCCTACTCCCTCACTCCACAGGAGGTACATGCAAACTTACCTAGCATACAAAAGTCAGCATGTGCACAGAAGGAAATCTCTGTAGTCTTTATCTGGTTGTAATAAGCAAGTAATGCTTTTGTAATTAAAGAGAAAAGACAGAAAACTTTAATAGTTTACAAAACAAAGAAAAGTATCCCCTAGTCACATAACCCTGTCTCCTTACATGTTTCTTTTGCCTCCTCTTTCTTTGGGAGAACTGTCTTCAGAGTTTCAACCTTTGGCAAGCAGCACACACTCTTTCTGCTCTGTTTTTCCGATTGCAGAAAACTCCAGTCCCAGAAAGGTAGAGAAAGGAACTCCCTTTCAGGCTTGTGTTCCCTCAGCAGGGTGGATCTAAGGCTAGTTAAGGAATCCACCCTACTGAATCTTTGTGAAGCTGTTCCTAAGACAGACATCCTGAGGAGCCTAAGTCCCTGGAGTGAGGGAAGGGAGGGGCCCCTACCACCTCCCAGATGCCCTCTGCCCTCCTACAGAACCTTCCTATGCCTGTGGTTTGCATGGGGGAGGGAAGTAGCATGGAGGGGGATTTGTATATTTCTGTGATATATATTTACATATTTCTATGAAATAAAGATTTATATTCTGTATTTCTATTAATTCACCTCAAATACAGTATTTTTGATACTGTTTTTGCTGTGATATATGAAAGGAAAAGCCAGTACAAATTGAGCTACTCTAAACATGGACTTAAAAGACCTGAAAGTGGAACTCACGCATGTATCTTAACGGTGATGCTTAATTGTAATTTTGTTGCATCATCTCTGTACTTCTTATGTGGAATGACTCATATATTGTGTCCCTATCAGAATAAATTCTCAGCTGTGAATCATTAATCTGGTAATTATTTTAAAAGGATGTAAGTAGCATCAAATTTTCTGTTCATGTATTTCTTTAAAAAGCATGAAACACTGAAGCCTTGTTCTGCACTGCAAAGTGTGTATGTGCAGCAGGATAAGACTTGATGCTTGGTTTGGCCACTGACTGGCTGTTGGCAGGTACAGCAAGGAGACAGTGGGAGTTTTCCTGCCCACTTCTTGGGAAGCCACTGGCTGTTCTGGCCTTGGATATTTCTAATGCCTCCCCAGAAGATGGGTGGTACCCAGCGGGCAAGCCAACTGCCCTCCCCTCCTGCAAAATCCAGCTGATTGAGGGAAGAACTGTGCAGTAGGGCAGATGTGACCTAACCTGGGAGGACAATCCCTGATGGCAGTGTTACCTACCAATTGTGTCAGTAGGAGAGACTTGCCCCCAGCATGTCCTAGAAAGTAACAGAAACTCTGATGGGATGGCATGTGGAGGGAAGAGTGGGGAATAAACACCATCTCCTGTGGCTTTCAAAGCCTGCCTATGTGCCTAAAAGATCCCAAGTCCAAAGCTTAGCACAGAGGAAACCAGCCATTCCCTTCCCTCTACTTTGTAGTCTGGACTATGCAGCTTACTATAGCTGAGATTTACTGATGCTGACCTTTGTTTTTCAAAAAATATAATCCTCCATCTTATTCTTGCACATCCCCAGGGAGAAGCAAAGAGCAGTCAAAACATGAATGGGACTGTCCTTTTCAGCAGGTGGGGTAAGAGGGGAATAAAAATCAGAAAAATAAGATATAACATTTCTTGTATTCAGTGCTATGAAATAATTTAATCCTTGCTATATGCATATGAGGTAAACACACATACACAATCTTTCATTGGCAAATGCTTCTGCAATGCAACAGTCTTGAGGCTGTGGTGCGTGGGCACTGGGGGTAAGTCCTCAGACCCGACTACCTGAGGTGGTGGTGAGTACTGAAGAAGAAGCTAAAAACCACACCAAAACCAGGGGATTACATTGAGCCTTCTCCACCAGAGTTCCAGAGCTCATGAAGAGAAACCACTAGAGAGAGGGGGCAGTTAAAGTATTTGTCCTTGTTTTTCACATGTGTCTTCAAATTTCTAATAATGGCACAGGCAAATGCAGAGTGAAAATAAACTCGGGAGTATTTATCAAATGATACTTGTGATAGGGTACAGAGACCCTATCACAAAGAGTTTACAATCTTTTACAGTTGAGGAAACCAGTCATGAAACAAATATAAAACATTTCCACAGCCATATACAGTCAAGGGTATAGTTCAAATGATATACCTTCATAGAAGTACACTGAATGCTGTAGATGGGGAAGTGTTTACTAGGGAGGACTTGGCAGAGGAAGTCTGTCTTAGATTGAGCATCAAAGGAAGTATAGGAAGTAGGCTGACAGGAAGAGAACTGAGCAGGGGAAGAGGGCATTTGCAAGGCACAGAAGCCAGGATCAGCAGCAGTACAAAAACTGGGTGCTAGAAAGGAAGGTCAGAAATGCAGGCAAACCACAATTCCCACTATTACCTTCTTTCAACAATCTAGGATACCATTAAACTGTAAGACACCATAAGACACACCATTCTCCCATACACTACCAAGGAAAAAAAAATACTGCCAACTAAATAATTACACAAAGTGTTCTTATTACCTAGAATTCTAACTTGAAGGGCTCTTTTAAAACTTCTTTAGATAGATTTTTTTTATAATCATTCCTGTGCTACCTACAAAATGTAAGCATAATATAGGCTGGTTAATGTACTACTAGATTTTTTTTTTTTTTTTTTTTTTTTGAGACAGAGTCTCACTCTATTGCCCACACTGGAGTGCAGTGGTGTGACCTTGGCTCACTGCAACCTCCACCTCCTGGGTTCAAGCGATTCTCCTGTCTCAGCCTCCCGAGTAGCTGGGACTACAGGTGCATGCCACCACACCCAGCTGGGGTTTTTTTTTTTGGTATTTTTTTTTTATTTATTTTTATTATTATACTTTAGGTTTTAGGGTACATGTGCACAATGTGCAGGTTTGTTACATATGTATCCATGTGCCATGTTGATTTCCTGCACCCATTAACTCGTCATTTAGCATTAGGTATATCTCCTAATGCTGTCCCTCCCCCCTCCCCCAACCCCACAACAGTCCCCGGAGTGTGATGTTCCCCTTCTTGTGTCCATGAGTTCTCACTGTTCAATTCCCACCTATGAGTGAGAACATGCGCTGTTTGGTTTTTTGTCCTTGCGATAACTGAGAATGATGTTTTCCAATTTCATCCATGTCCCTACAAAGGACATGAACTCATCATTTTTTATGGCTGCATAGTATTCCATGGTGTATATGTGCCACATTTTCTTAATCCAGTCTATTGTTGTTGGACATTTGGGTTGTTTCCAACTCTTTGCTATTGTGAATAGTGCCGCAATAAACATACGTGTGCATGTGTCTTTATAGCAGCATGATTTATAGTCCTTTGGGTATATACCCAGTAATGGGATGGCTGGGTCAAATGGTATTTCTAGTTCTAGATCCCTGAGGAATCGCCACACTGACTTCCACAATGGTTGAACTAGTTTACAGTCCCACCAACAGACACTTCTCAAAAGAAGACTTTTTTTGGTATTTTTAGTAGAGGCAGGGTTTCGCCATGTTGGCCAGGCTGCTCTTGAACTCCTGACCACAGGTGATCCACCTGCCTTGGCCTCCCAAAGTGCTGGGATTAGAGGCGTGAGCCGCTGCACCCGGACCCATGTACTACTAGATTTTTTAAACATTCAGAGTCCAAGACTTCTAAATCAAGTTTTATCTCAGAGTTGACAATGCACAAGTTTTCCAATACAAAATCCTCTTATGTGGCCTCAGCAGTGTGGGTGATGCAGCAGTCCTTAAAACAGTGATTCACCACTCTATCCAGGATTTCCTTCCAAGCAGCTGGCATCCATTTGCAAGCTTCCATGCTGGTGCTTTTTCTGATCTTATCAAAAGGGGTCAATGAAAGGTTTATAGCCCCACCCAGAATTCATTTTCTATATTGATTGAAACCATGAGGAGTCACTGTTACCAAATCACACTACCAGGAATGTCCCAGTGTTGACATTCAAATTTGTCCACATGTTGACGATGGCAGCTACCTGATAGCCACTGTAAAATACATTCAATTTCAGAGGTACTAAAATGTGGGAAAAGTTAACCTTAGGCTCAGTGAAATGTGGTGGTATGATCTCTTAAGCTTCTGTCCTAAGCTATAACTCTACAGGTATTAATAGTAAAACCACTCTTGAATGTAATTAACTGAAATCAGGATTTGCCTTTTCAACCCTGAATGACACTTTAGTACACAAACACAACCATTACAGAAATTATCCTAATAAATATCTTACTTTATCAGCATATGTACTCTGAATTGGGTTGGCATAATCTTAGAAGGTTTTTCTCCATAAGCTTAGACATCTACATGACTTCCTATAGCTCAACCTAGAATGGTGGTCAAAAACAAAACAACAACAACAACAAAAACGAAGGCAGAGCATCTTATAACATGGGTATGTAAGAGGGCTGGGGAGGGCACTGTATGTAGAGTTGAATCAACTCAAATTTCTCAGTGAAGAAATTAGTTGTATTCTGAAACAGAAGATGTCATCGTCCATTAGTACAGCTATGAAGAAATACCTGAGGCTGGGTAATCTATAAAGAAAAGAGTTTATTTGGCTAGTGATCTTTCAGGCTGTACAAGAAGCATGGCACCAGCATCTCCATCTGGTGAGAGCCTCAGGCTGCTTCCACTCATGGTGGAAGGTGAAGGGGAGCCAGCTATGCAGTCACATGGCAAGAGTGGAAGCAAAGGGAGGGGAGGTACCAGGCTCTTTAACAACCAGCTCCAGCAGGAACTAACAGAATGGGAACTCATTCGTTAGCACGAGGACAGCACCAAGCCATTCATGAGGGATCTGCCCACATGACCCAAACACTGCCCATTAGGCACCACCTCCAACATTACAGATCAGATTTCAACGTGAGGTTTGGAGGGACAGACATCCAAACTACAGCAGGAAGTATAAAATCTTATAAATTCCCAAAACTTTAAAACGACAATAAAACACAAAATGAAAAATCTAGAGAATCTGAAGCAGTGAAGGCGATCTGAGAAATCATGAGGTCAAAGCTTCTTAGTAGAGAGGCAGAGGAAAGCAAAGGGAAGAAAGGTTGAAAGAGGCCAAAACACATTCCCTGGATGCAATGAAGACTAAGATTGTTAACCTGACAAGAAAGACAGCTCATTATTCACCTTCTACTTTGCCACAGAGCCCAGCATAATGTCCACACATGACTGATATTCTGCTGAATGGAACTAAATCTGTACAAGGATTAGTGGAAAGAAAGGTGACGTAAGATGACATTGAGTGTTATGGAGAAGGGGAGAAGGATAGCCACAGACCCCAGCCAAGGAGCTATCAAAATGATCTGTCTCAAATTACTTCACCCACATCACATTCTAAGCCACAGAATACAAGAACACCAGTATAAACAATGGTCTCCGTTTGGTGATTTTCCACTTTTCTCCTTACCTCACACCCATTAGGATGGCTACCATAAACAAACAAAACCAGAAAACAACAAGTGTTGGTGAGAATACGGAGAAATTAGAATCCTTGTGCAATGCTGGTGGAAATGTAAAATGGTACAGCCACTAAGGAAAACAGTACGGAAGTTCCTCAAATAATTAAAAATAGAATTACCATACGATCCAGTAATTCCACTTCTGGGTATATATCCAAAAGAACTGAAATCAGCATCTTGAAGAGATACATATATACCAGTGTTTATAAAACATTATTCACAATAGCTGCTATAGTTTGTATATTTGTTCCCCTAAACCTCATGTTGAAATCTGATCCCTGATATTGGAGATGGTGCCTAGTGGACAGTGTTTGGGTCATGGGGGCAGATTCCTCATGAATGGCTTGGTGCCATCCTTGCTGTAATGAATGAGTTCGTGCTCTATTAGCTCCTACCAGAGCTGGTTGTTAGAAAGAGCCTGGCACCTCCCCGCTTCTCCTGCTTCCTCTCTCACCATGTGATCTCTACACACCAGTTCCCCTTCACCTTGCACCACAGGTGGAAGCAGCCAGAGGCCCTCACCAGATGGAGATGCTTGTGCCACACTTCTTGTACAGGCTGCAGAACCATGAGCCAAATAAACCTCTTTTAAAAACAAGTTACCCAGCCTCAGGTATTCCTTTTATAACAACACAAATGAAGTAAGGCAACAGCTAAAAAGTGTCTCCATCACAAGTGTTCACCAACAGATGAATGGATAAGCAAAATGCAGTACGTACGTGCAATGGAATATTCTTCAGCCTTAAAAACTAAGGGAATTCTGACATGCTACAGCATGGATAAACCCTGAGGACATTATGGGAAATAGGCCAGTCACAAAAAGACAAGTACTATATGACTCCACTTATATCAGATACCTAGTATAGTCAAAATCATAAAGACAGAAAGTAGAAGGGCTGTTGCCAGGAGCTAGGTGGAGGGGATAATAGGGAGTTATTGTTTAATGGGTATAGAGTTTCTGTTTTACAAGATGAAAAGAATTATAGAGGTGGATGATGACTGTGGTTACACATTACAAACTTATTTAATACCACTGAATTGTACACTTAAAATGGTCAAGACAGTAAATTTTGTATTATGTATATTTTATCACAATAAAAAAAACTGGGAAAAAAGAAATAATGCAAACTAAGGGAGAACACTACAGTTATGGATGTAGTGATCCAGTCATTGGTTAGAGAGATCCTTTTTTATAGGCAATAAAATCAAGCTGTTAAACATTACAGATTTCAGAAATCAGAACAATATGGGCTCCCTCTAGTGGTTTAAAACACCTTTAAATACTCTCAGATACTGAAAGGAAGATTCTAATTTATTTTGATTTCTTGGTGAGAGGTGGGGAGAGAGATCACCTAATTATTTTCTTCTTGGGAAACCCAAGTCTCACAAGTAGATCACTACTAATATTCATCCTAGTAGATGAGGAGAGGGGAGTAGGCCCATAGATCAAATGTGATGGCTCCAAAGCCACAAGGTAAGTTTATCTACTCCCTTCAGGATCCATCAGAAGCTTAAGCAGCCATGAATGAAGAGAAGGGGGCAGAGCTAAGCCATATGACAAGGAAGACAGCTCACTCCCCCTTTGACTAATATCGTTCTCTTTGTCCTATCACCATAACATAAAAAACGAACTTTCTCATGTGGCTATGAAAACATCTCTGAAGAAACCAAATAAAATAGTTTCAAACAGGTTTCAGGCCAAGCCCAGCCTAAGTTTATAGGCTGCCTTGGCTGCTCTGACAATTAAGATTTGTTTGAATTTCTCAGTGCTGTCATACAAAGAGAGGTCTCATCACTTCACAGTCATTTATCCTATTAAAAACTGCACTCTAATCAGGTGATTTTTATGATTTTAAGGCTGAGAGAGGATTTTTTTTCACAGTATAGCAAATCTGAGTAAGGCTGCCATTTGCTCTGAAGCTTTCAGTCTTGTTATATAACACCTTGTTATATAAAGAGTTGGGGATCGGCTGGGTGCGGTGGCTCACGCCTATAATCCCAGCACTTTGGGAGGCCGAGGCGGTGGATCACCTGAGGCCAGGAGTTCAAGATGAGCCTAGCCTAGCCAACATGGTGAAACCCTGTCTCTACTAAAAATGCAAAAATTAGCCGGCATGGTGGCGGACACCTGTAATCCCAGCTACTCGGGATGCTGAGGCAGGAGAATCACTTGAACCCAGGAAGCGGAGGTTGCAGTGAGCTGAGATTGCACCACTGCACTCCAGCCTGGGCGATGAGTAAAACTCCGCCTCAAAAAATAAAATAGATAGATAGATAGATAGATAGATAGATAGATAGATAGATAGATAGATAGATAATAGATAAAAATAAAGTGTTGGGGATCTACAGTGTGATCTACAGGTGAAAAAAAAACCAATGCAAATAAATCAAAGGCAAAGGAGAAGCATGAAATATCTCTGCTAAGAAATGTAAATAACAATTATGAAACAGATGGGCAATGTAATTGGTACCTAGCTGATTGCAACTGTAGCTATCTATGATGGCACAGTTTTCTGCCATTGCTAAGAGAGTTACTGTTCATAAAAAAATCAGATTATGTAGTTTAGAGGAAAAAGCCTTTTCAACAAAATATCAGAGAAATGACAGAAATACTTTTTTTTTTTTTTTTTTTTTTTTTTGAGATAGAGTCTCACTCTGTCACCCAGGCTGAGGTACAGTGGCATGATCTCGGCTCACTGCAACCTCTGCCTCCTGGGTTCAAGCGATTCTCCTGCCTCAGCCTCCTTAGTAGCTGGATTACAGGCACATGCCACCATGCTTGGCTAATTTTTGTATTTTTAATAGAGACAGGGTTTCAACATGTTAGCCAGGGTGGTCTTGGAACTCCTGATCTCGTGATCCACCCACCTCTGCCTCCCAAACTGTTGGGATTACAGGTGTGAGCCACTGCGCCCAGCAGAAAGAAAATTATTCTTGAATCCGTTTCTAAAAAATGTATCAACCAGTCCAAAGTTTCTTTCAAAGAAGATGGTAAAAATCTGAACAAAGTTCTTTTGAATTCTGTTAAGTGCCATGAGAGTTGCTCTGATTTGCTTTAGTAAAATTTAAGTAGAATGCATGAAAACAAAAGCAGCTTCTGGTATAGTATGAGATAGTGTTAGCATAAATAAAATGCCATCGAGTTTTTAAATACTAAGTTCTACACTAAATAGGATGCCACTTACACTTGAAAATAAATGTAATTAAGTACAATGTTTATGGTAATTTCTATAAAATGTTGGGCATCAGATCCCCAGTTAGAATCAACATTTTCTGTCACACCACTTTTTCTATGAGAAAA
Source organism: Hylobates moloch (assembly GCF_009828535.3). Taxonomy (NCBI): domain Eukaryota; kingdom Metazoa; phylum Chordata; class Mammalia; order Primates; family Hylobatidae; genus Hylobates; species Hylobates moloch. The sequence continues at coordinate 85,819,343 of NW_026652283.1, read as the reverse complement.
TAAGATTCAAATTAAAATTGTTTTAATTGTCAGAACATTTTTCTGCTGAGCATGAGGACTGCCTATAGGCCGGATTCCCTCAACACTATTTCACTAGTAAACTGACTAAGAAGCATTTGTTTTTCATGAGATGTCATCATCTACATGGGTTTACTCAGGTACCAGTGAAACCCAAAATTATACCACATCAAAGCCCTTTATGTGAGGCATGCTTCAAAACCTCAGTTGGCTTTCTTACTCATCAGGAATGATATAACACATTTTCTTCACATGGTCTTTCCAGTAAGTCATCTTTCAGATCACAGAACCAAAACACTGTCATTTTGTGATAGATATTCCAGAGGAGGAGGTGACATACACATTCACGAAGTCAAGAAATGAAACACTGTCAGCCAGTGGGTTTGAATTTGTTATTATTCTGCAGTTTTCACATCATTTATTTATGTTCAACTAAATAATATGGTCCCTGAGGGCAAAGATTATACTTTATTCTTCCTATAGGGCCAGGATATTATGAGTATGTATAATAGGGCTAAATGATACTGGTGGAAGAAATTATTTTATGTTTCAATCTGTAGCAGAGAGACATGTGCCTTGTTTCTTGGAACAGCTAAAAATGATAAAGGACTTAAGATGTAAATTATTAAAGAAACAAACAAATATTTCTCCCAAATTCCGATGATGAATAAAATATGTTTAAGATATAGTGTTCCTGCAAAGCTATAATTTGGAATAAGTACACTTTAATGCATTTTACTCTATGTGTGTTAATCCTCACCTTTAAAATAAAGATATAATGCTCTTACAGTATTATCTAGGACTTATTTGACACAAATCATTCATTAACATCGTCCTTGTCTCAGAAATGACAATTCCACTTGTGAAGTTGCTCAGGCCAAACCTGAGGGTCATCTGTGATGCCTCCCTTTTGTTAACCCTCACCTCCAACATATTATCAAATCCTTTATTTTGCCTTGAAAATCTATGCACAACCCAACCACTTTGGCTACCTCCACATTTCCTGCCCTGGTCCAAGACATCGTCTCTGTCCTAAGCCATTGCCATGGCTTTCTACCTGGTCTCTCTGCCTTTGCTCATATCCTGTGCATTTTACAGTCAACAGAGTATCCAGAGGCCCCATTAATACATAAGTCAGACTCTGACTATCCATTCCTCTGCTCAGAGCCCTCCGGCAGCTCCCATGCCACCCAGAGTTAAGCCAAATGACCTAAAAATCCCTGTGTGATCCTCTTCATCGTATTTATGGACTCAAATTCCCATCACTCCCTGTGATCCAGCCACATGAGTTTCTTTGCTGTTCTTTAAGAGCCCAGGCCCACCCCTGGGCCTTGCTGTGCCTTCTGCCTACACTGCTCTTCCTCTACCAGGTATCTGCATGGCTTTTCCATCACTCACTCCAGGTCTTAACCCAGAAATTATTCTCCCTAGGACATTTCTCAGACCAACTTCCTTAAAACTGTACCACCACCCCCACCACGGTACTTCCTATCTCCCTTCCTCACCTTATTTTTCTCCTGAGTGGTTATTACTGATTAACACACTATACATTTCATCTCACTATCATCTATCTTCCCCCCTAAAATACACTCCACGAGTACAGAGGTTTTCCTTCCTTTTGTTCACTGTTGTATCCTCACTGCGAAGAAAAGTGTCTGGCATCAAGTAGGTGCTAATATATCTTTATTGAATTAACTGAATGAGTTCTAATTCCTACTTATGGGAAGATTCTAGAAGTCATGTCAGTTTCATAAGAAAAAGGTGCTTTTCGTTAGTAGGTTTGGTATCATTATCTTTTTATCTACCCAAGAGTTGATAAGTACATTTCTCTCTGTATCCACACAGCAAGGAAAGTCACTGGGTATCTTCTTTCACTAGAGTCAGATACCACAAAAAGAGGGATGTGAGAAATTTTCTGGACTGCCCTTCGTAGGAGACAGGGTGGGTTGTATTCTTCCCCTTCCCCTTCTTTACAGGAGGGAATAAGAAGTGTTCAGCGAGGCTCAGGGACCTACCACAGGTCCAGGCCATGTGGAAAGCTGGGGCACAATCCTCACCCAGCGCTGCTTCTTCAACTAGACACAACATGCAGCTGGGTCAAGTATGCAAGGCATCCCTCCCACAACCCCTGGTGCTGCTGGTCCCTGGAAGTTTAGAAGCAGACCAGCCAGCACTGCCTGGATGCCCTCATAGCTAGGACTGACCCCTTCACAAGGGACAAAAAAAAAAAAGGAAACACAGCAAACCTCTGATGGTGGCTGGACTGCAGGAGAGTCACTGGTAGGCCCAGTGACCGGGGACACTCAGGAAAAGCATACATCTAAATCCTGATGGATGAGGGTAGCCTTTTCTTCTCATAACTGGAGAAAATAAATATACAAGCTCAGGGATTTTCTCTGTGGGTTCTAGGGGGCTGTTCTGTCACTATTAACTATGATAAAAATGAAATGCCATCTGCACACGGGTCTGGTTTTGAAGAAAAAGGGGAAGATTGTATAGTTAGCATGTAACTGTTGAAGAGCATAAACAATTGCCAACAAATGCTTGCAAAAAACGTGATCAAACAAAAAGGAAATGTTCTAGGTGTTTGTAACAGGCAAGAGAAAAATGTGATGTTCCTTATTAAAGAACATTAAGAACACTGAAATAAAGTATAATTTTAATACTTTACAACATTTTTCACAATCAAGAAAAAGTTTATGTTGCTGAAGAGAGAGTAAAAGTCAAGGGAAGAAGGTAGAGAATAAAAAAGAATAAAAATAATTAAAACAGAAAAATGCTCTAATTCTATTGAAGGTACTTCTCCCTATTTTTCAAAAAAGACCAAACATTAAAAAGTCATGAAGAGACCTCATCAAAATCAAAAACTTTTCAAAGCTTATGTGAAGCTACAGACTGGGAAAAAATATTTGCAAACCACATATCCAACAAAGGAGTACTACCTAGGACACAGAAATATTTTTTAAAACTCAACAACTAAAAAAATCATTAGAAAATGGGCAAAAACTTCAGCCATTGTGGAAGACAGTGTGGCAACTCCTCAAGGATCTAGAACCAGAAATACCATTTGACCCAGCAATCCCATTACTGGGCATATACCCAAAGGATTATAAATCATGCTGCCATAAAGACACATGCACACGTATGTTTACTGCAGCACTATTCACAATAGCAAAGACTTGGAACCAACCCAAATGTCCATCAATGATAGACTGGATTAAGAAAATGTGGCACATATACACCAAGGAATACTATGCAGCCATAAAAAATGATGAGTTCATGTCCTTTCTGGGGACATGGATGAAGCTGGAAACCATCATTCTCAGCAAACTATCGCAAGGACAAAAAACCAAACAGCGCATGTTCTCACTCATACGTGGGAATTGAATAATGAGAACACTTGGACACAGGAAGGGGAACATCACACACCGGGGCCTGTTGTGGGGTGGGGGGAGGGGGGAAGGATAGCATTAGGAGATATACCTAATGTAAATGACGAGTTAATGGGTGTAGCACACCAACATGGCACATGTATACATATGTAACAAACCTGCACATTGTGCACATGTACCCTAGAACTTGAAGTACAATTAAAAAAAGAAATCTACAAAAAAAACAAAAAAGAAAGAAAATGTGGCACATATACACCATGGAATACTATACAGCCATAGAAAAGGATGAATTCATGTCCTTTGTAGGGACATGTATGAAGCTGGAAACCATCATTGTGAGCAAACTATTGCAAGGACAGAAAACCAAACACCACATGTTCTCAGCCATACATGGGAATTGAACAATGAGAACACTTGGACACAGGGTGGGGAACATCACACAACGGGGTCTGTTGTGGGGTGGGGGGAGGGAGGAGGGATAGCATTAGGAGATAAACCTAATGTAAATAATGAGTTAACAGGTGCAGCACACCAACATGGCACATGTATACGTATGTAACAAACCTGCACGTTGTGCACATGTACCCTAGAACCTAAAGTATAATTAAGAAAAAAAAAAAGAAAATAGGCAAAAACATAGACATTTCACTTAAGAGGATTTAGCAATGGCAAATAAGCACTTGAAAAGTTGTTCAGCATCATTAGCCATCAGGAAAATACAAATTAAAACTACAATGCAATATGACTATGTACCCAACAGAATGGCTAAAATAAAAATTAGTGATAGCACCAAATTCTGGCAAGGATGTGGAGAAACTAGATCACTCACACATTGCTGGTGGGAATATAAAATGGTAAAACCACTCTGGAAAATAGTTTGGCAGTTTCTTATAAAACTCAACATGCAACCCAGCAATGTTACCCTTGAACATTAATCCCAGAGAAAGAAAAACTTATGTTAATACAAAAACCAGGGCTGGGCGCGGTGGCTCACACTTGTAATCTCAGCACTTTGGGAGGCCGAGGCGGGTGGATCACGAGGTCAGGAGATCGAGACCATGGTGAAACCCCGTCTCTACTAAAAATACAAAAAAAAAATTAGCCGGGCGTGGTGGCGGGCGCCTGTAGTCCCAGCTACTCGGAGAGGCTGAGGCAGGAGAATGGCATGAACCCGGGAGGCGGAGCTTGCAGTGAGCCGAGATTGCGCCACTGCACTCCAGCCTGGGTGACAGAGCAAGACTCCGTCTCAAAAAAAAAAAAATAAATAAATACAAAAACCAGTACTAAAATGTTCATAGCAACTTTATTTGTAATAGCTAAAAACAGGAATCAGACCAGATGTCCTTCAGTGGGTGAATGTTTAAACAAACTGTGGTATATATACACCATAGATAATAATCAGCAATAAAAAGGAATAAGCTACTGGTATACACATATATTGAATGAATCTCCAGGGAACTGTGCTGAATGAAAAAGTCAACCCCAAAAGGTTATATACTGTATGATTTCATTTATATAACATTTTTGAGAGACAAAATTTTGGAGATAGAGAACAGATTTTGGTAGCCATCAGGGGTAAGGAATTAGGGTGGGTGAGGGGTCCCATGGTAATGGAGCAGTCCTGTATTTTGATGGTGGTGGTAGATACATGCACCTATACATGTGACAAAACTGTACAGAACTAAACACAAGGCCAGGCACAGTGGCTCAAGCCTGTAACCCCAGCACTATGGGAAGCCAAGGCGGGTGGATCACCTGAGGTCAGGAGTTTGAGACCAGCCTGGCCAACATGGTGAAACCCCGCCTCTACTAAAAATACAAAAAATTAGCCAGGTGTGGTGATGCATGCCTGTAATCCTGCCTACTGGGGAGGCTGAGGCAGGAGAATTGCTTGAACCCAGGAGGCAGAAGTTGCAGTGAGCCGAGATCATGCCATTGCACTCCAGCCTAGGAGATAAGAGTGAAACTCTGTCAAAAAAAAAAAAAAAAAAAAAAAGAACCAAATACAAATACACACACACAAGTACAAGTAAAACTGGGGAAATCTGAATTAGATCAGTGGATTGTATCATTGTAAATATACTGGTTGTGACACAGCTCTATAGTTCTACAAAATATCACCATCCAGGAAACTAGGTAACAGGTACACGAGATCTCTGTGTATTATTTCTTACAACTGCATGTGAATCTCCAATTATCTCAATAAACATTTAAATTTAAAAAAAAATCATGGAGACATTATGGCCCCTTCTGCCACATCCCTGAGACCTAACTGAATATACCACTATGTACAAAGAAGTGAGTGAGCTTGGCAGCCAAAAAATGTGTTTGGTTCAATTGATGCTTAATTAAACCCATCAAATTTACATAGACACTCTCTAACAGTCCTCTTACTGAGTCAGCCAGGGTTTACATTCTGTATGCTATTCATATCTCCAGCTACAGTTGAAAAAACGATATTTTAAAATAGTTGGACACAATCATATTTAGTTTTAGTATAATCATACTGTTCTCAAGGTGTCAAAAATTACCTGTTTATCCCAATTCATAGTTTAAGTAAAATTCTTAAAAAGCAAGATAGCATAGTTTGATTAATGTGTCCAATTAGTGAATTTTTATAAGCAACATTCAAAATTTCATGCTCTTTATGATTTCATTTTTAAAGACGATCGTTTTAAGTCAATTAATGCAAAAAGAGTTAATGCCAATAAAATAGACTGCAACATGCACAAAATAAAAAGTATTATTATATTTCCAACATAATTTATTTATACATTATGGTTCTTTTAGCTTTTTTATTGCTGCTCTAGTAACACAAATTAGGTTTTTTAAAAATTCACGAAATATAGTCCATATATCAATGTATTTATTGACTTGATAATATCTGCAAAATCTCAGAAAAATGTTTTAGCAATGTCCTAGCTCTAGACTGACATATCCAATTCTATTTAGTCCTAGAGTGGAGTCTGCATAAACTCTTCCATATTAAATTAACGTCTAACATCCAATCCCTATCTCTGACTGAAAATAATCTTTTATAAAATAAACTTAAGCATCTTTCTTCACGTGTAAATCATGACTGTGGATAAACAGAGTCAGGCAGAGCCCATTAGTTTGTTTTTCTGCTTATGTCTTTTAGTCATTGCCCTTCATTCCTTGTAGCTCCCACTTTAGTACCCCACTTTAGTACTTTTAGCTTTAGGATATACAGCCTGAACTGGCCCTGCTACCTAAGAGGATCAGAGACAGTCATGTCTGTAGTCTGGCAAGAACATGACCTGTAAGCTTCTCTCAAGAGAGAAAATGCTTGCTTGAATTCAGAAACCACTCACAAAGCATATAGGGGCTCTCTATTGTGAGATGAAATCATGCCTGTGGGGTCAGAGTGTAGATTTTTACCCACATTAAAACAAGAGCACTGGCTCCAGGCAGCCCTCAGGGCACTGCCTTGCTCCAAGGTGTTTTCCTCAGCAATGCACATACAGGACAATGAGGTCCATGGTACAAGGGCCAAATTCTAAAGCAGCAGAGTCTTGTCATCTAAACCCAGGCAATCACAAGCTCCCCACTGTGCTTTTGGACAGCCCAGGCTGTAAGCTGGGGTGGGAGTGTGGAGAAGGGTGGGAGTCCCGGATGTGGGGAGTTTTACCAGGACAAGTACCAGATGCAGCCCATGATCTCTCACTATGTCAATGCATGATTCTATCATATTTAGCTCCTGTCACCCAACTAGCAAGTGTCTTCTGGGAAGATGTCCACTCTCTCACCATTTTGTATTTTCCAGCACTGAGAACAACTCTAGGCACAGAAGAAAAGCAAGGTAACATGAGAGAGCAATGTCTCAGGAGCCAGTCAGACATGGGAAAGAATCCCAATTCTGCCTTTGTCACTTAATAAACACTCATATAATTCTTAATGCACACTGTGCACTATTCTGTGCATTATTTTAAAATAATGACTTACTTACACTTCATAACAATGTTATGAGGTGGTACTATTATTATGCATTATTTTGAAAAATTAAGAACTGAGGCACGGAGAGACTCAGTAATTTGCCCAAAGTGTGAGTGGACACAACGCTAGCAGTAGAGGTCATGAGTTGTTGTCAGATTCTGGATATATTATATTTTGCAGTGGTGTAAACAAGAATCTTGGACTAGAGGTTGCAGAGAGATGAGTCAAGGATGACTCCAAGGTATTCTGGCCTTAGCAACTATAAAGATGAAGTCACAAATTATAGAAATTGAAAAAAAAGTTATTTTCATTCTTCTTACATCCTTATTAGAAATATCCTAACAGACCACTTCCACCAAGATGAAGTAACCCTTCCACCCGAAACAACAACCAAAAAACGAGATAAACTTTATAAAATAACACTTTCAAGACACTGGACATCAGGCAGTGAAGGACTGTGGTTCCTGATGGAAAACAAGCAGGGTGAGCCTATAGCTGCTCCAACTTACTGCGTAGACAAAGTCTCCAGGCCACAGTGCAGGGAGAAAAGGTCAGGATGAGCACAGCAGACCTTCTGAGTCATGATGAGAATCCAGGGACAACATGGCACCAGCTGTTTGCAGGAAAACAAAAGAAGACAGAGCTGCCAAGCAACAGATAGCTCAGGAGGTCTGCAGGTGGTCTCCCTCAAGTTTTCAGCAGAGGTCTTACCAGCACACGTATGTGAGGAAACTATCTGAGGGAAGAAACAGAGCTCTGTTCATACAGGACTGAGAACAGTGTCTGTTCCCACCAGCCAGACCAGAAAATCTAACTCAGGGTCACCAGAGAGAGTGCTTGAAAGGGTCTTGACTCAGTACTGGGAAATAATTAGGAAGGAGGAGAAAAATGGAAGTAAACTATTGTATGGTTCTTATACTATGTTGTATGTGAAGTGGTATAGTATCTTGAGGGTAAACTTTGTAAAATAAAGATGTATACTATAAACCCTAAAGTAACCACTAAAACAACAAAACAAAAAGTTGTTGCCAATCATCAAAAAAGGAAAAATATGGAATTTCACTCACACACAAACACACACTTCTATGAATATTTTTTTTTTTGAGATGGAGTCTCACTCTGTTGCCCAGGCTGGAGTGCAGTGGCACAATCTCCACTCACTGCAAGCTCCACCTCCAAGGGTTCACACCATTCTCCTGCCTCAGCCTCCTGAGTAGCTAGGACTACAGGCGCCCGCCACCACGCCCAGCTAATTTTTTGTATTTTTAGCAGAGACAGGGTTTCACGGTGTTAGCCAGGATGGTCTTGATCTCCTGACCTCATGATCCGCCTCCCTTGGCCTCCCAAAGTGCTGGGGTTACAGGCGTTGAGCCACTGCGCCCAGCCACACACTTCAATGATTTAAAAGAAGGAAGAAAAGGGAACAAATGACAGATGAGGCAAATAAATAATAAAAATACTTATGTATTATTTGCTATTTTTAAATATTTAATATTAATATTAAATATTATTTTGTTTGCTATTATTTATAATATAGATGTGTTTGCTGTTTTTCTATTTTTGCTTGCTATTTTTATCTTGCTTGCTATGTTACAAATAACATATTATAATTTATATAATTTATTACATTGTAAATAATAGCAAACAAAATAAAAATAGCAAGCAAAAATAGAAAAAATAGCAAACACATAAATAGCAATATGATAAATTTAAATCTAATCATATCAATAATCAGATTAAATATAAATGCCATTAACACCCCCAATTAAAAAGGTTGAGCTTGTCAGATTGGATAAAAGTACAAGACCTAATGATATGTTGCCAAAAAAAAACACACTTGAAATATATAGACACAAATAGGTTCAAAGTAAATGAACCTATGGATGTAAAAAGCCATATTGTGCTAACACAAATCAACAAAAAGCTGACTTAGTATTAGACAAAGTAGATTTCAAAGCAAAGAATATTACATCCGGGATAAAGAGATTATATCATAAAAAGGTCAATCCATGAAGATGATGAAACAATTATATACCAAATGACAGAGCTTCAAAAAAAAAAAAAAGCAAAAAGTGATAGAACTGCAGGGAGAAACAGACAAAGCCACAATTATAATGGAAAATTTCAATACTGTTCTCAAAAATTAATAGAAAAAGTAGACAAAAAAATCAGTAAGGATACAGAAAGCTTGAACAAAACTATCAGCCAACTTGACCTAATTGTCATTTATGGAACATTCTACCCAACAATACCAGAATACACATTCTTTTCAGATGCACATGGAACATTTGCCAAGATAGACCATATTATGGAACATTAAATAAGTCTCAATAAATTTAAAAGGACTCAAATCAGACAAAATGTTTTCTCTGACTACAATGTAATTAAATTAGAAATCAGTAGCAAAAAGATCTTTGGAAAATCCCAATATCTGGAAACTAACATACTTCTAAATAACACATGGGTCAAAGAAGAAATCAAAAGAAGAATGAGAAAGTATTTTGCACTGAGTAAAAATGAAAACACTTGCCAGAATATGTGGGATGCACTAAAACACTATGTAGCAGGAAATTTTATCTCAATTCCATCTTCAGGAACTAGAAAAACAAAAGCAAATAAAAGAAACAATAAAGAATGGAGCAGAAAGCAAAGAAATAGAAAATAGTAAAACAACACAGAAAATCAATAAAGTCCAAAGTTTCACTGATTTTTCAGAAGATCTATAAATGTGATGGTTAATTTTACATGTCAACTTGACCGAGCCATGGGTGCCAGGATAATTGATTAAACATTATTTCTGGCTGTGTCTATGAGGGTGTTTCTGGATGAAATTAGTATTTGAATCCAAAGACTGAATAAAGCAAAAGCCTCCCTCAATGTGGGTGAGCCTCGTCCAATCCACTGAAGACCTGAATAGAATAAAAGGCTGAGTAAGAAATAATTCTCTCTACCTGTCTTCTCCTGCCTTTGGGTAGCCCAGCACTCACATCATGGGCTCTCCTGGTTCTCGGGTCTCCAGACTAGGACTGGAATGACACCATTGTCTCTCCTGGGTATCCAGCTTGTCAAGTGTGGATCTTGGGTTGGGGCTTGACCTCCATAACTGCACGAACCAATTCCCTATAATAAATCTCATTTTATATAATCTATTGGTTCTATTTTTCTGGAGAACCTAGAGAAATACAATAAACTTCTAGCCAGATTGATGAGGAAGAAGAAAAGATACAAATTACCAATATCAAGAATAGGAAAGGTGACATCACTGGTGATAGAGAAAATAAAAGCACAGCTGATGAGTTGCAGCTGAAGCAATAATGTAGCCCTAGAATCAATGGACACAATCAAGATAACTTCTTTGCTTCGTATTGCTAAGAACTTGCCACTTTTCTAAAACCATAAGCTGTAAATACCCCAGCCTGGGGCAAGGTTTCCTTCTGACTACTGAATATCCCCTGACTATCTTCCCTCAGGAAGTACAATGAAGAGTAATCTTAAGGAATCTACTCCTGCCTTCTGAGCAGAATCAAGGGCACATGCAAAGCTGCCTCTTCTGCTCTCCTGGTTCTCAAAACAATGTAGAGGCATTATCATTCTCTTCGTGATCTGAGATATATCACATATAGATCACGGCCTTACATTAGCAACACCCCAATTGAGCACCAACCATGTGCTCAGTACTGTGACCTGGGACTGGGGTAATGCCAACTCTGAATACAGCATGGATCCTGCTCTGAAAGAACTGATCAACTAGGGGAGAGTGAATACACAGTAAAGGAATGGATGACACTTCAACATGTTATGGGAGCATATTAATTAATCATTAATGCTAAACAGAGAGACCAGGGAAAACTGAGGGAAAGGTGATGCCTGAACTAGACTTTGAAGAACAAGGGATCCTCTGAAGAGCAGAAATTGGATGGGAGAAAATTCCAGGCCAAAGAAAACTCCAGGCAAAGACACAAAAGCAGGAAAATGTAAAACACAGCTATGCCTATAATATAGTATGCATGTTGAAAGTGTAGGGTGAAGGGAGAACAGGGACGAAAGACAGATAAGAGGAGATTACGGAGGACCTTGAATCCCTTGTTAAGGAGGCTGGACTTTATTTTGTAAGAAAAGGAAACCAGCAAAGGCTTTTTCAGCTTGCAAGGGATATAGTCAGAACCGTGCTTCACACATATTAGACTGGAGAGAAAGAAACTGAAGTCAAGGATGGTGGTGAGGTGCTTACTGAAATACTCCAAATAAGACATGACAGCAGTGGCCTGGTGCAAGACTGATAGCACCTTAGAATGGCAGGGATTGAAGGAGTAGGCATTCTGGAGGCAGAATCAGCAGGTGGGAGAGAAAAGAGATCTCCAAAGGAAAAGAGCACAACTGAAAATGTTCCATGGTTTCAACGTGAGTAACATGAAAATAATGTTCCTATTTGTTGAGATTATAAAACAGAGAAGGAAGGAAGCACAGAGGTAGGGCTCCAGGGAGGTGCTGTGCCTTCTTCTGAATGGCTGAGATAGTGGTATTTATGGAATGGCCATGGGGACATGTCTTCAGGAAGCCAGAAGGCCACGGCCAGCAGGGAGAGGCACAGATTTATGAGTCGGCTGCACAGGCAGGAGAGCTATGCTATAAGAACAGCCACCATGCTGTAATTACATCAAGCTTAAGCCCAGGCCTCTGTAGGAATTAACCAATCAGTACAATTTTTTCAGTATCCAATCAAGTTTTTATAATCTAATCTCTTCTAAACATTCAATGTTTTATACAAAACAATTTTATTGAATGTCAAGATTATATAAATTTGATAAATATTCAAACATTTGTAACCTACAGCAAATTTCTTCTAGTTTTTATATTAGTAATATCCAGTTGTGTTTAGCTTAATTATACCTAGAGTGCTGCTTGAACCATCTGAGGTGAAGGACCAATTTTTAAATTCCCAGTCCATTATGGTCCTACTGTCCTATGGACTGAATGCCCCCTTGCCCTCAACAAATTCATGTTAAAGCTGTAACCCCCCATGTGGCTGTATTTGGATATAGGGCCTACAAGAAGGTAATTAAAGTTGAATGGGGTCATAAGGGTGGGGCCATGATATGATAGGACTATCATCCTTACATGAAGAGATACCAGTGAGCTCACATACTCATTCTCTTTGAGTACACACAAAGAATTGGTCATGTTAGGATATAGCAAGATGGTGGCCATCTAAAAGCTAGGAAAAAAGGTCTCAGAATGGAACCTACCTTGTTGGCACCTTGCTTGGATTTCTGTTCTTTAAGCTACCCAGTCTGTGTTATTGTGCAAATTAATGCATACTACATGTGACCAAAATGAGCTTCCATCCCATGCAGATCATCATACAAATTGAGCACTACCCTAAGTGGTTAACCTTGGTCAACAAGATAAGCTCACTGATCGTGTGCTTAAATATTGCAGCAGTATCAAACTGCCTTAGAAGTTTCTAAACACCTTCCATTTCTGTGCTTATCTCATCATCGGCTGGTAAAAAATACTTTGTGGACTAACACCAATCTGCAGATCACACTTTGTCCAGCACCAGTTTACAGTCTTTCTGTGATTGTTTTATGAAAAAATGCAACATTTAGCTTAAGCCACATAACTCAAAGGCATGAATTTTAAACACACATATGCTGCAGAGTAAGGGGAATAATACAAAAGCTCAGTCCTATCCTATCTGGGCAAGTGTTGCGGGAAGTCAGGGACCTCAAATGGAGGGACCTGCTGAAGCTGTGACAGAAGAACATAAATTGTGAAGATTTCATGAACGTTTATTAGTTCCCCAAATTAATACTTTTATAATTTCTTATGCCTGTCTTTACTACAATCTCTGAACATAAACTGTGAAGATTTCATGGACATTTATCACTCCCCCAATCAATACTCTTATAATTTCCTATGTCTGTCTTTACTTTAATCTCTTAATCCCATCATCTTCATAAATTGAGGATGTATGTCACCTCAGGACCCTGTGATGATTGTGTTATCTGCACAAATTTTTTGTAGAGCATGTGTGTTTGAACAATATGAAATCTGGGCATCCAAAAGGAACAGGATGGCTGCGATTTTCAGGGAACAAGGGAGATAACCATTGGGCCTGACTGCCTGAGGGGCCAGACAGAACAGAGTCATATTTCTCTTCTTACAAAAGTGAATAGGAGAAATATTGCTGAATTCTTTTTCTCAGCAAGGAACAGCCCTGAGAAAGAGAATGCATTCCTAGGGGGATGTCTCTAAAATGGCCGCTCTAGGAATGTCTGTCTTATATGGTTGCAGATAAGGCATGAAATAAGTCCCGGTCTCCTGTAGTGCCCCCAGGCCTAGTAGGATTAGGAAATTCCTGCCTAGTAAATTTTAGTCAGACCGGTTGTCTGCTCTCAAACTCTGTCTCCTGATAAGATGTTATCAACGATAATGCATGCCCAGTGGGACATGAAACTTCATCAGTAATTCTAATTTCACCCTGGTCCTGTGATCTCGCTCTGCCCCCATTTGCCTTGTGATATTTTATTGCCCTTGAAGCATGTGATCTCTGTGACCCACACTCTATTCGTATACCCCTCCCCTTTTGAAATCCATAATAAAAACTTGCTGGTTTTGCGGCTCAGGGGGCATCATGGGAACCTGCTGACATGTGATGTCTCCCCTGGACACCCAGCTTTAAAATTTCTCTCTTTTGTACTCTTTCCCTTTATTTCTCAGACTGGCCAACACTTACGGAAAATAGAAAAGAACCTACGTTGAAATATCAGGGGCTGGTTCCCCCAATAGGCAAGATCCCTCAAGACATTGCAGAAAGCAGTTTCTTAAAAATTAACAGCATTGTGCCTTATTTATAACATCCCCTGTATTCTGTTTCCCTTTAGCTCTTCCATCAGTCTCTGTAATCATATCCACAGAGCACATTACATACAATTAGATTACAAACTCACAGCTGGAGCACACTACTTCTTTTTCAATTGAGAATATATATCAATTCACAAAACAGATGCCCTCAAGATATTTTAACTAAGACGGACAAGCAAATTTATTCTTGTGATCCTGCCACTGAAGAGAGAATCCTCTGGTTGCAATGGGGCACTGTCCAACTTTCTGATGTCCATTCCAGAGGATCTTTGATGGAATCTAATTCATACATTTGGTTTCATTTGGATCCATTACTTGTTTGCTTGTTTGTCCTCCTATAAGGTAGTGTTCACTCATTTTCAAAAGCTTCATCCAACTAGCCTCTACATCAAGAATGAGAACCATGCTTATCCCTTCACTCATATGATGGCGGACCAGAGATCAGGAGAGATCATCATGGTCTCGGGCCAGGATCATGCTGATACACAGGTAGGTTACAAGATCACGGGGCATATTTTTTGCAAGCAAAATTGCTGTGAAGTTAACTTTGCTGGCTGAACTTTATGTTTTTCTTATGTCCAAGGAAAAGAAGTGTTATTTGTCTTGCTTCTTTTTAGTTCTTGTAACTGTGGGGCTTAATGAGGGACAGCTAATACAGGACAGAATTTCAGAATGTAGAGGTCCACAAGAATAACCAATGGCAACCTCCTTGTAGCAGAGATGGCTATCTATTCACCTAAATCATCTCCTCTTTATTCTGGGCACAGAGCTGGACCACATTTCCCAGCTTCCCAGTGACCATATGGTCTCCTGATATCCACATGGCTGACTTCCACAGCCAGTGAAATGTGAGTAGGAGTTATATGTGCCCCTTCCTGGCCTGGTCCATACAACTTTCCTTCTTGCCATCTTCCATATCCTCCTCCCCGGCTCTTACTTTTAGGTCATTAATCCAGTTTTAGTTCATTTTTGTAGATAGTGTATGTTAGTCTATTCAGGCTGCTATAAACAAAATGCCATATACTGGATAGCTTATAAAAAACAGAAATTTATTTCTCACAGTACTGGAGGCTGGGAAGTCCAAGATTAAGGTGCTGGCAAATTTGGTGTCTGATAATCACCATAACACTGGTGATTAGGTTTCAACATGTGAATTTTAGGGGGATAGAAACAGACCACAGCAGGGAGTCCAAACTTCTTCCTTTTACATGTGGATATCCAGCTGTGTGAACCATTTGTTGAAAAGACTATTCTTTCCCCCAGTGAATTGTCGTGGAACTCTTGTTGAAAATCAACTGACCATAAAATGTGAAGGTTGATTTCTGGACTCTCAATTTGAGTACACTGATCTACATGTACATTCTTTTTATTTATTTATTATTTTACTACACGGACATTCTTATGCTACTGTGATTACTGTAGTTTTGAAATTTGGAAATGTGAGTGCTTGTACTATTTTCTTTATTTCAAGATTGTTTTAGCTATTCTGGGTTCCTTGCATTTCCATATGAATTATAGGATCAACTTGTAATTTTTGAAAATAAGTTAGCTAGGATTTAAAATAGGGATTGTGTTGGATCTATAGATCAATTGGAGAAGTACTACCATGTTAATATTTAGTCTTCCATTTTTTTCTTTTTGATGCTACAATAAATGGAATTGTGTTCTTAATTTCATATTTAGTCTGCTTATTGCTAATGTATAGAAATACAATTCATTTTTGTACATTGTTCTTGTCTCCTGTAACCTGAACTCATTTATTCGTCTGAATTGTTTTTAATGGATTCCTTAGGATTTTCTATTTACAAGAGCACATCACCTGCAAAGAGAAATAGTTTCACTTCTTCCTTTCCGATTGACATGCATTTTATTTTCTTATCTACTTGCCTTGGCTAGAACTTCCTGGACAATGCTAAATAAAACTGGTAAGTGGTAAGGGGAGATAACCTTTTCTTGTTCTCAATCTTAGAGAAAAAGAAAACATTCAGCCTTTTACCATTAAGTATGACGTTAACTGCAAGTTTTGCACACACATCATTTATCAGGTTGAAGAAAAGGCATAAATTTTAAAATGCTGCTGTCAAGCCTTTAATGGTATTTATAGGGAAGCCTTATGCTTGAGAGCTGAGCCTGGCCATAAAATGATAAACAGTAGAGAACCCCAATCTCTTACTTCTAGGAAAAATGATAATCACAGAAATGGAACTTTACTTAACTGATCAAGATGCTCTTGAGACAAATGATATAGTTGAGACGCTCCAGACATATGAAAAGATGCTCAACATCAGTAATCATTGGGGAAATGCAAATCAAAACCACAATGAGGTACTACTTCATATCCACTAGGTTAGCTACAATTTAGAAAATGGAAAATGAAGTGTTGACGAGAATATGGAGAAACTGAAACCCTCATAGGTTACTGATGGGAAAGCAAAACGGCACAGCTGCTATGGAAAACAGTTTGGAAGTTTCTCAAAAAATTAAACACAGAATTATCATATGACCCAGTGATTCTACTCCTGGGTATATACTCACAAGAACTGAAAGCAGGGATTCAGATATTTGTATGCCAATGTTCACTGCAGCATTATTTACATTTGTACTAAAATAGCCAAAAGGTGGAAATAACCCAAGAGTCCATCAACAGAAGAATAAATTCAGTATGTGCATACAATGACATATTATTTAGCCATAAAAAGGAATGAGGTTCTGATACATACTACAACATGGGTAAGACTTAAACATAATGCTAAGTGAAATAAGCCAGACACAAAGGGACAAATAAATGTATTATTTTGTTTACATGAAATGTCTAGAACAGGCAACATCATACAGACAGAAAGTAAAGCAGAAGTTGCCAGGGACTAGGGGAAGGGGGAAATGGAGAGTCATTGCCTGCTGAGTACAGAATTTCTGTTTCGGGTGAAAAAGTTTTGGAAATTGATAGTGGTGATGATTGCACAATGCTGTACTATAATTAATGTGACTGAATTATACACTCAATATAATTAAAATGGCAAATTATGTTATTATATTTTACCACAATAAAAAATACATTAAAAAGAAGCTCTACAGTCATTTCTGCATCTACACTTTCACCATTCTTTATGATCATAGCAATATACTGGTGTTCATTTCTAGGAAAACCCTGTGACTTTCATCATGTCATTGCATATATAGCACAAGATCCTCCTAAGTCTTGTGACTATTCATTTACCTACAAACCAAGAGCTTTATACAATTTTATGCATTAGGGATCTGTCATTTCACTGCAGTTTAATATAGAAAACCGTGTTCTGCTCTCTTGTCTTTGAAAGTATTGATGCTGGAAATCTAACTGAATCAAGCAGGGTTTTTAATTGCAAGTCACAAATACCAATTCTGGTTTATTTGGGCAAAGAAGAGGTTGGTTAAAAGGTTATCAGGTAGTTCACATACCCTCTAAAAGGTCTAAAGAACCAGGCTGAGCAGTCATACAGTGAGAAGCAATGTCCAAAGTCACATCTAGAGCTGGTCCAGCAATGATGCCAGGCTGCACACAGGCACAACACCATTGGCATAGCAGTGCCACAGATACTGTCAGCTGAGTGGATTCTGCATGGTACCTGCCTCTTGGGGTCCAATAGCTTCTGGTTCAAAGTTTAGGGTAAAAGGTTATTACTGGCTCAATATAGATCATGTGCCCATGTCCATACCCCAGAAGCAAGGGAGGCTGGAAAGGGAGTACCTGCATTATCAGCTTCTATAGTGGGAGGGGGCATCTGCCATGAGGTCAGAGATTCTCTGGACACAGGAAAGAGGTTTATGTGTTCAGTGATAAAACAGGATGACTCATGTACATTACACCAGTCTTTCAGGCAAACCAATATTCAAACCTGTCAATTTAAGCTAAGTATGCCTGAAAAGGGGGTTCTCAGCAGAGGAAACAGCACAGCCTACAATACCAAGTAAGCAAGAGCTCATTCCATTGGAGGAGTCACATGAGCTGAGTATTATTAAAGTGGAGAGAGGACAGCAGAGGAAAGAGCTGCATGATTTCATGAAGGGCCTCGAAAGCCACACTAAAATCTGGGCTTTAATCCTGAAAATGGGAGGGTGGAGCCAAGATGGCCGAATAGGAACAGCTCCGGTCTCCAGCTCCCAGCCCCAGCGACACAGAAGACGGGTGATTTCTGCATTTCTGCTTGAGGTACCGGTTTCATCTCACTAGGGAGTGCCTAACAGTGGGTGCAGGACAGTCGGTGAAGCGCACTGTGCGCGAGCCGAAGCAGGGCGAGGCATTGCCTCACTCGGGAAGCGCAAGGGGTCAGGGAGTTCCCTTTCCTAGTCAAAGAAAGGGGAAACAGACGGCACCTGGAATATCGGGTCAGTCCCACCCCAATACTGCGCTTTTCCAACGGGCCTGGAAAACGGCACACTAGGAGATTGTGTCCCGCACCTGGCTCGGAGGGTCCTGTGCCCACGGAGTCTCGCTGATTGCCAGCACAGCAGTCTGAGATCAAGCTGCAAGGCGGCAGCGAGGCTGGGGGAGGGGCGCCCGCCATTACCCAGGCTTGCTTAGGTAAACAAAGCAGCCAGGAAGCTCGAACTGGGTGGAGCCCACCACAGCTCAAGGAGGCCTGCCTGCCTCTGTAGGCTCCACCTCTGGGGGCAGGGCACAGACAAACAAAAACTCAGCAAGAACCTCCACAGACTTAAAGGTCCCTGTCTGACTGACAGCTTTGAAGAGAGTAGTGGTTCTCCCAGCACGCAGCTGGAGATCTCAGAACGGACAGACTGCCTCCTAAAGTGGGTCCCTCACCCCTGAGCAGCCTAACTGGGAGGCACTCCCCCAGTAGGGACAGACTGACACCTCATTCAACCGGGTACCCCTCTGAGACAAAACTTTCAGACGAACTATCAGACAGCTGAATTTGTGGTCTCACGAAAATCCGCTGTTCTGCAGCCACCGCTGCTGACACCCAGCCAAACAGGGTCTGGAGTGGACCTCTAGTAAACTCCAACAGACCTGCAGCTGAGGGTCCTGTCTGGTAGAAGGAAAACTAACAAACAGAAAGGACATCCACACCAAAAACTCATCTGTACATCACCATCACCAAAGACAAAAAGTAGATAAAACCACAAAGATGGGGAAAAAACAGAGCAGAAAAACTGGAAACTCTAAAAAACAGAGCACCTCTCCTCCTCCAAAGGAACGCAGTTCCTCACCAGCAACGGAACAAAGCTGGATGGAGGATGACTTTGATGAGTTGAGAGAAGAAGGCTTCAGACGATCAAACTACTCTGAGCTACGAGAGGAAATTCAAAACAATAGCAAAGAAGTTAAAAACTTTGAAAAAATATTAGAAGAATGGATAACTAGAATAACCAATGGAGAGAAGGGCTTAAAGGAGCTGATGGAGCTGAAAGCCAAGTTTCGAGAACTACGCGAAGATTGCAGAAGCCTCAGTAGCAGATGCAATCAACTGGAAGAAAGGGTATCACTGATGGAAGATGAAATGAATGAAATGAAGAGAGAAGGGAAGTTTAGAGAAAAAAGAATAAAAAGAAATGAACAAAGCCTCCAAGAAATTTGGGACTATGTGAAAAGACCAAACCTACGTCTGATTGGTGTACCTGAAAATGATGGGGAGAATGGAACCAAGTTGGAAAACACTCTGCAAGATATTATTCAGGAGAACTTCCCCAATCTAGCAAGGCAGGCCAGCATTCAGATTCAGGAAATACAGAGAACGCCACAAAGATACTCCTCGAGAAGGGCAACTCCAAGACACATAATTGTCAGATTCACCAAAGTTGAAATGAAGGAAAAAATGTTAAGGGCAGCCAGAGAGAAAGGTCGGGTTACCCACAAAGGGAAGCCCATCAGACTAACAGCTGATCTCTCAGCAGAAACTCTACAAGCCAGAAGAGAGTGGGGGCCGATATTCAACATTCTTAAAGAAAAGAATTTTCAACCCAGAATTTGCTATCCCGCCAAACTAAGCTTCATAAGTGAAGGAGAAATAAAATACTTTACAGACAAGCAAACGCTGAGTGATTTTGTCACCACCAGGCCTGCCCTAAAAGAGCTCCTGAAGGAAGCACTAAACATGGAAAGGAACAACCGGTACCAGCCACTGCAAAAACATGCCAAATTGTAAAGACCATCGAGGCTAGGAAGAAACAATAGCAACTAACGAGCAAAATAACCAACTAACATCATAATGACAGGATCAGATTCACACATAACAATATTAACGTTAAATGTAAATGGGCTAAATGCTCCAATCAAAAGACACAGACTGGCAAACTGGATAAGGAGTCAGGACCCATCAGTGTGCTATATTCAGGAAACCCATCTCACGTGCAGAGACACACATAGACTCAAAATAAAGGGATGGAGGAAGATCTATCAAGCAACTGGAAAACAAAAAAAGGCAGAGGCTGCAATCCTAGTCTCTGATAAAACAGACTTTAAACCAACAAAGATCAAAAGAGACAAAGAAGGCCATTACATAATGGTAAAGGGATCAATTCAACAAGAAGAGCTAACTATCCTAAATATATATGCACCCAACACAGGAGCACCCAGATTCATAAAGCAAGTCCTCAGTGACCTACAAAGGGACTTAAACTCCCACACAATAATAATGGGAGATTTTAACACCCCACTGTCAGCATTAGACAGATCAACGAGACAGAAAGTTAACAAGGATATCCAGGAATTGAACTCAGCTCTACATAAAGTGGACCTAATAGACATCTACAGAACTCTCCACCCCAAGTCAACAGAATATACATTTTTTACAGCACCACACCACACCTATTCCAAAATTGACCACATAGTTGGAAGTAAAGCTCTCCTCAGCAAATGTAAAAGAACAGAAATTATAACAAACTGTCTCTCAGACCACAGTGCAATCAAACTAGAACTCAGGATTAAGAAACTCACTCAAAACCGCTCAACTACATGGAAACTGAACAACCTGCTCCTGAATGACTATTGGGTACATAATGAAATGAAGGCAGAAATAAAGATGTTCTTTGAAACCAACGAGAACAAAGACACGACATACCAGAATCTGTGGGACACATTCAAAGCAGTGTGTAGAGGGAAATTTATGGCACTAAATGCCCACAAGAGAAAGCAGGAAAGATCCAAAATTGACACCCTAACATCACAATTAAAAGAACTAGAAAAGCAAGAGCAAACACATTCAAAAGCTAGCAGAAGGCTAGAAATAACTAAAATCAGAGCAGAACTGAAGGAAATAGAGACACAAAAAACCCTTCAAAAAATTAATGAATCCAGGAGCTCGTTTTTTGAAAAGATCAACAAAATTGATGGACCGCTAGCAAGACTAATAAAGAAGAAAAGAGAGAAGAATCAAATAGATGCAATAAAAAACGAAAAAGGGGATATCACCACCGATCCCACAGAAATACAATCTACCATCAGAGAATACTACAAACACCTCTATGCAAATAAACTAGAAAATCTAGAAGAAATGGATAAATTCCTCGACAAATACACCCTCCCAAGACTAAACCAGGAAGAAGTTGAATCTCTGAATAGACCAATAACAGGTTCTGAAATTGTGGCAATAATCAATAGCTTACCAACCAAAAAGAGTCCAGGACCTGATGGATTCACAGCTGAATTCTACCAGAGGTACAAGGAGGAACTGGTACCATTCCTTCTGAAATTATTCCAATCAATAGAAAAAGAGGGAATCCTCCCTAACACATTTTATGAAGCCAGCATTGTCCTGATACCAAAACCTGGCAGAGACATAACCAAAAAAGAGAATTTCAGACCAATATCCTTGATGAACATTGATGCAAAAATCCTCAATAAAATACTGGCACACCGAATCCAGCAGCACATCAAAAAGCTTATCCACCATGATCAAGTGGGCTTCATCCCTGGGATGCAAGGCTGGTTCAACACACGCAAATCAATAAATGTAATCCAGCATATAAACAGAACCAAAGACAAAAACCACATGATTATCTCAATAGATGCAGAAAAGGCCTTTGACAAAATTCAACAACCCTTCATGCTAAAAACTCTCAATAAATTAGGTATTGATGGGACGTATCTCAAAATAATAAGAGCTATCTATGACAAACCCACAGCCAATATCATACTGAATGGGCAAAAACTGGAAGCATTCCCTCTGAAAACTGGCACAAGACAGGGATGCCCTCTCTCACCGCTCCTATTCAACATAGTGCTGGAAGTTCTGGCCAGAGCAATCAGGCAGGAGAAGGAAATAAAGGGTATTCAACTAGGAAAAGAGGAAGTCAAATTGTCCCTGTTTGCAGATGACATGATTGTATATCTAGAAAACCCCACTGTCTCAGCCCAAAATCTCCTTAAGCTGATTAGCAACTTGAGCAAAGTCTCAGGATACAAAATTAATGTACAAAAATCACAAGCATTCTTGTACACCAATAACAGACAAACAGAGAGCCAAATCATGAGTGAACTCCCATTCACAATTGCTTCAAAGAGAATAAAATACCTAGGAATCCAACTTACAAGGGATGTGAAGGACCTCTTCAAGGAGAACTACAAACCACTGCTCAATGAAATAAAACAGGATACAAACAAATGGAAGAACATTCCATGCTCATGGGTTGGAAGAATCAATATCGTGAAAATGGCCATACTGCCCAAGGTAATTTATAGATTCAATGCCATCCCCATCAAGCTACCAATGACTTTCTTCACAGAATTGGAAAAAACTACTTTAAAGTTCATATGGAACCAAAAAAGAGCCCGCATCGCCAAGTCAATCCTAAGCCAAAAGAACAAAGCTGGAGGCATCACGCTACCTGACTTTAAACTATACTACAAGGCTACAGTAACCAAAACAGCATGGTACTGGTACCACAACAGAGACATAGATCAATGGAACAGAACAGAGCCCTCAGAAATGATGCCGCATAGCTACAACTATCTGATCTTTGACAAACCTGACAAAAACAAGAAATGGGGAAAGGATTCCCTATTTAATAAATGGTGCTGGGAAAACTGGCTAGCCATATGTAGAAAGCTGCAACTGGATCCCTTCCTTACACCTTATACAAAAATTAATTCAAGATGGATTAAAGACTTATATGTTAGACCTAAAACCATTAAAATCCTACAAGAAAACCTAGGCAATACCATTCAGGACATAGGCGTGGGCAAGGACTTCATGTCTAAAACACCAAAAGCAATGGCAACAAAAGCCAAAATCGACAAATGGGATCTCATTAAACTAAAGAGCTTCTGCACAGCAAAAGAAACTATCATCAGAGTGAACAGGCAACCTACAGAATGGGAGAAAATTTTTGCAACCTACTCATCTGACAAAGGGCTAATATCCAGAATCTACAATGAACTCAAACAAATTTACAAGAAAAAAACAAACAACCCCATCAAAAAGTGGGCAGAGGACATGAACAGACACTTCTCAAAAGAAGACATTTATGCAGCCAAAAAACACATGAAGAAATGCTCATCATCACTGGCCATCAGAGAAATGCAAATCAAAACCACAGTGAGATACCATCTTACACCAGTTAGAATGGCCATCATTAAAAAATCAGGAAACAACAGGTGCTGGAGAGGATGTGGAGAAATAGGAACACTTTTACACTGTTGGTGGGACTGTAAACTAGTTCAACCATTGTGGAAGTCAGTGTGGCGATTCCTCAGGGATCTCGAACTAGAAATACCATTTGACCCAGCCATCCCATTACTGGGTATATACCCAAAGGACTATAAATCATGCTGCTATAAAGACACATGCACACGTATGTTTATTGCAGCACTATTCACAATAGCAAAGAGTTAGAACCAACCCAAATGTCCAACAACGACAGACTGGATTAAGAAAATGTGGCACATATACACCATGGAATACTATGCAGCCATAAAAAATGATGAGTTCGTGTCCTTTGTAGGGACATGGATGAAATTGGAAAACATTATTCTCAGTAAACTATCGCAAGGACAAAAAACCAAACACCGCATGTTCTCACTCATAGGTGGGAATTGAACAATGAGGACTCATGGACACAGGAAGGGGAACATCACACTCCGGGGACTGTTGTGGGGTGGGGGGAGGGGGGAGGGACAGCATTAGGAGATACACCTAATGCTAAATGATGAGTTAATGGGTGCAGGAAATCAACATGGCACATGGATACATATGTAACAAACCTACACATTGTGCACATGTACCCTAAAACCCTAAAGTATAATAAAAAAAAAAATTATGGAAAAAAAAAAGAATATTAAAAATGTGAAACAATAGCAAAAAAAAAAAAAAAAATCCTGAAAATGGTAGAGAGGCAGTAAAGGCTTTTAAGGAGGGAGTAAGATCAGATTTGTGTTTCAGAATAATCATTTTGGCAGCAGAACGGATTAGAGAGCATCAAGACTAGGGAGCCTGGATGCCAGTTAAGAACATGCTATGCTGTAGCAACTCAGAAAAGGAATAATGAGGGCTTACCCTAAGGCTACACACAAGGCACTGAGTGGAGAAGAAATGGGTTAGATGAAACAACCACCTGGACAGCAGCTGTTTGAGTGTGAGGAGTAAGGATGACTAACCCCAAGTTCTGGTTATGACTAGATGGATGGTGGTAGATGAACTCAGCTGTGGACTGCTCAGTTTGAGATCACTGGGAGACATTCAAGTGAAGGCAACCAAGGTAAATACATATACAATACACATGTAGATGTCCAATGGGCATTGTTAGGAGTAAAGGTAAAGCAAGCCATGGAGTAGACAAGCTCACCCAGGGGCTACAGAGGAAGTCATGGGGTAGATGAGCTCATCCAGGGACTACAGTGGAAGCCATGGAGTAGATGAGCTCATCTAGAGACTAGTGTAAGCCATGGAGTAGATGAGCTCATCCAGGGGCTACAGTGGAGGTGGAAGTCATGGGGTAAACAGGCTCACCCAGGGACCACAGTGGAAGCCATGGGGTAGATGAGCTCACCTAAGGGCTACACCGTGGAGTAGATGAGCACAGAGGCTACAGCGGAAGCCATGGAGATGAGCAGATGAGTTTAACCAATGATTGAATGAAGAAGAAGAGGATTGGGAAGGAACCTTAAGGAAGAATAGCCCAGGAAGAAGCTCAGGAACAGGCTTAAGGAGGAATAGCCAAAGAGGTCGGAAGAAAACCAGGAAACAAATCCCTCACAGAAGGAATGACTTTCTAGAATAACTGAGTCATTTGCTTCAAACAAGCACTGTGCACAGATCATGTTTATTCATCCTCCCATGCTTTTGTTCCAGTAGTTCTCACACAGATAATGATGAAATTTCAAGTTTCTATAAAGGTGGTGTAAACATGTTTCTAATTAAGAGTATTTTTTCTACCCAGTTTTAAAGACCCAGGTTCTTGGTCAGGCAGAATATTCAAAGAAAATTTTAGGCAACAGTTTTGTCAAGTTTCCAACTCAATTCCCTTTAACTCCCCCTACCCTACCTTTCCCATGTAGATCCTGAGAGCTGTCTATAAGTGGTAATTGCAGCATGGCTGCAACAGTTCCTGCATTTACAGTCCACCCCATAGCAGTCATCTGGCCTGGCCCTAGAGACCAGGAAGGTTTCCTCAAAATGCTTCCTTCCCTCCCCAAGTACCCTGTGCAATGATTATGTGTGGCACAGTTGGGGCAGGTGAGAAAGGAGGGGGGAAGGGAACATGGATTTACTGATGCAGATGATTCACTGAACTGGGTTTCTAGTCCACCCAACTGCCCATTGGGCTCCTCTTGCCTGTTTCACAGGTACCTTAGACTCAGCGGGACAATGAACACATCTGGGCTCTTCTGCCAAAACACAGATCTCTTCCAGCATCCTTTATCTCAATAACTGGCCCTCCTCCAGTACCCAAGCCAGAAACCTAGTCACTCATGATATTCCCTCTCCCCTAACACACAGTGTATCCAACACAGCACCGAGAACTCTGAATACTGCTTCCAGTACGTGCCTCTCCAGAAGAGCCACTGCCTGTCCTGTTCCAATCTACCAGGATCCTTCCCTAGAACCACTGCAGTTACCACCTAACTCACTGACTCTTCCAACCCCTCTTAAACATTCTCCGTGCTGGGCACGAGTGAGAACCATCCTCCAAGTTGAGCAAGACACACGTTGTTTTGGTTTTACAAACTGCAAATGTGTTGAGGTCATCACCACAGCCATACTCTTACCCACCCTGACCAATGACTGCCCAGGGCTCTTAAGTGAGAAAAAGGTATCCTCAATGTGGCCTGTGCAGCCAGGTCATCTGGCCTCTGTGTCCTCTCTAGCCTCACATCACATTCTTCCCTGCGTCTTCATAGCTCTGGGACTCCATGGTCCCTGGGCAGGCTATCCTCTCTGCCCAAAGCATTCCTTCCACAGACCCTCATCCCCATCTCTCACTTCAGGCTCCATTTTACTGGATACCTCTCCTTAAAAACACCTTCTTTCAGACTCCGGACGAGGTCACATTCCCCTACTCTAAACTCAATCCTTTTACATCTATCTGCGTGACTACCTGGTGCTTTGTGTTCATGCTAGATAAAGCTCCAAGGCCAACAACCATTCCTGCTTCTGCTCAGCCTCAGCACAAGGTGTGAGCACCCAAATATCTGCTCGATGAGCACCCCCACGAGGCACAGTCAACCCCATGGTCAGAGGCCAATGAACTTCCCTTCTCATCACCACAAAGTACTTTCACCATAATTGGTGGGAAGAAGTAATATAAATGGGATAGAGTTATTAGGCAGGGAAAGATGTTTTGTCTCTCTTCTTTCCTCTTTCTAAGTTCCTAAAATAAGCTTGCAAGTGGTGGCGAAGGGAGCTGATGCATTTTGAAAGAGCGGTGGCCCAGTTTTCAAATTTGTTCCTCTCCATTGTGAGTTTTCCTCCTTCTGTTTTCAATATCAAAATGCCTCAATTTATGAGAAATCTAATGACAGTTGGTCACTTCAAACCTCAGATTTTTTGGAAATCATTCCTTCCAAATCCAAGGATCTGCTGCCACTGTAGTGTACCAACATCATCGCTCCACTTTGGATTTATTTATTTGTTTTGCAACAGAGTCATTATTCTATCTTCAAATGACAACATTTAATATATTCTAGCATATTCACATAATATACTTAGAAAGTATTAAGTAAAAAAGTCATTAAATGCAGTACACTTAGAGAAATAAAAGCACTTGAATGATGAAAATGATGAAACCTTAAAAAGGCTGCCAACTTACTTCTTTAGTCAGGGACATGACTAACATATGGACTGTAAAATTACCTTTCCCATTTTAGATTCACTTTCAGAATTAGCAACATGTTAATTGTCCTGTGCAGCCACCAAATCTTTAAATATATTTATATTTTATTAATCTCTCTAATCTACCATCATTTTGACAAGTTCTTCACTGGATTTAGATACGCAACATGCATGATTATTTTTGTAACACTAGAAACAGGGCCTCTGTGGAGTCTTGTGGCTCTCTGCCAGCCACGGAGAAGCATCAGCATGCATGCCCACACGGCAACACGGAGGATTAACTGACCAGGGAAACAACTGCTAAAAGAGCACCAGAGTTGGGAAACAATTTCAACATCCTGAGACGATTGAAAATATATCAAGAGAATGTATAGTATAACATATACAGAATTTAAAGAGGCAAAACTAAATGGCAATTGATGTCAGGAAAGTGGTTATTTTGGGTTGGCGGTGACTAGGAAGAGCATGAAGGGGCTTCTGGTAAAACGTCCTATGTCTTATGAATATGTTCACTTCTTGACACTTCACTGAGCCTAACATTCATAACCAGTATCTGTATCTATGCTACACCTTAACAAGCAATTCCTTAAAATATTTTGAATATTTACTTAAGATAGCCTATAAATAGTATAGAATATAGCATCTATATTCTTTTTTAGCCCTACTTTAATCAGTAATAGCAGAGGTCCCTTAAGTTCTCTTAGGGTCTAAAATAATTTCTAGTCTACTGGTTGACTTCAACAATAATGAAAAACAGTATATATTTATAAAATACACACATACATATGTGTGTGTATACATATATATATACACATATATACACACACATATGGTACATACAACGGTACATATATATATGGTACATACAACAGATGTAATACACACACACATACACAACATGCTTCTCTTCAGTGGCTTGGGGCAAAGTTACACAAGATTTAAATCATAGATTTATGTACTCATCTGTGTAAATGGATTTCTGGGAAAGATTTTCACATTGTGTCCAATGGCTGTTTGTATATTTATACAAATTCTATTTCAAAATGCCCCTTATCCAATTAAACTATTACAACATATCCAGCATACTCCCTACAGATAACATATTAGAGATTTACCATTATGTTAACAAGAATAGATTTTGTAATGAACTAGGTATAAATCAAAATAAGTATGATAATTCAAATAATATAAAATAAAATATGCTGTACACTAAATAGAAGATGAAGTACTCTTTAGTTCATATATAAATATATTTAAATTGCCTGAAAACACCAAAATGAATTCAATTTTTTCTAGATATAATAACATTATTACAGAGTTCTGGGTTCTCACAGGATAATGGAGCCATCTAAATCCAAATCTCTCCATATATACTCAAAACTGAAACCAAACAGATCAATAGGAAGAGAAGACAAACTAACCATTCCTCATACCTACAACATTAACTAGGAGATAAGGAATGGCATGAACTTCATGTTACATGAAAATAGAGAAATAAACACCCAAATCCAGCAAGACTAGCTCCAAAGCCCACACCTAAGTGGCAAGTCAAGTCAGACACTATGAAAGGGAGGGAAATAGAGATCTAGCGATATTGGAACACAGATAAAATCACCCCCAGAAGAAGAAATTTTCACTAAGAAAAGGTTTGTGAACTGCTAGATCAGAGAGTTTCTGGAGAATCAAAAGGACAGTGCTTGAAAATGCACAGAATCAGATGTGGTAGTTTTAGGAGGGCACCATTTTGCGGGAAGGATGGGGAGGAAAGATTTACGGAAGGCTCAGGTATCTCCTGGAGGCTGATGATTATCGGAAAGAAGAAAGCAAAAGGTAGAAATTAACGGTCCTAAAGACACAAGAACAATACTCACACCTCTCACTACCAAGAAGATACTCGTTAAAAGAAACAACATTTTACTATACCAGGAGAAAAGAGTGCTCTCAAACTAAAAAACACTCAGTAAGCTACCCAAAAACTCCTTATCCTTTCCAACAAGAACTACTATTGCTAGTATAGGAAAATTTCAAAAAAAAAGCAGATAACATCTGTACAAAGTTACTATGAAAATAAAACAGACATTGAGAATCAAAATATTTCCATTTTTGATTTTGTTCCTCAACAACATGAAAGCAAACAAAAACCAAACAAAACATAACCAGATGAAAATTATAACTCAATAATCAAACCTGAATTAAATAACCTTAAATAAGCATTTAAGAACATGAAAAAAAACTTCAGATAAGTACAAAAACTCAGATAAAAAATATCTAACAAATGAATAAAATGGAAGATAATGAAACGAAAGTGACTAAATTCAGTAAAGAAAGGGAAGAAGAGAACAAAATCATCTTAGAAATAGTGATAAATTACAAAGTGGCAAGGGGGAAAGTACCCAAATGAAAATATAACAAGGGACACTGAAGAAAAGCTTGAAAAACTAAGAGGACAAAAATAAAAGAAAAATATGTGCCAAAATGAAAAAAAATGATAAGGAAGACAGGCAAAGAAGATCCAACATTCATATAGTGGGAGACTCAGAAGAAAAAAACAGCAGAACACAATATTAAAAACTGTAACTTACCAGCCTGGGCAACATGGCAAAACCCCATCTCTACAAAAATACAAAAATCAGCTGAGCATGGTGGTGTCTGCCTGTTAGTCCCAGCTACTCAGGAGGCTGGGAAGGGAGGACTGCTTGAGCCCTGAAGGTGGAGGTTGCAGTGAGCTGGACTGTATTACTGTACTCCAGCCTGGGCAAAAGAGTGAGATCCTGTCTCAAAAAAACCCACATAAACAAACAAAAAAAACCCTATAATTTAAGAAATGTTCCAGAAACAAAAGAAAGCCTGAAACCACATTTGAAAGGGCCCATGTGTATCTGTGATCTGAACCAATGAACTCTGAGACATATGCCTATAAAATAATTACAGTAATATTAAACACTTGGGCCTCCAAACAAAATGACCGGGTCACTCGCTAAAGGAAGGAAAGCAGATTCACATCAGAGTTTGACAGCAACAATGCAAGACAACAGTGGAGGGCCATTTTCAAGAAATTTCAAGAACTTTGAACCAAAATATTTTAAAATCCAGCCAAGCTGTCCTTCAAGTGTACATGTTATAGAACCTAATATGGAACTTATGTTCAAGAACTTGAGAACTCTTCTTGAGAAATCTTTTGCCACTCAAAGTGGGGTTCATGGCCCACAGCATCTATACCATTTGGGATTTTTTTAGGAGTGGGAATCTAGGCCCTGCCCAAGAGGTCCAGGTGATGAGTATGCTCATTATTGTTTGAGAACTGCTATACCGAAGAACACGTTTCATAGAACAAAGGGGAAAAGGAAAACTTTGGCAAGATGACTGATGGCAAGCAACAAAAAGATTTAAACATATCTAGAACTAAAAACATATATGTAAATGGTGAACATTCTGACAAAGTAGAAATAGTACAACTGAAATAATGAGAGCAGAAGAGAAAAGGAAGAAAGCAGAATACATTAATTGTCAAGTAGATGATACATAATAAAGGATATTATTTTAAACTGACAAACCAAACAGTAGAAATCTAAGTAAAAACAAAGGAAATTAGGATATTATAGAACATAAAACTATAGAGGTACAAAACAAACTTTCCTAAATACTGCCCCCCTACCAAGGAAAGAAACATGGTAAATATAACATAATACTAGAGGATATAACATAAAATAATATGATAAAGTTGAGACCAAACATATTCTGCATCTCAATTAATGCAAATGAGCTTAAGACACTAATCAAAAGAAAAATACCTCAAACTTTCTTGCAAAACAAAACCCAATTCTATGCTGTATACAAGAGACACTCTTAGAGTGATTCAGAAAGGCTAAAACTAAAGATATACTAAGGAAAAATTGAAATTAAGAAGATAGGGGATGCAATCCTATTATCAGACAAAGTGGAATTAAGGTCCAAAAGCATTAAAGAAATATTTTTATAACCTCAAAGATCACAATTAAAAATGAAAATGTAGCAGTTATAAATTTCTATGCACCAAATAACACAGTAACTACATTTATAAATCACAAACTACAATAGATGCTAACAGGAATACGCTATTGAATAGACTTTAACAACACTCTTAAACCAAAACAAGTGAACAAAAAGTAAGCAGTAATTTAAAAGATCTACATGTTATGTTTAATAGGATAGAGGTTATATAGGTTATATATTTCTTATATAAAACATATAGCCTATATATTATACATAATATATATTTTATATATAGTATATATAAACTATAAAGGTTTTCTATATATGCATACACATATAATAGGTATGTAGTAGTCTCCTTATTCACAGTTTCAGATACCCATGGTCAACTGCAGTCCAAAAATATCATAGTATTTTGAGAGACAGAGAAAGAGAGAGACCCCACATTCACATAACTTTTATTAAAGCAGTATTTTGAGAGAGACCCCATGTTCACATAACTTTTATTAAAGTATATTATAATGATTGTTCTACTATTGTTGTTAATATCTTACTGTGTCTAATTTATCAATTAAACTTTATCATAGGTATGTATATATAAGTAAAAACATAGTGTATACAGGGTTCAGTACTATCTATTGCTTCAGGCTTCCACTGGGAGTCTTGGAACCATCCTTTGCAGATAAGCTGGGACTAATGTGTGTATGTGTTTATGTGTGTGTGTACAAATAAAACACTACACTGATAAGAGAAGATATACCTTCTCCTTGGGCACACACAGAATATTCAAAAACCTAATCCTATGTTAGATCATAGAAAAAGTGTTGATATCAAAAGGCATGTTATGTATGTAAAAGGCCAAACTTGGGTATTCTTTTAACTAAAATCTGTGTAATATGACTAATAAACTCTAGGTAAAAAGACAAAAAATAAGTCTGTGGTCACTAGTAGAGGTATTCTAACTTTCAAGTATGTCTACATGCTATAGAGCTAATATTTCAACTATTTTGAAGACAAAACAAAATGACAGATCTTCAAGAACCAACCTACATTTTTAAGCAAACTATTTTAATTTGGAGAAATGTTTTTAACAATCTTTAAATTACACATTCTGGCTTAATCTTTATCCAAAGAATTCACCAAGATCTATGTCACCTTAATAGTGGCTTATAAATTATTCCAGCTTTTCAAATTATTTTGTGAGAATAAAGGTAAAATAAGGGATTCTCATGACTCAGATAAAATTCCCTATCTTCTAATGTCTATGGAAGAGTCTTTTCTTGCATCAACATTTTAAAATATGAAATGAAAAGCTACTATGCTGCATTTTAGGTTTCTTATTGGTATAAAAAATAAATATATAGGTCTCTAAAATAAAAATATAATGTGTGATCTCACAATTTGTCACTTACATGGTAATTAAAGCATAATCATGAGGCCGGGTGCAGTGGCTCACACCTGTAATCCCAGCACTTTGGGAGGCCGAGGTGGGCAGATCACTTCAGGTCAGGAGTTCGAGACCAGCCTGGCTAACATGGCGAAACCCCATCTCTACTAAAAAATACAAAAATTAGCCAGGCGTGGTAGTGAGCATCTGTAGTCCCAGCTACTCAGGAGGCTGAGGCAGGAGGATCACCTGAGCCCAGGGGGCAGATGTTGCAGTGAGCCGAGATCAGGCCATTGGCCACTGCACTCCAATCTGGGTGACAGAACAAGACCCTGTCTCAAAAAAAAAAAAAAAAACCCCATAATCATGAAAGAGCCAAGAGCGTTGTTACAAGCTCAGTGATGCTTCATCCAACAAACTTAAACCCTCTTCACTCAGTCACCCCGTCCATATTCCCAAGCAGCATCCTGCCAATTCATCTGCCAGCCCTATGTATGACATCAACTGTACCTTGCCAACAAGGAGAAGAGCTGAATCACAAGCAGCTAGGATGAAAGTCTCAAATATTCCCCTAAAGCTCTTAGTAATGCAAAAGGATAAAGGTCCAATAGTTAAAAGGACAGAGGACTCAGACTGTCCAAATAAAGAGGCAATAGTCGCTGATGCTTTGATAATTGCAAATGCTATGCCTTTGCTTAAACTTCTCACCTTTAATGGCTTAAAATTCTTTCCAAGGATTAGGGGAGAAAAAGCTATCATTGCTGCCTTGCCATCCTTGCTCAGTTTAGAACTAATTTTATACTAAAAATGAAAATACAGGTAGGTGTGTACATGCAGGGAGGAGTAGACAGAAAGAAATAATCTGACTAGGTCATTGGAAATCCCAGTTTTCATAAAGGAGGCTATACAACTGTGCATCCAGTATAATACTGATTCCTTAATGACTCCTACAGATGTATCTTTATTTGCAGAGATACATAAAATTCTCAAAACAAAATTATTTTAAATTGTTTTTATATCGTAATAAAATTACTGTTTGGTGTATTGTTTTATGAATTTTAACGCATGTATAGTTTCATATAACCACCACCACAATCAGGCACAGAACAGTTTCATCACCCACCAAAAATCTCTCAAGCTATAGCTTTATAGTTAGATGAAGCAAAATTAATTTTAGTTCATATTATTTTAATGCTTTTTCCCATAAAAGAGTCATGCAAAACAACAAGAGCAATCTCCCCAAAATATCTAGGAATCCCCAACCCAGAGATTCAAATACAAAGTGATACGGTAAGGTTTCAGTCTAAGTGAGGAGGGGAACTCATGTAAAGCACATGCCCTGTTCTAAAAGCAAGATTCTTTACTTGGTCATCCCTGTTCTGCATGGCACAAACATTCTCTATACTCTCTTGTCTTTCTGGCCTTTATGGCAAAGCCAGGACCTAAATCCAGCAGAAGCTCAATAATACCTCCCCTTGCTTCCAGGCATGATAGAGCCCAAGACTTCATCAAAATAGTTGGTAGACTCAAACAAGAAATGAGCTGTTAGCAGAAAAAAAATGGTAGCACATTTCAGATGATGGAAGTGAGAAGCATGTTGTCAAGTGAAACCAAGAAAGCTGACAGATACGTAAGGGTTGGGGAGAAAAGCTGATTTAGCAAAAGCAGGAATGAGAAAGGAGCCAAAAATGGGACGGTTAAGGCAATTTCATTCAAAGAACCATATCACTGAGGCTAAGCCATGCCCCTGCTTCCAAGTATCTCTCCTCGAAATAAATTATTTGAAGTAGAATTTGTAGGCCAAAAAGTATACTTATGTCACATGTAAGTTTTATGCAGCTTATTAAAAAAATACTCAAAAGCTCCCTAATCCAATGCATTTTTGTTGAGTTATTCTACTAACAGATTCTTATTTCATAGTTCCACAATTATCTATTTAAACAAGCTTTGGCCTTAGGAACAGTAAAGAAATGCATTCTTATTTTAAAAACTTTAATAAATGCACAAATAGACAGCTCCTTAGCTTTGACCCCAATCTAGTACCAGTACTATCCTTGGCAAAAAGCAGGACAAAAATATTTGTTATTCATAGGCAGCTCCTGCTTTTGCTAAATAATAGGTGAAACTGATCCAAATCCGAAATAATAAGCACACCAATCACTGTACTTCAACCTGTCATTTATTCATGATGCAAGAATTTCTCTTATTCTGAAAAGGTCAAACTGCTTTGTAAAATACCATTCAAGTCATAAATTCCAAAGTTCAATAGCATCAGAGGTCATCTTACACATGGATTCCTTTACATTGAAAATTTTGTTAATTGCCAATAGCATTCTTATTTGTACTAAACAACTAAGTGTAAAACAAATTCACTAAATTCTGCTTATGAATTAATGCTTATTTACATATACTTGTATACTTGTTTATCTGCACATTAAATATGCCTGGAAGCAAACATAAGAAACCCATCACACTGGCTGCCTCCACAGAAGGGAATTTGTTGACTGGGAGACAGTAGAGGGTTCTTATCCCTGTGTTTTTGAGCCTTTTGAGTTTTGAATCACATAAATGCATTACTACCCAGAGAATAAGTACACAAAATTTAAATAAAGAAGATAATTATTTCTGTAAGAGAATATCTTTCTAGTTTGCACATGCTGTCAGCTAATAACAAAAATGAAACTATCGAAAGACATGGGGCAGGCCACCACTGTCCACATGGAAGGTATATATGGGAAATAATGATTTCTCTAAAAATTTGATTAAATGTTACATTTTAGAAGACAAAGAGCTGAGTAGAAATGCTTGAGAATGGTTCTTTCTCCCAGTGGTTGAAATGGCCATCTGAATGCCTTCTGTTTTCAGAACTCTGTTCATGTGTATGTGAGCACATGTGTGTGCATGCAAACATGCGCGCATGAGAGAGAGAGCACGCGAGAGAGAACGGGAGACAGAAAGAGAGAGAAAGAGAGAGAGGAGGGGGTTGGAGGGACGGAGGGAGGAGCAGCCATGTCTCTGTAGAACATAATTCCCTGACTCAGACAACACTCCTGACAACACCAATACACACAGCCAAAGGGTGAAAGCCACCTCTCTGCAGAAAAGTCCTGCACCCCGACCCACTGTCCCAGTGTCCACCCGGAAATAGACAGCCAGAGTAAGGCAGTGGAGCATGACAGCTTGAGAGTCAGGATGGGAGCAACACAGCAGGCACTGCTCCTGCTCAGCAGCATGAATGTTATCCAAACCCAACAACTGTCTTAAGGAGGAGAGAACCATGTATTTAATTATAGTGCTGCAAACCAGTACAGGTCAAAGCACTACTTGTTAGCAGCCCACCAATGAGAGATGACTTGTACCAGAATGTAAATCAACTGTGTCACTAAGCACACTTAGAGCTCTGCTAACTTTTTTTCCTACATGTAGACTTTTTTTTTTTTTTTTTTTGAGACAGTCTTACTCTGTCACCCAGGCTGGAGTGCAGTGGCACAATCTCAGCTCACCGCAACCTTCGCC
This sequence comes from Hylobates moloch, assembly GCF_009828535.3. Taxonomy (NCBI): domain Eukaryota; kingdom Metazoa; phylum Chordata; class Mammalia; order Primates; family Hylobatidae; genus Hylobates; species Hylobates moloch. The sequence continues at coordinate 85,782,972 of NW_026652283.1, read as the reverse complement.
TCCCAGGTTCAAGCGATTCTCGTGCCTCAGCCTCTAGAGTAGCTGGCATTACAGGAGTGCACCACCACAGCCGGCTAATTTTTGTATTTTTAGTAGACATAGGTTTTTGCCATGTTGGCCAGGCTGGTCTCAAACTCCTGACCTCAAGTAATCAGCCTGCCTTGGTCTCCCAAAGCGCTGGGATTACAGAAGTAAACCACCATACCAAGACATTCTTTTTTTTTTTTTTTTTTTGAGTGGGGGAAGAGGTCTCGCTCTGTCACCAGGCTGGAGTGCAATGGTGCCATCTTGGCTCACTGCAACCTCTGCCTCCAGGGTTCAAGCGATTCTCCTGCCTCAGCCTCCCGAGTAGCTGGGACTACAGGCATGTGCCACCATATCCAGCTAATTTTTGTATTTTTAGTAGAGATGGGATTTCAACATGTTGGCCAGGATGGCCTCGATCTCTTGACCTCGTGATCCACCCGCTTTGGCCTCCCAAAGTGCTGGGATTACAGGCATGAGCCACAGCGCCTGGCCTCCTAGACATTCTTAAGGAAGGAAGCAGTATGTTGATTTACATTTTAGCATGAGCTCCTTATTTTACTGTGAACTACTAACAGTTCTCAAACCAGCACAGTGTGAGCCACAGTTAGAGTAGCACTGTGAGTATAAATGACAGTAAATTTTAGTAACACAGTGACAAAGACAACCGGGAGAAAAATCCTGAAAATCCAAATTCCATTAATCTCAGCTACTGTGTAAACTAGTAACTATGATATCAGTTGATAAAGGTTTTAAAGATTAAGTCTCTTTAAGTCTTCCCAAAGACTTTACAGATTATAAAACTCTCTTGAAGAGGAATGAATAAGCAGGACTTGGCACTCCAGTTTTGAAAGGCTGTTGTCCCTCATTTTAAAGCATAAAAACTATAAGATAAGTACTGACAAATGTTTGTTATCCAACTGATAAATCAACTTTCACTTGGACCATAATCACATACTTTCTAGTCTTTCGTATTTTAAAAACGCTTCTTTGGCTTAAACTCTTAAGAAGTTTCTTGGCTTAGGATACTTTGTAGATTATTTAAACATTCCTGATAAAAGTAAAACACAAAAGTAAATTTAACATTCCAAATTGTTTAAAATGCTTCTTTTAATTTGAAATTATTTCTTTAAAAAGTACCAAATACAAACTTTATATTTATTAATGATTCCAGTGATACCAACCGTGATCCCTCACTCATTAGAGCACTAGAATTCTCAATCACTCCCAGTGTGCCACTTCCTATTGCCCTTCTGCAAATCCTGCTGATTCTAGAAGCACATGAATACCCTGTGCCCTCAAAAGGATTAGCAGCAGTAGCATATTACTTTCTACACAGTCATTTGCATTTATGGACATGACCTACATTTTGAAAGAGTGTTAAAACATAAAACATTAGATCATTTTTGTTCTTAAGTTTGATCAGTGAATTCTCAAATGTATGAGAATGATGCCTCACCTCATTAATTTCCTCTCATCAGCAAAACAATACTCAAGATGAGCAGCTCCTTTTATGGTAAAAAGGAGTTCTGGGGCTCAAAGAAAGAAAAGCATAGAAGCCCTCTTCTTTTGTTCCTTTCAGCAATATGCCTAAAAATTCAATTATAAAATCTTATTTGGTGTTTGAAAGGAGCCATTTACTATATAAAACCAAAGTTTAGATTAACTGGTTTTAGGTTGTTTTGTTCTTAATTTTGAAAAAGAAAAAAAAATCTACTTTTTTCATCTTGTAAACATGTCCTAAGCCACAAAAGATTTTCTAAAGCATTTTTTCAACAAGTTTTTATACATTTTAAAATTTACCTTTTAACTTAAATAGAAAATCACTCATCTTGGTGTATAGCACTTTCAGTTTTAATAAATGCACCCAGCTGTGAAATCATCACTATAATCAAGATACAGAACAATTTCATTACTCCAAAAAAAAAAAATGCCCTCACCTCTCACCTTACTCTGAGTCCTTGGCAACCATCCTCAGTTAAGTCTTAATGTCCAAATGTAGACTAGATGTATATTACAGCAATCTCTGGGACAAATTTAATAGCAAAGAGAAGACAATGCCAAGAGCTCTACCTGTCATCTTGCTCATATGTCCTTCCTACACACTCAGTGGGTAAGAGGCTTATAGGCTGTGGAAGAGTATCATTGGTCTATCAGAGAGCTCCTCTTTCCTTGGGTTTCCTTTTCCAGCATGAAAGAATATCAACAAACTGTATTCTTTCTGCTCATATCCCACCTCCTTTTTGCTGTGAAATATTCCCTCAACCTGAGTTCCTTGTGCACCAGTGACCACATCACAGGCTTAATTATTAGCACAGATGGTGCCAATTAGTTCTGTGTGAAGTGCTGAAATAGAAAGGATAATAGAAGCATTACAAGCCTCCTAAAAATGGTCACAGCTGGGGCCCAGTGATGACAGCTTGGGGGCAACCATATCTTTACATTCTGCAGCTCACCTTCCACCTCCTGCTCCATCCACCAGAGCAGAACCATGATCTCAGGCTCAGAGTAGGCATACTTTATAAAACACACACACACACACACACACACACACACACATAACTAATATATGTCAGATAGGAAGAAATTTTCTTAGAAAGTAACCAATATTCAAAAACCTTTCTTTTCCATTCATTGTTGTTAACATCCTTAGAAATAGTCCATTTCAATAACATAACATAATGGGACTGGGAACATATTTTATTAATTAGGAGGAAATTATAGTAGTAATATTAACATCTTAACATTTGTAAGCACCCTGGAGTCTACAAACCACCCTCACATAGTTTCTAATTTAATCCAGTCTTAGCAACGTGGCACCTTGGAGGACTACAAAAGAAATTAAAGACCCTCTGAAGCTTTTAAGCTACAGACTAAAAAGGGTGGGGGGACACAAGTAACAAGACATAAGAACAATTACAACATATCAAAATAACTAGAAACATTAAGATGTGGTCAAATTTATACCATTTCACCAAACCCAAAATATATAAATGTCTATGATACTAAAAAATAATAGTTAGGCCTGGCCCTATTTTTGATATAAAATTTCAGTATAAAAAACAGCAAAGTGTTTCTAAAAGTGAAATTTGACGTAGCATACTAACACAGCATTTTGAGTTTGGGGTATTGTTAATGTGGGAAACCATTCCTAAAGAAAATGGGTTATTGAACAGGGTCTACACATTGACAAATATGAATTTAAGAACAGCATTTTAACTGAGGAAAAAAATAAGAAAAGAGGTATCAAAAATGGTACTGAAATGATCTTGCTTGTGAGTCCAGCTCTTCCAAAAGAAGGGTGAATTTATCTTCTTTGTATCTCCAGCACTGACTACAAATTCAGAAACCATTTTTTAAATGGAAATAAAACAAGTTATGTGAAAACACAGAAGGATACCTTAAAGAACAGGCTTTTTAACAACAATTACTGTGGCAGCTTTGTAATTCTGGCAGAAGAAAAAAACTGTAACGATGGCAGGCATAAAGAATTGGGATCTAACCAACAGGACTGAAGAAACGGAAAAAATGAGGTGGATTTGAGAACAATCAAGAGGAGAAGCTGAGGCAGACTCCAGCTGGTCTTTTGGACTTGAGGGTGGTTGGACCAGAGACAGGAGAGGCTAGATGCAGAGGGGGATGCAGGATGGAGAACGGCCTGCTGTCTACACACACAGGGGCAGGCGCTTCATAGACAAGAACTGTTTCAGCTTCCTCAGCCCAACGAAGAGGCTGCTCCTGGTAAGGAGAGGATTGGAAGTCAATCTCACAATAAGAAGATACAGTAAATTCAATCCGCAATCTATTCATTTTTAGAGATCACTGGAATGGCCAAGTAGAATTTATGTTAGTGAATGAAAATGAATACTGCAGTCATGACTTTGAAAGTGTTTTAAAAAATACCATTTTGGAATAAAATGTAAATGGGCTATAAAGTTTTCATCATGAACTTAGAGCCCTCCATCAGTTTCCCCATCCATTACCTCTTATCCCCCAATTCATACTCTCCACTCTCCCTAAGAAAACCTACAGTCTCTTATTTCACCCCTCCTGCTCCCTCCTGGTGCTGGAGCTGCCCCCACATTCCACTTTTTCAACAGGTCCCCTGCCACACAGAGCCACCTCAAATGTATTCCCATTAGATTTGAGACTGCTCAACACACAACTCAATATTGCAAAGAACAGGGGTTTCTCATGTGTTGCAAGTCTATTTTCAACTTTCTAAAGCAACACTTGCTTTCCTACCTAGAAAAAAAAATGAAACCAAACATGCTTTTTTATCTCCCCATTAAAATAGGAAGTCAGAGAAAGAGGGTCAGTTTGACTCTGGATCAGTTCAGGCATCTGAAAGGAAAGTTAACTGTCACGCAAGAATGAGGTTAGCAAGCAGGTCCCAGAGGAGGGTGACGCACCTAGCAGGTCTGTTGTTGAGAGTGGGAAGCACAGGCTGGGGTGCAGTAGGAGATAGCAGAGGGAGCAGGTAATTGAAAGAAGGTCTTGAAAGCACGAAATGAGAGGAGACAAGAGCAATAGTCCTCAAAGATGAATAACCCAAATCAGTTTTTTGTTTGTGGATATCTGAAGTATTTACATTTGAATATGGATACATATGATGTTCTGTGATTTCACTTTAAAGAAAATAATGATGCCAGACTTTGAAATTATGGCTTAAGAGTACAGAGAAGCTGTTGAATTTTCTAATTCTTACCTCCTTTCAGACAATTGTTTTCTGAAAACAACTCTATTCTGAGTGTAAAACGATCTCTTGCAGAGGTGTGAGACTTGCCTTTTCCTAAACTTTCTTAGGCAAGAAACAGGTTAGGTTACCCACTGTAAGACCTTAAAAAATTGCAATGTAATCTGCAAAAACTGGATGTTAACTAAGTCATATTTAAACAGATTATGCATTAACCATCAATTCCAAGGGCATTGGGTTTTTCAACAAAACAAGTATTTCCCATTACTTGACAAACTTAAAATCCTAATTTAGCACTCCCAAGGAACAGAAGCCCATTTAGATGACACAGTTGGGGCCAATAATTCCTTCGTTAATCAAAACAGCTAAAATGAAGAATCATACAAAATGCATATATTCATTTTGTTTTAGCAAACATTTAAATGTACACTAATTTGCAAATCTTTTGCTGTAGAGCTAGGGCCCTTCCTCTGAGAAGGATCCGGTGATGGACTGTCTCACTCTCTGCCATGCCTAAATAACACCTATAAGACAATGTCTAAGATGCCCAGGTTTGTTTTCTTTAAAGGAGAGTGAAAAAGACACTTGTGAAGCAATGTAAAAACAGAATCTGGCTGTCCATATTCTGATGATTTTTCCCTAATCTTTTATAATTGTCTCGTCTTTATTCAATCTGATAGCAATTTGTCTTTATGAAGTCTTTCCAAACGTTTTCATAGAAATGATGGCTCTATTTTAGCACACACTTTTCATCATTCTCCATTCCATTTCATTAAATTATGCCAATTACAGTAACAAGAATACCACACATAAACAGATTTGGGAACAAAATGCCTCCTGGTGAGCCATAAACTCAGTGAGTGGACATCTTCCCCATCATCCTCACACCAATGCCCACTCAGCAGGCCGACAGAGCCTGCACTAGTCAGGGCACTGTTAGGAGGGAATGGAGGGAGCTGGGTTAACAGGGGAAGGAGGTGAAGAAAGAGGCCTCCTATTGCACTGAAATGTGTCTCTTGCATAATTCTGTCTGTGAGTATTCCTGAAGCCAGGGATGTATCTTAGTAATGCCTAGCATATTTTAGCACATAATAAATATGTATTCAATGTAAGCATTTGATTTGACTCTCTAATTATTCCCACAACATTAGGAGAACACAGAGCAATGTTTTATCCAGATAAAAGCTAAAGGGCCCATGGAAAGACTAGTAAATTCCAAGATTATCACAGGAATAAAGGAAACAAGAGGAAGAAAAAAAACCCAGTTCCATAATTCTATTCAAAAGCACCCTAATCCAAAAATAAAAAGCCAACCCAACTCATGCTCAACAATGGGAAATGGTGACCAGATTAATAACTTAGTTGGTTGTGGGCTCCTTCGTAGGCTAAGTTTTAAACTGAATTCTCAGAACTTAATCAAACCTTTCAATTAGGTGAAGAGACTTCTATGAGAACAGATTGTTTTTCAGAAACAATGACAATAAGAGCTAACAAAACTAAACACTTAATCTTGCCAGGCACTGTACTAAACATACTGCATGCATTTATTCATTTAATCCTCCTAAGTTTGTAGAAGTAGCTACTCATTCGAAGACACAGAGCTAGTCAGTGGTGTAGCCAGGATTTGAACCCAGAACCCATGCTCTCAACCACTATACCATACTGCTCAATATAGTTTGCCTTTTCTTATAAATGATATAATTTTAATATTTTACCTAAGGGTTTTCTTAGTATACTTCTCAAAGGTACATTATCAAAGTCCTTATAAATTATAAATTAATTCTTAATTGGCACTATATGTTCACTGAATAAAAAAACTATATATGACTCATTCATTCATTAATAAACATTTAACAAGCAGTTACTTAATCACTTGAAAACACAGAGTTAAAGTAACTCTACTGAGTTACTTTATGAAGCTTCTCAGTTACTGAGGCTTCATCATATGCTGTCCTTGCTCATGCTCTCAGGATGCTCGATCTGGTAGCGGAGCCACATGATTGTCACACAGTTTTAGTAAATGATAACAGTGACTTTCACGAAGGGTCCTAGGTTATCCAAGGATGGAATGGAAGCCAGGGGAAGTGAAGGGGAAGGAGACTGACAAACATCTGGCATTCGACTAACGCATTTCTTCTGTAAGCCGTGGACATCCATGTGAGGGCCACAGCGGAAGAGAAATATGATCAGAGTTTCATTTAGGAATAACCACTCCAGCAGTAGAGAGGATGGGCCAAAGGAGGGAAAGCAGGAAAGCCAGAAGGCTAGTGAAGATCTGCTGTAAAAGTTTAGGTGAGAGCTCCTGAACTGTATGCTTTAAATGAGGGAATTGTATGGTATGTGAATTATGCTCAACACAGCTGTTTTAAAAAGTATGTCTAGATGAGAAATGGTGAGAACATGAACTCAGTAACAAGGGAGAGAGCCGGAACAAATATTCAGAAGTCAGAATCAGCAAGTCTTGATGAGGGATGAATGAGAGGGAGGGAGGGCTAGGCTGAGGCGTGGAAGTAAGATCAGCAGAGAGAAGAAAACAGCCATGCCACAGATAGAAGGTACGTAAGAGAGGGAGATAAACATGTAAGCAGCAAACTGTAACACAGACGGAACCAATGCAATGTTATGATGGAGAGCCTAGCCCATGACAACAAATCCAGAGCTGATAAAGACATATGAACTAATTGCTGAAAGAGGAATTCATTAACAACGGTGGTGCTATAAACTGTTATCAATTTTCCACTTCCTCCTCTGCATCAAACATGGTGCCTGACACTTCTTGTGTACACTACCAATGTCTCCATTTTATATTCAAGGAAACTGAGACTCAAAGATTAAAAGGAAATGCTGGGATTCTAATTCAGTTACCACCAGACTTTGACACCCCAAGCTACCTCTATGCTGTGACACTGCCTGCTTACACAAATAATTATGAAAATGATAACAAAGATAACGAAAGTTTCATTCTGATACTAAGCTAGTTAGAACTGCAGCTCACATCCCCTGTGCCTTGATCAACTACTCAGCCCTGTGTTTGGCATTTCACATATACAACCTCATCTATGCCTCGCCTTGTGAGAGTGGTAACAAGACCTGCAAATCAGTAAGCACCTGCTCAATACCAGACACATAATCAGAGTTATACATGTGTTATTTCTACTCTTTAGAGCACTCATGCAAGGGAGGCTGCACTGGCCTCACTCTGCAGTCAAGGAAATGGGCTCACAAGAAAAGGTGATACACTAAGAGGCAGTATAGGAATAGAATCCACATTTGTATAGTTTCGAATATCTATAATCTCTCTCTCTTCTCTCCCTCTGTTTCTCTCTCTCCCTCTCTCTCAGTTGAGAGACAGGAAGAACACGTGTCACAAAATGTTCAAAATCAGTGAATCCTGATAAAGAATATATAGGAATTATCTGTATAATGCTTCCAACTTTCAAATCTGAAACTAGGAAAATAAAGCCTGTGAGTCAGGGTACAAAAGAACCTGGAAAGGCTCAGTTCATTCTCAGAGGATACTTCTGGTATTACAGATAAGACTCAATTCTGCTTCTTTTCTTTTCTATTTTTCTGAGACAGAGTCTCGCTCTGTCGCCCAGGCTGGAGTGCAGTGGCACGATCTCAGCTCACTGCAAGCTCTGCCTCCCGGATTCACGACATTCTCCTGCTTCAGCCTCCCAGTAGCTGGGACTACAGGCGCCCGCCACAGCGCCTGCTAATTTTTTGTATTTTTAGTAGAGACGAGGTTTCACCGTGTTAGCCAGGATGGTCTTAATCTCCTGACCTCGTGATCGCCAGCTTCGGCCTTCCAAAGTGCTGGGATTACAGACGTGAGCTACTGCGCCCGGCCTCAACTCTGCTTCTAAGCAGCTGCTGGCAGAGGGAGAGGGGGGGCCACATGAAAACTTATTTTTTTAAAAGAAACTGCAATTAAATGATATTTTTTAAACCACCAATTAAATATGTATGGTACAGGCAGGCTTGGTAGTCACCAGGCCCTAAACATTAGAAATGCAGTGTAACTTCTGGGGTGAGTAGTTAACTCATTTTCACCTTAGAAAAAGAACCAATTTTAGTAGGTAAATTGTTAGTAATTCAACATGTTTGATAGGTACATCTTGCCAAGTGTAGAATTAAAACTGTCAATTCGTTTAGAATTAAAACTGTCAATTCGTTTAGAATTAAAACTGTCATTACTAAAATGAAGTATTATCTAAGATTTAATATTTGGAAGATACCAGGCCATTTCTATTTTTTAGAAATTGGAGACATATGTAATTCTGCAGGTAAAGTAGTAATCTTTTGCTAAAAATTACATCAAAAAAGTGAACTAAGTTTGCCTCAAAAGGAAGGATGATAATTACTTTAGGGAAATTATTTGAATATTGATTTAATCTTGAGGGCTGAACTTTATGACACTGCCAGTATTTATTTTTAACCCACAAAAAAAATGGCATTTTCATATGTTTTCATCTATTACATTGGTAGGCTATTCTCTGGTTCAGTCTACAAAAATTTCTTTATTTTGCAAATGAAAGTAGTGTTCAAGTGTCATCAATTTTTAAAGGCAACACTAGATGGCAGTAAATACACAAAAGTTGTGACAGAAATGACATCAGAATACAGTAGTGATCATTTTTGTCTTTACTCAGTTTTATCTGTACTAAATCAAGCTTTTAAAAAAATGAAGAATCAGGGCTGGGTGTAGTGGTTCACACCTGTAATCCCAGCACTATGGGAGGCCAAGGCAGGCAGATCACTTGAGGTCAGAAGCTCGAGATCAGCCTGGCCAACATGGTGAAACCCCGTCTCTACTAAAAATACAAATATTAGCCAAGCGTGGTGGTGTGCACCTGTAATCCCAGCTACTCAGGAGGCTGAGCCATGAGAATTGCTTGAACCCAGGAGGCAGAGGATGCAGTGAGCCAAGATCGTGCCACTGCACTCCAGCCTAGGTGACAGAGCAAGACTCTGTCTGAAATTAAAAAAAAAAAAAAAAAAAAGAATCAGAAACCTGCATAAAAAATAAAGTGACCTGGCTTTGGAAATGTGATCCAGAAAAGCAATAGAAACTATCAATTCATCCAATTTTAAATATTGAGAACATTAACACTCAATATCAACTTTACAAAATTGTTACATTTTCTAAGTCGTGTTTGTTCTGTTAACAAATTCTAATCATGTAAATGTATCTAGATATTTATTTGGTTAATTAATTTGGAGAAAAAAGCATCTTAAATTGCTTTTTCCATCAAGACATTAAAAATTTATGAGAATTTTTATATATTTATAGATTATGGCATTTTTTGAGTTAGTAAAATTTCTGCTCTTATAGGGGCCATGAATAAACATATGAAAGTATAGCATGCTATTAATTTAATATGCTACTAGCAAAACTTTTTAAAATCAATAAGAACATTATGTAGACTCCAGTAAAAAATTCTATTTTAAAGTTAATTTTAAGATTTAATTTCCTTATTTGAAAAGATTCTCAGACAAAAGAGAAAAATCTTATAAACAGAAACATGTTAATTGACCCAATGATGGTATTTTTCTTTTTTTTAATTTTTTTAGACAGAGTCTCGCTCTGTTGCCCAGGCTGGAGTGCAGTGGCGCAATCTCGGCTCACCACAACCTCTGCCTCAAGCAATTCCCCTGCCTCAGCCTCCCGAGTAGCTGGGATTACAGGCACGCACCATCACGCCCGACTAATTTTTGTATTTTTAGTACAGACGGGGTTTCACCATGTTGACCAGGCTGGTCTCAAACTCCTGACCTCAGGTGATCTGCCCACCTTGGCCTCCCAAAGTGCTGAGATTACAGGCATGAGCCACTGCGCCCGGCCCCACTGATAGTTTTGATGAACATTCTGTAACATTCTTTTTTTCCAGCTTTATAGAGATATAACTGACAAATAAAAATTGAAATATATTTAAGTTATACAACATATTTTGAAAAATGTATATCCTGTGAAATGATTAGCAAAATTAATCTAATTATCACATCTATCACCTCACATAGTTACCTTGTAAAATTCAGAATTAGAATTTCAAATGATTTTACAAACTTAATGGTAACAAACCAAAAATTTGTATTTTCTATTCTATTTGTAAATGTTACACTTTTTGGATTCATTACAAGACCAGATGGCATTGAGCTGAGGTCTCAGCAACACTAGGATAGAATTGGTAAATTTCTAATTTTTTGGCTATTTCAAACAGCTTGAGCTTGGTTTTGTCCTGACACACAAAATTTTCTATTGAGAAACCAAAGCTAGGGCCCTCTCAAATGTATGAAAGTCAATAAGGTATAAACAAAACAGATATTCAAATACACACTGCGGCAGAAAGAGAGGACCCATCTGTGCCAATACAATCCAACTTCTGATCAATAGTTAACATTTTAAAATATCATAAAATAAATAGCCATAGCTTACTGCAAGTACATTGACATAAATACACACTGAAACAGCCAAAACAATCTTGAAAAAGAAGAACAAAGTTAGTAGTCTCACACCTCCTGATTTCAAAACATACTACAAAGCTATGGAAATCAAGAGTATGGTACTGGCATAAAAACAGAAACACCGACCAATGGAATAAAGAGCCCATAAATAAACTCTGCATGTACAGTCAAATGATTTTGCAAACTTTGCATATACAATCAAATGATTTTCAACAAGGGTGCCAAGACCACTCATTAGGGAAAAGACAATCTTTTCAACAAATGGTGCTGGGAAAACTGGACATCCACATGCAAAAGAAATACAAGTTATAAAAACAACCAAATGAAAATTATAGAACTGAAAAATGCAGTCATAGAAATTTTTTTAAAACAACACCTCAGTATATGGGCTCAATAGTAGTGTGGACATATAGAAGATGTTGAAACAGTGAACTTGAAAATACATCAACAGAATTCACCTAATGTGAATAACAGAAAACAGGCTGACAAAAATTGAACAGCGCCTTAGGGACCTGTGGGAAAATACAAAAGACCCAAGATTCATATGAAAATCCCAGGAGAAGAGAGAGAATGGGGCTGAAAGAGTACTTGAAGAAATAATGGCTATAAAGTTCGTTAATTTGGTTAAAGACACAAACCCACAGATCTAAGAAGCTGAGCATGCCCCAAATGGAATAAACCCCCAAAAAGCTACACTAAGACCCATTATGATTAAACTTTCAAAAATTAAAGACAAAGGGAAAAAAATCTTAAAAGCAGCCAGAGAAAAAAGGACCCATTAACTACAGGTGAACACCAATTGGAATGATATCTCATCTGAAACCATTGAGACTAGAAGGAAATACCAAAATGTTTTTCATATGCTGAAAGAAAAAGACTATCATCCATGAATTCTATGTCCAGCAAAACTATACTTAAGAATGAAAGAGAAAAAAAGTTTTCAGATGAAGAAAAAAGAGAATTTGTTGCTAGCAGACTGACCCTTTAAAAATTGGCTAACAAAAGTTATCACAACAGAAAGGAAACTGCATTTGTTTCTCAGGGTTGCCAGAACAAAGTTATCACAAACTATTATAGATGGCTTAAAACAGCAGGACTGTATTGTCTCACAGTCTGGAGGCTAGAAGTCCAACACCAACATGTTGGCAGGGCTATGATCCCCCTGAAACCTGTAGGGAGCCTTCTTTGATGTTTCCTGGATTCTTCCTAGCCTTCCTTGATGCTTCTTACTTTGCCAGTTTAGACAATGACAATTAAAACAGCTGTTTTTACACAATGTGAAGAGACAATAAATAAATAAATAAGAGGAGGCATAATGGTTAGAACCTAGAGGGTAACAGGCAAGTATCCCTAGAATGTGCAGATTAAGTGAATCTGTGAGGATTAGACTAGCAAAACCATCCTGTAACACATGAGACTAGCCACCTGCAGAACAGTATTTATAGGCCAGTAAGTCTCCCGAATTAAGTAAGAACCAGGCCCTCAATATGTGATTAAGGTATCACTAAATACAAAAGAAAGCAGTAGGCTAATCAATGGTGATATATTGAGCCAGCCAGAAATCTAGAGAAAGTGAAGGCAAAAATCAAGATGTAGACTGTAATGAGCTCATCCAGCATTGCTCAGAAGCTAGCGATGGACACCAAGAGCTGGCTCATGAGAGAGCTCTGCTCTGTGTGGAGGTAGGGATGGTTTTCAGGTTTTCTACATATTTCAGGATATTACACCACTCTCGCTCTTGTTCTAAATTTACCAAGAAATCTTCTAATAACCAATCCACCTTCACTTTAACATCCACTGTTATGGTATTGGTAAAGTATCTTTTTATTGTAAATTAACCACCTGGCTTTCTGGTCAATCCCCTGTAAGTTTCATGAGTTTTAAGTTTCAGTCAGTCCCAAAAGCCTTTAATTAACTAAGTATACTGGCAAAGACAAATTTTTAGATCTGTGAAGTTAAGTGCCATATTCTAAATCAAGAAGACGCACTACAAGCCTAGCCAGCTGGTCTCTCCCTGTCAAAGGTAACTCTGTCTTGTTTTCTCACTTCCACAGGTCATAAATCAGCCTTGCAAATAGCTCTCCAAAATTCTATTCAACTTACAAAATTCAAAATAGATCTACTTGTATCTGTCAGGGCCATTCTCTTTTCCCTCCCACTCACTGCTGTCTAAAATCATTCTCCAAAATGCATATTCCACATATAGCATCTATCATGAACACAGATTTCTACCAAATACAATAAGAGCCAAAAAGAGCAAAGCAGAATATATTTCTTTAGCCAACACTGGAAATGTGCAAGTTCATGATTTCCTTTCCTCTGGTCAGCCCTGAGTCCTAAGGCCTTAAGTATATGAAACACCATTCAGGATCCTCCTAAGTTCTGCTTTTATAGAGTTCCATAACTGTTCTGTTTTTAAAATATCTAAAAATGAAAGGTGGTCACAATATTCTTGACAACTATAATTACAAGCAACAAAAAAATTCCTACAAATTATTCCATTTACATTTGGTTAGTGCTTAATTTCCAAAATGTTACAGGGATCCATATTCTGAAACATGATAAAAGAAAAACCTAAAAAGAGCACAGACAGCCTACTTGGGCTTTGCATGTGAAATTATCTATCGTCCTACAAATTACATTTTGAAGTTTGAGAGTGTTTCACAATGAATTTCACACCTGTAGCAAATGAGACTTAAGTCATTATCAAAAAGTGTTTTTAGGATTTGCTTAAGAAAGTAGAACTGTCTTTTCTCTAAAATAGAGAACTGTCTTTTCTCTAAAAATACATATTAAATGTATAGAATTTGATTTCGAATAGGATTTTTTTTTTAAGGGACAGTGTCTCGCTCTGTTGCCCAGCCAGGCTGGAGTGCCATGGTGCCATCATAGCTCACTGTAACCTTGAACTCTAGGGCTCAGTCAATCCTCCTGCCTCAGCCTCCCAAATAGCTAGGACTACAAGAAAGAACCAACACATCAGGTATCAAATTACATCAGGTAATTTTAAAATTTTTTGTGGAGACAGGGTCTTATGTTACCCAGGTCTTGAACTCCTGGCCTTATGTCATCCTTCTGCCTTGGCCTGGGTGCTGGGATTACAGACGTGAGCCATGGCACCTGACCCTCAGATAGGATTTACCTACTTAGAGCTGGGCAGGCCAGCACAATAGTGGAAAAGTCACTTCCCGTTTGCATTATGGTGACAGTTTTTCATACTTGGGCAATAACCATGAATACACAGCCTGAATCCTCATGTCTTCTATTACTTGAACCATTTTTGCTTTCTTACCAGGAAATCCATATTGTTCAATTGTCAGTCATGGATAGCCCGAGACAGCACTGCTTTGGAATAGAGAAACGTGATATGGATATTGCTTAAAAGAAATTTAAATCTTTACTTACCTCCACTGCTACTACAATCAAAATGAGGTCTGCTTTTGATTCTGGAAAGACTGAATTCACTTGTGGTGACATTCCAATCAGCGCACAGTTAGTGACCACAGATATAACACTCATCGTTTCAAAAGCCAACTAAAAGAAAAAAGAATGGAAATTAAAAATTGCAATGACTGCTTCCATATTTCCTCATCCTTTTTCATGTTATCTAAAAATCAAGGAAAATGTCTTACCCTAGTTCTAAACATTCCAAGTACATTTTAAATTTTTTTCTCTGTCATGGTATGATTTTTTTAGCTGAAAAAAAGCCATACTGTTAGGCAGTATTTTAGATACTTTTGGCATGAATATCTCAAAGCAGTATGTTCTATCTTCCTAATTGGAGGCAGCCCTGGACCTGAATTGGGAATACTGTTAAAGTTACTCTACTCACATCTAAGGGGAATCTAAAGTAGGGCTGCCAGGGAAAAATGTTTCACATTAAAAAACAGGTAAGATTTCAAACAGAACTTATGTTGTGAAGCCATCCTTCTACTTTGACATCACACACCACATCTGACTCAGCTATAACCAGCTTTATAATCAAAGCATCAGTGATAAATGGTGATCCTTTCCTAGCATCATTTAGCAAATCAAATGTAGAACTTCAGAAAAATATAGATGCTAGGCCCCACTGAGACCTACTAGACAAACTGGTCCAGCATCCCCTGAAGGAGACTTTGGTGCATACTGCCAAGGATGGATGGAGAAATGTTGTGACCATTGCTCTTTCTTTCTTTAATATAAAGCATATGGTGATCACTACTTAATAATTTACCCATTAATTCTAAGAAACACAAGTATTATTAGAAACATTAATTTTAAAAGAAGCAAAACAAAAGATGACTGAATCCAAACTTAATATGAATACATCTTGTCCCATGGAGAACTTCTGCCATCTTACAATTTAGAAATCTTTGTGTAGTCTGATTATTTTTCCACAGTTTTCTTCATAAGAAATCTAAGACTGTCTTTAGTGTAAAATTTCTATTTATTTACTTTTGATTATATTCACATGGCTTAAAAATCAAAAATTCTAAGTACATAGTGAAGAGTGTCTTGTTCCCTTGTCCCCTTTTCTTCCACTTCCCAGCTCCCATTCTCCATAGAAGACAACCACTATTTGCAATTTCTTATGTATTCTTCCAGACACTTTGTATGCAAAATAAGCAAACTTGAATATATACACTCTTTCCTACTCCCTTTTCAGCATACTACATACTGTCAGGCCCCTTGCTTTGGTCATTTAAAGTGTCTTGAGGGACTTTCTGTGTCAATACTAAGAGCTCCCTCATTCTTTGCCACACTGCTTCAGCATTTTATTACATGGATGTATCAGAATTTATGTAACCATTTTCTTATTGGTGGACATTTAGTTGCTATTACAAACAATGCTACAATTGGTGATCTTATAAGTACATCATTTAACAAATGTAGAATCAGGCTAAATTCTGGAAAGTGAAATGGCTGAGTCAAAGGGGACATGCATTTGTAATTTTGATAGATAATACGAAGCTGCACTCCATGGGTTGACCAGCTCATGCTTCCACCAGCAGCGTATGACAGTGCCTGGCCTCCTGAACTTGCAATATGTTTGTAACTAAACTTTCAGGTTTTTTTTTAAATCATCTATATTGAGTTATAATTTACATACAATAAACTGCATGCATTTAAGGTATATACCTCATTACATTTTGATAGGTGTATTTACCTGTGAAACCACCACCACCACAAACAAGACACAGGACCATTTCCATTTCCCCCAAGAGATTCCTCATGACCTTGCAATTGAGCCCTCTCTTTACACCTGGGTCCAAACAAAATATGATCTGCTTTTTGTCAATATAGATTTGTTTGCATATTCCAAAACCAGATATAACCAAAACCATACAGTATAAATTCTTTTGCATCTGCTTCTTTCACTCAGCATAATGATTCAGTGATTGATCCACGTTTTATGTATCACTATTTCATTCCTTTTTTATTGAGCAGTGTTCCATTTTATAAATATGTCAAAATTTTTGTTATCCGTTTACCTACTGGTGGCAAGTTGGGTTGTTTCCAGTTTGGGGTTACTGTGAATAAAGTTGCTATGAACATTCCTGTGCAGTCTTTGTATGAACATATCCATTCATTTCTTCTGGTTATCTATTAATATTTCTCCCTTCAGTTCAAGTTTTTTTCCCCACATATTTTGAAACTCTGTTCTTTGGTACATATACATTTAAGATTGGTATGTCTTCCTGGTAATTTGACACTTTTATCATCATAGAATGGTCCTCTCTGGCAATTTTTGCTCAGATGTCTACTTTATCTGATACTAATATAGTCATTCCTTCTTTCTTTTGATTAATATTTCCATATATATCTCTTTCTATTCTTTTACTTTCAACCTACCTAAATCATATTTGACTTGAGATTCTTAGTGACAGCATATACTTCAGTCATGTGTTTTAATCCACTCTCCTAATCTCTGTCTTTAATTGTTGTCTGACCATTTACAGGTAATGTAGTTATTGATATGTTAGGATGTACGGCTGGTCATCTCCTTGTTTTCTGTTTGTTCCCTGTTTTTCATTTCTCTGCTTTCTTTTTCCTGTCTTACTGTGGTTTACTTGAACATTTTTTTTAGAATTCCATTTTGGTTTATCTATAATGTTCCTGAGTATATCTTTTGTGTAACGTTTTTAGTGGTTGTTCTAGGTATTATATATCCGTAACTTATCACATTCTACTTGTGTCATCATTTATCAGTTTGAGTGAAGCACAGAAACCTTACCTCCCTCTACCATCCTTTATTTGTAATATACTTGTCTTGATATAGGGGAAAGAATCAGACAGTGTATCTTGTCTACATAGGTTGCGTGTAGCAGCTCAGGCCTGTAATCCTAACACTTTGGAAGGCCAAGGTGGTAGGATCATTTGAGGCCAGAAGTTTAAGACCAAACTGGTCAACATAGTGGGAGCCCATGTCTACAAAAAATAAAAAAATAAAAAATTTTTTTCTACATATATTTAGAATCACTGGACAGTATTATAAGTTTTGCTTCAACCATCAAACATAACATAGAAAACTCAGTAAGAGAAGAAAAGTCTATTTTGTTTACTAATATTTTTGGTTACCATGTTTTTTCTTCCACAGGTTCCCAGATTTCTTCTTTTATAATTCCTTAGTTAAGAGAACTTCCTATAGCTATTCTCTTAGGATAGGTCTACTGGCAACAAATTCTCTTAGTTTGCCTGCATCTGAAAGTGTCTTGCTTTTTCCTTCATTTCTGAAAAACATTATCTCTGGATATACATATATATGTATGTATGTATATATATATGTGTGTATTTTATATATATACACACACTTTTTTTTTTTTTTTTTGAGACGGAGCTTTGCTCTTGTCACCCAGGCTGGAGTGGAATGGCACAATCTCAGCTCACTGCAACCTCTGCCTCCCAGGTTCAAGCAATTCTCCTGCCTCAGCCTCTCAAGTAGCTGGGATTACAAGCAACCGCAATCACACCCAGCTAATTTTTGTATTTTTGGTAGAGATGGGGTTTCACCATGTTGGTCAGGCTAGTCTCAAACTTCTGACCTCAGGTGATCCACCTGCCTCAGCCTCCCAAAGTGCTGGGATTACAGGCATGAGCTGCTGCACCCGGCCAGGATTCTATATTGACAACACTTTAAGGACCTGAAAAATATTTTGCCACTTTCTTCTGGCCTCCATAGCTTCCAATAAGAAATTGGCTGTCATTCTACTTGTTCTTCCCCTATAGGTAAGATGTTATTTCCCTTTTGATGCTCTTGAAATGCCGTCTTAACTTTCAAGTGTTTATGATGTGTGTTGGCAAGGATTTCTTTGGTTTATCTTGTTTGGGGTTCACAATGCTTCTTGAATCTGCAGTTTTGGGTCTCTTGCCACATTTAAAAAGTTCTTAGCCGTTATTTATTCAAGTACTTTTTGGGCCCCTCCCTCTTTCTTCTCTCCTTCTGTAACTCCAGTGACATGAATGTTAGCTCTTTTTTATACCCACACAGGTCCCTGAGGTTATGTTTGTGCTTACAGAATATTTTCTCTCTGTTGTTCAGACTGGATAATTTCTTTTTTTTTTTTTTTTTTTTTTTTTTTTGAGATGGAGTCTCACACTGTTGCTCGGGCTGGAGTGCAGTGGCGTGATCCAGCTCACTTCAGCCTCTGCCTCCCAGGTTCAAGCGATTCTCCTGCCTCAGCCTCCCAAGTAGCTGGGATTATAAGTACCCGCCACCATGCCCAGCTAATTTTTTGTATTTTTAGTAGAGATGGGGTTTCACCATGTTGGCCAGGCTGGTCTCGAACTCCTGACCTCGTGATCTGCCTGCCTTGGCCTCCCAAAGTGCTGGGATTATAGGCATGAGCCACAGCACCCAGCTGATAATTTCTTTTATTCTATTTTCCAGTTTCTGATTCTTTCCTCTATCCCTTCCATTCTGCTGTTGCACTCATTCAGTGAGCTTTGTATTTCAATTATGGTATTTGTCACTTCTAAAATATCAATGTGATTCTCTTTTATATTTTCCATCTCTTTGCTGAGACATCCTAATTCTGTTTTTTCATTTGTTTCAGATATGGTCATAATTACTCATTGAAACTTTTATATAAGGCTGTTTTAAAATCTCTGTCCAATATTTCCAACCTGTGTCATCTTGGTAGTGGCATCTGCTGACTGTCTTTTCTCATTAAGCTTGATTTCTTCCTGGTTCTTTCTATGATGAGTGATTTTTTTTTTTTTTTTTTGAGATGGAGTGACGCTCTGTCACCCAGGCTGGAGTGTAACGGTATGGTCTCAGCTCACTGCAACCTCTGCCTCTCGGGTTCAAGTGATTCTTCTGCCTCAGCCTCCTGAGTAGCTGGGATTATAGGCACCCAGCAGCATGCCCGGCTAATTTTTGTATTTTTAGTAGAGACGGGGCTTCACCATGTTGGCCAGGCTGGTCTCGAACTCCTGACCTCAGGTAATCCGCCTGCCTCAACCTCCCAAAGTGCTGGGATTACAGGTGTAAGCCACCACACCCGGTCTGATCAGTGATTTTTTAAACAGAAACCTGGACATGTTAGGAGAGATAAGATTCTAAATCTTATTTAAACCTTCTGTTTTAGTTGATTTCTCTAACACCATTCCAGCAAGGGAAGAGGAGATAACGCCTTATTACTACCAGGTAGAGGTAGAAGTCCAGGTTCCCCATGTAGAAACCACTGGCATCCAGGGGGGATTCCTCATTATTGCTGGACAAGGATGGGTGCTCTGGCTTCCCACTAGACCTCTACTGATTCTTCCTTCAGGGAGAGAAGGACAGGTGCCTCATATATGTTCCCATGTGGCCTCCACTGTGCAGGGTTGTGGTGAAACTCCTTATATTCCACTAGGCTTCCTCTGAGACCACCCCAGGACTAGAAAACTAGACTAGCAGAAACTAAAAAAGGAGTCTCATTACTACCAGATAGGAGCAGAAGTCTAGGCTCCCCATGTGGCTTCCACTGACACTGTAGCATGGAGGGTCTCATTAATACTGGCTGAAATGAAGTCTCAGCTGGCTACTTTCCCAGAAGATTGTCAGAGTTTCACATCTAAAAGGGGTCTTAGAAATTATATTTATCTCCCCTAACCCCCAATTTTAAAAACAAGAAAAGTGAAGCTAGACAAAGTTAATGGTTATCTAAGGCCACACAGCTAGTTTGTAGCAAAACAAACAAATTCAGTTTTCTGAAATCTCTCTGTAGGGCTTACTTTTTTATTTTTTTCCCCTGTCATAACACCTCATATTTTTATTTTTTAAAGGAATAATTTTTTTCTCAATTACCTGCCACACACCAATATTGGCTGAAGGTTCTGAGAATGGACGTTTGAAGACCCTGCACATTTTTAAGGCATCTGAATTGACTTCAGTGAAGTTATTTAACACAGCAAAGGCAGCTGCTAATGGGTAAACACAGGAGAAAAGGCTCACATAACCAAACTGCAGGAATAACTCCAAGTAATCATCAAAGGTGCCCTGAAAATATAAACAAGCATGCATTATTTTAATATCATATAATAGGAATATCCTTTTGCAATACTATTCAAAGCTGTGGCCTCTAACTATTCAAAAAAACCTCAAAGAGTTTCCCCACCACACACCAGTGTTTCTCCAACTTCTGACACCCTCAGGCTTCATGATCATCCCACACATATGCAATAATAATTTCAGTTTAAGAAAAGTATTCATCACAATGTTTTAAAGCAATCATAGGCATTAATATTTTTAAATTAATAAACATTATTATTATTGCATCTCTGAACCAGTCTTTCACTAAGATATGCATATTAGGCTCAGTATTAGTGTAAGTCAGAGTCCACTTCCAGTTAGTTTTTCTTATTTTATATTTTACTAAATAGAAAATCTCAAACACAACAATAGGGTATTGGGAATGGCAAAAGGTGCTTCTTCCAGATGTTCTGGATATCTGAATCAAGTATGAACCCACAGATTCTGAGTCTCACTGGCTATTTTTGAGGTTCACCAGAAAGTACCACTAAACACATAAACCTCAGAACTGGCAGGTTAAATGCTCGGCTTGGGATTCAAGGGTAAGCAGTTTCTAAGTAACTTGGTAGGTTGCATTTGGCTCTAGATGGTATGTTCTCATGTTGTGTTGCAGCATCTAGTTATGGTTCTTAAATATACCCAGTGACATTGCATCAATCTCTTTCTCTGAAGGATGAAGAAATCAAGAGTTGGGAAAAGAGTAAAAATCTTAGCAATCAAGCCATTTTTACTACATTCAGTCTTAAGAAATCCTGATACCCTATGCTCAGCGTTCAAAATTGCACTGTTTCAGGCTGTAAAGATCAAGCCTATGCAGAGATGTGCAGGCAGTTTTTCTCAGGTGTGCTATTGGGAAGCCTCTGAAAATCATGCAAAGGCCTTCTTGGAGTTATTAGTGTATAGCACCAGGGGAGCCCCTTCCAAACACAGCAGCGTGCTCCACACTCTGTGTTTCCGCACACTCTGTGTTTCCATCTCTCGGGGTGATTCTGAGTGATGATAGGTACACGTTAACATTGTATCAGTACCTTTTACACTTCTGAGTGCTTTTGAGCCAATAAATTTAGCAAACCAGGGACATAATCCAATAGCAAGAAGGAAAAAAATGAAAATTTAACAAAGAAAACACATACACACACTAAGAATATATTAACCAAGATACAATCTACCCTATTCTCTCTTTCTGTTGGACCATGCTATCAACACTCAGCTGAGAAGTTTTAAACTGATAAAATGTTATTTACTAAAAACACAGAACAAACATAACACACAATGGTGAGAAGATAAAAAAATCAGAAATAAGATAAAGATTCCTGTGATAATTACTTCTATTCAAATTGTATTGAACATACCAGTAAGCCTAGTAGATAATAAAAAGCGTAAAAACTGAAGGAAGAAAGAAAAATGGTCATTATTTATAGCTCAAATTACTGTCTATGCAGAAAATCCAACAAAATCTATAGAAAATGTTTTGGAAATAACAGGAGAGTTCAGCAAAATTGTAGGTAAAAGATATAAAAATTAACAGCATTCCCATACGCCAGCAACAAACAATTAGAAATTGTATTTTTAAAGAGATACTATTTATAAAAAGGAAAAGGGAAGTTTCAAAAGTATTGACCCACAGATAATTTATTCATTATAAAATGAAGAAAAAAAAAAAAAACACTGTGCAATCTGCCTTTTCCCAAGCCAACCAAATGATCAAACAAGGTGACCCCACAAAATGGGCAACCAGACGTCAACACCTCCTGATGGGGTACAATGGTGGTATACTTCCAAAATCATTTCACTCAAATCTTATGAGAAATAAGATCAAACAACAGATTTACAAAGGCCAATTCCTTGAAAAACGGAAAGGAGGTTGCTCTAGAGCTGTAGTTTTCAAGCTTTTTTGGTCTTAAGAGCCCTAAACTCTTAAAAATTATTGAGGACATTAAAGACATTTTGTTTGGCCAGGCGCAGTGGCTCACGCCTGTAATTCCAGCACTTTGGGAGGTCGAGGCGGGTGGATCACGAGGTCAGGAGATTGAGACCATCCTGGCTAATATGGTGAAAACCCGTCTCTACTAAAAATACAAAAAATTAGCCAAGCGTGGTGGCGGGCACCTGTAGTCCCAGCTACTCGGGAGGCTGAGGCAGGAGAATGGTGTCAACCTGGGAGGCAGAGCTTGCAGTGAGCCGAGATCGCACCACTGCACTCCAGCCTGGGCGACAGAGCAAGACTCTGTCTCAAAAAAAAAAAAAAAAGACGTTTTGTTTATGTGAGTTTATCTAGTTGATGCTTTGATGCTTACCATATTATTAATTAAAACTGAGAAATTAGGCCAGGCATGTTGGCTCATCCCAATACTTTGGGAGGCCAAGGTGGGAGAACTGCTTAAATCTAGGAGTTCATGACCAGCCTGGGCAACACAGTGAGAGCCCATCTCTACAAAAAATACAAAAATAAGCCAGGCATGATGGTGCATGCCTGTAGTCCCAGCTACTCAGGAGGCTGAGTTAGAAAGATCACTTGAGCCTGGGAGGTTGAGGTTGCAGTGAGCCACTATTGCTACCACTGCCCTCCAACCTGGGTGACAAAGTGAGACCCTGTCGCACCAGAAAAAAAAAAAAGCTGAGAAATTTTAAAGATCTTCCATTAATCCATTTAAATAATAACATATTAACATAAATGTCTTTTGAAAAATAATTACATTTCAAAAAATGTTGATGCAGACTGGCACTTTTTACATTTTTGGCAAACCTCTGTAATGTATCATTTAGTAGAAGGCAGTTCATTTACTGTGCAGCAATATGATGTTCTACTTGGAATAGACATCACGAAAATTCAGCCTCACCCAGCTATGGAGTTGGATATGAGTGGGCAGTTCACAGGAAAAGGACAGCAGAGGACAGTGAAGATCTAGGAAGCAACACAGCCTTAGTCCTGGGCTGGCGGAATAGCAGTTAGGAGACCCAGGGGATTACCATGGGTGGGAATATTACAGAGAATTTCTTTTTATATATTGACTCTATCCTGCATTTTCTAAGTTTTCTACAGTGAGTGAGAAAGTATTACTTTTATAGTAATGTTTTTAAAGTTTCGGCCAAATTGCTTTTTCCCAAAGCTTGGCAACATTATTTTAGACTCACATATAACAGTCGGGATGAGCTTACAGAAAATACAATTCTAAATTCATTGATTTCAATTAGGAGAAAAATGAACCCAGAAGAAAGGATTCATGCATAGGAAACAATCATCTAGAATAAATGTGATCCAAAAGTATCCCCGCCTCCAAATAGATGGAGAGAACTGAAATGGCAAATATCCAACGTCACTCCAGTGGAGACAGTGAAAAAGAAACCTGTAAGAGATCAGGAGTGGGAAATGGCCAGATCATGCAGAACCCTGCAGGCCCAAAAAGGAGTGGCACTGTAAACCCTGGAATTCAGTCACAGACCCAGAGCCTGAGAGAGAAATCAATAAATTATTTCCTTTACTTCACATCAGAGAGCCTGTGGTGTATAACAGAAAGATTCTGAATTGGGAAGGCAAAGTCTTGAACCTTCTTTCTGATTTAGTCACCAAATAATTAACAACATAGAGCTTCATTCGCTTATTTTTGACATGGGAATAGCCATGCCTCCCTCACCTTCCTTCATAAAGGTTTTGTCAGATACCTTGAAATGTCAAAAGAGGTAAGATCTGAGATTTTGGCAGTGTCACATCACTGGCATACAGTTCTTAGATAAATTAGAATTGCTCAGATGAGGACTATACTAAAAACCATTCATTGAGCCAGGGGCAAAGCAGGAGAAACCCATCTTGAGAAGATTATGAATCGTGTTTTGGGTACTTCAGGAGATAATGTTGTTTGCCCAAACAATTTCAGAGAAAAAGAACAGCTCAAAGCAGATTCTAACTGATTATAGAAAGAGAAGTAGGAAACTGGAGACAACAATATGGAGAATTATTGCAGAAAACTGTGTGGGGAAGGAAAGACAGGACAAAAACAGCAGAAGATGTGAAGAGTTTGCTTAGTTCAAAATAGGCAAGTTGCTGACTTGGTGGAGCAGTTAGAAGGAAAAGAAGTAGATACAAGAGTACCAGGTGATGGCTGGTGACAGGAGGCCTCCAAAGATGAAGGGGGGTGGAATGAGAGTACAGGGGATGGACTGCTGGTGCAGTTTCTATAAGACAGTGAAAAAAGGAAAAGAAATGTGGCCAAGAACACCACCCTCAAGCATAGGCAAGGAAAGGATCCTAACATAATGGGAACTTTTATCCCATAGTAAAATGACGTAATTTAACTTTTATCCCATAGTAAGCTAGCACTCAGCCAATCCAGAAAGGACAGCTCCACACTTGTGCCCACGTGCTCTTTCTCTTTAATTCTTCCTCTGTGAGACAGAGTAGGTGTGTGTCTTTTCCCTATGCTTCATATATAAATATAAACAATGTTACTGTTCAAAGTTTACTATGTGTTTATACTTTGAATAATCTCCCTCAAACACAGCAATGATAGAAGGGGCTAGGATCTGTATCCTATGGGGAGGAGAACCAAGAGCACCCTCTCCCCTGAGTGTAACTGGAACCAGGCTTGCTGAGCAAAACCGGGGGTTGGGACAATGCTCCCTGCCCTTCAAAGGAGGCTTTAAAAAAGCCACAACTGCTGCCTGTTAACTACAACTATGTCAACAACATGCCACCTACTGGCTCTGTGACCAGATCTATAAAATCCTCATCAACACCACAAGATGGGAGCTCTGGGCTACAAACACCTGGTTCTGGATGAGGGGCTTGGAGGCTCAGTGGGGGCAACTGCAAAAAATAAGGCAGAAGTGAGCACAGAGAAAAGGACAAAGTCCTACTCAACATGAACATAAAAATTCCTAAGCACATGAGAAAAATTATGAAAGTCAGTCAAGACACTCAAAAATCAGGAAATAAACTCATTCAAGACGAAAAACAAGACTATGAAAGTTTCACAATAATGGGCTCTCAGTAAATGACCCACTGAAGGATCTATTTCACCAGAAAGAATACTATAGCAACAAGGAAGGTGCAGGATGTTAAGAAACAATGGCCTAAAAAAAATGTGAAATATAGAAACAGTGAATGTAGTCAGAGCTCAATAAAAGTTGGTTGAACACATAGATTTTATGAGCTAGACCTTTCAAATATTAAAAGTGTAAATCTCTAATGATCTGCTTATAGTTCCTAAAAATAATTCAGAAAGTCTCTGTCTTAAAGGAACTGTTTTATAGTTACACAATAGCACCAATGTAAACTAAAATTCAATCTTCAGATTGGCATTCCATTGTTCATCAATGGGCCTCTATCTTTTGCTTGTGCAGCCATCATTTTCCAGGAGTTTGAAGTGTCAAGAGCGAGCAACGCTGCTGCCTCTTCAGGGACCATCTCTCCCGTTCTGTCATCTCTGGGGCAACTATTTCTACCCTGCTCTCCGCAAAGCAAAGCAGTCATGTAATTCTCCAAATTCGCACTTTGGTGTCATTAGGAGTAACTTTAGATTTCAGACAGCAGTGCTTCAATGCACAGTTCTATCCTTTTCACTTTAAAGTGGTTCATGATGAGGAAACTGACTGGAAAGCACTTCTAGAATGGTCATATCTGAAATCATGAATGTATAACATTTGTTGAACTCGGTGCATGGCTATTATTCACTTTCAGTAAATGTTTAATTCAGCAATATTCCAGCTTACCAAATAAGTTCCCATTTCCTTTTCCAGGATGACTTGTTCATATAATGCAGCATCAATGTCTGCCTTTAAAGCCTGCACCTTCCTCTTCACCCGCACACCATGCTTCCTTTGGAGCCAATAAGGAAGAAAAGATTCCATAATTTGGTTGAGGATCTGGGAAGTAATCAGGAGAGTGGCCAAGCTCTAAAGAGAAGCACACAAATCATATTTTGGGAATACAGCTTAATAAAACTATAGCATTTATATAAATTATATATATAAAGTATATATAAATTAAACTATAGTATTTATAGCATAAATACAATTATGCAACAAATAAAATGGAATCTTCAATAAATAGCATACTATTGTGTTATAAAAACCAGTATTAGAAAAGCTAGGTGTTAGAATGGTGTTTCTAATTTATGGCTTTTCACATGAAAGACCAAGATTAAAAGATAAATAAGATTATAATACAAATAATGTTATAATAAGAAACAAACTGGTCAAACAGTCCCAACACAAGGAAATAATAAATGTTTCAGAGGATGGATACGTTAACTACCCTGACCTGATTGCGATACATTTTATGTATTAAAACATCACCAAGTACTTCATGAATATGTACAATTATTTGTCAATTCTAAAACTTTAAAAAAAGAATCATTACAAAAATGAATTAACTTGCAATTGTGTTCTTTGACATTTCATCCTGACTGCAACATATAAATCTAAATGATGTTGCCACCTCTGGAAAAAAACAGTTTGGCTAAATTCTTTTTTAAAGAATTTAAATTATACCACTAATACATACCCTCTCACTACAAAAAAAAAAAAAAAACAGAAAAAAAAATAATCCACATATTTACAGTCAACTGATTTTCTATAAAGGCACTAAGAATGTATATTGAGGCAGGGTGCAGTGGCTCATGCCTGTAATCCCAGTACTTTGAGAGGCCAAGGCGGGCAGATCACCTGAGATGGAAAGTTTGAGGCTGGGCACGGTGGCTCACACCTGTAATCCCAGCACTTTGGGAGGCCAAGGCGGGCAGATTATGAGGTCAGGAGATCGAGACCATCCTGGCTAACACAGTGAAATCCCGTCTCTACTAAAAATACAAAAAATTAGCCGGGCATGGTGGCACGTGCCTGTAGTCCCAGCTACTCCGGAGGCTGAGGCAGGAGAATGGCATGAACCCGGGAGGCAGAGCTTGCAGTGAGCCAAGATCGCGCCACTGCACTCCAGCCTGGGCGGCAGAGCAAGGCTCCGTCTCAAACAAAACAAAAAAAAAAAAAAGAAGTTTGAGACCAGCCTGGCCAACATGGTGAAACCCCGTCTCTACTAAAAATACAAAAATTAGCCAGGGGTGGTGGCGCACATCTGTAATCCCAGCTACTTGGGAGGCTGAGGTATGAGAAATGCTTGAACCTGGGAGGTAGAGGCTGCAGTGAGCCAAGGTTGGGCTACTGCACTCCAGCCTGGGCAACAGAGTGAGACTCCATCTAAAAAAAAAAAAAAAAAGAAGAATGTATATTGGAGGGAAAAACACCCTCTTCAATAAACGGTGCTGGGAAAACCAGGTATCTATATGCAGAAGAATGAAACTAGACCTCTCTCTATCACCACAGACAAAAGTCAACTCAAAATGGATTAAAGACCTAAACATAAGACCTGAAACTATAAAACTACTAGAAGAAAACATAGGGGAAATACTATAGGACATTGGTCTAAGCAAAGATTTTATAGCTAGGACCTCAAAAGCACAGGCAACAAAACCAAAAATAGACAACTGTGACTCTATTAAAGAAAAAAGTTTCTGCACAGCAAAGGAAACAACACAGTGAAGACACAATCTGTTGAATGGGAGAAAAGATCTGCAAACTATTCACCTGACAAGAAACTAATACCTAGAATACCAGAATATACAAGGAACTCAAACAATAGCAAAAATACAAATAATCCCATTACAAAGTAGGCAAAAGACATGAATAGACATTTCTCTAAAGAAGACACTTAAATAGCCACAGGTATATGAAAAAATACTCAACACCACTCATCATCAGGGAAATGCAAATCAAAGCCACAATGAGATATTATCCTACTCCAAATAGAATTGCTATTATTAAAAAGACCCAAAAAATCCAGATGCTGACAAGAATGTGCAACAAAGGGAACTCTTATACACTGTTGTTGGTGGAAATGGAAATTAATACAGACACTATAGAAAAGAGTATGGAGAGAGGTTTTTTTTTTTTTTTTTGAGACATCTAAAAAAAAAACTGAAAATAGAACAACCATAGAATCCAGCATTCCGACTACTGGGTATTTATCCAAAGGAAAAGAAATTAGCATATCAAAGGGACACCTGCACCCCCATGTTTACTGCAGCACTATTCGTAACAATAAAGAAACAGAATCAATCTCAGTGTCTATCAACAGATAAATAGATAAGGAAAATGTGGTATATATACACAATGGAATACTAGTTGGCCATAAAAAAGACTGAAATTCTGTCAATTGCAGCAACACGGATGGAACTGGAGGTCATTATGTTAAGTGAAATAAGCTGGGCACAGAAAGACAAATATCACAGGCTCTCACTCAAATGTGGGAGCTAAAAAAGTTGATCTCATAGAGATAGAGTGGGACGACAGTTACCAGAGACTGGGTGGGTGTGTGTTGGGGAGAGGAGGATAAAGAGAAGTTGATCAGCAGGTATAAACATACAATTAGAGAGAAGAAATAAGTTCTAATATATGAGAGCAGAGTAGGGTGATTATAGTTAACAATAATGTATTGTATGCTCCTAACATATAGAAATGATAAACACTCGAGATGATAGATACTCTAAATACCTTGATTGATCATTACACATTTTTTTTTTGAGACAAGGTCTCACTTTGCAGTGCGGTGGCGTGATCACAGTTCACTGCAGCCTGGAGCTCCCAGGCTCAGGCGATCCTCCCACCTCAGCCTCCCAGGTAGCTGGGACTACAGGCATGTGCCACCACACCCAGCTAATTTTTTGTATATTTGGTAGAGACAGGATTTTGCCATGTTGCCCAGGTTGGTCTTGAATTCCTGGGCTCAAGCAATCTGCCTGCCTCAGCCTCCTAAAGTGCTGGGATTACAGGCATGAGCCATTATGCCCGGCCTTCATTACACATTTTATGAATGTAACAAAACAGCATATGTACCCCATAAAAACGTACAACTATGTATGTATTATTTTAAAAAAAAGAAAATAGAAAAAAAGAGCCACCCATAATTAAACAACCATGACAAAACCACTGCTATTTCTTGGGATATTTCTTTCCAATCATATATAAAAATAAAACTATAATTATCCTATATGGATACAACTTTGTTTACTGCTTTTCTCACTTAGTATGTTTGAGCATTTTCCCGTAACATTAAAAATTCTTTTTTACTTGGCCTGTACACTGCTATTAAGTATTACTCCCAATTTTTGCTATTATAATGCTGGTGCTTGGATATCTATGTAGATGAATCTTTGCTCCTCTCTGAAGATTTACTAGGGATGAGTTAAGGTTCTTGGCAAAGCTATCAAGAGAGCTGGTTTCCAGAGATGTGTCAATCTCCACTTTTCTCAGATAGATATGAGTGTTTCCATCACACCCCACCTTTGCTGGTATTACAACTGTTTTTTTAAGTGGTCCTCCTCCATTCCCCTATCTTCTGCTAAGTAAAGGAGACTCTCTAAAGCAGAAGAAATGAGAAGTCACATCCGACTAATACACTATTACATGGGACCACTATTACATGTATATCCAACTCATCAATTCCAAATGTATTACTTTAAACTTCCTCTATTTTGAAAAATAATTTTTAACAAGTGGAGTCTAGGCTTTGAGACTGCTCACCAACAATCTCAGAATATTAAAACTGGGAAAAAACAGCCATTTACTTATAACTGGTTCAAATATAAAAAGGAGAATTTAGAAATCAGTAATTTGTTCTTAATTTATTATTCATTGGTATTATGTGATCCAGAAATGACAACACACCAAAATAAATGTCAGACACTTTAGAAAAGATACAGCACTGCATAGGATCCACTGGTCTCTAAAGTTTAACAACTTATTAATTTAAAAATTAAATTTGCGAGACCTAAGGTTACACCAATCATCCCCACCCAAGGCACACAAAACAGTTCAGTTAATGAATACTACATTTTTGCTGTTAGAGTTGCTTACAAGCTTTGAGGTGAACTATATAATTGATTTTACTGCCCTATACTTAATTTTTCAGGTTGGTTAGGTTCAACTCATTTCAGTTGAGCATAATACACAATGCAATTCCTAATAATTTTTTATTTAGAATTTGGTTTAAAAATATACAAAATTTAAAAGATTTTATTTGTAAAAATAATTTGAAGCCAATTACAGCATCTAAAGATAGAAAACCACCTCTATGACCTAAAAAATTGGTATTTTTCTGTTATTTATACTCACCTGGCGCAAAAGCTTCATATCTTTCAGGACAAAGGCAATGTAGAAGAGTGAGGCAAAGCAATTGAGAAAGTTGAACTGCCAAAAAAAAAAAGAAAAAAGGTAAGTGTTAAACACTGCTTTAGAGTACTTTATTACAACTGTAATGTAGCATTTAAAAATGTAATGAGAGACTTCCAGTCTGAATGAAATGGCAAAGACTTTCTTCTCCCCATGTCTCCTTATTAAATAAACTCTGGAAATAACAAACAAGGCAACCAAAGGAGAACTCTGAAAGGTGCTTAAAGGAAGATGAGATGGTTTAGGACCCCAGAGCTGAAGGAACAGCACAGCACGTGCACACCTGAAGTTCCCCCACCCAACAGAAGGAGGAGACCAAGACTGGCATTTCCCAATCCCAGCCTACCAACCCAGGTAGCCCAAGTAGGCTCATTCCTCCCACATTTGAATAGGAATCCTGCCAGTGCCAGGGGAGCCCTGCTAAATTGGCAAGGGGAAATCAATCAGGATCCCCCCCAATAACAATAAGTTTCCTGGGGAAGTGCTCTTCTTCCTTGCTGGCCCTGAGACTCCCCTGCTCCACAGAGAGATCCCAGGATGGCCAGGCAGCACTGGCAAGAAGGACCCCATCACAGCAAGCCCATGCCTGGAAACCTCATCAAAAGTATGTGGGGCAGCTGGGTGGCACTGGCAAGGGGGATCCTGCCACAAGGGCCTGATATAAGAGGCCTCTTCATGCCTATGTACCTGAGATTCTCTCTATCGCAGAGAGACAGCAGGTAACTGGGAAGCTATAACAACCAGTCCAGCCTGGGAAGCATCTTTGTCACCATAAGCATGAACTCCCTCGCCCTGCCAGATACACAGAAGCAGGCTGGGCGAAGGGGAGTACCAATCAAGGGGATCCTGCCACAAAAAGTGCCATCTCTTCCAGGAGTTCCCTGCTCAAGAACCTATGGCTTACGCCCTGCACCAATGGGTTTCCTTTCTGCCTCCCAGACCCCATGCTGACTACTTCCAACCCAGCAGCATCACTTAGACAAAGGCTGCTTATGTGTACAGGTGTGAGTGCTTAATTACTGCGGAGATGGGGAGTTGTTCTAGAAAGTAAGCAGTAAGATCAGTATGGCCACAGGACAGGGGTGCTAAGTTAGAGCGGAAGTTGAAAAGCAAAAGCCTGGGAAGGTTAAGAAACACCATCCCCTTAAGATTAAAAAGGAAGAGAGGCCTAAGAAACACCGTGGAGGAAGAAGACTTTAACCAATGGCTTTTTTTTTTTTTTACAAGGCAGTTACCTAACTGTATCTGGCATCATCAGAGAATAATAAAGTCTCACAAATAACTGAATTCTTTAAGACAAACGGAATGTTTTTACCTCTGAGGGAAAAAACTCCTCCTGTTATAACCTTTTTGAATGAACTTTTTAATGTATCCCATGTTCCTTTACTTTCTTACACAGAGAGCACAGAACAGAACTTTCTAGCTGATTTAGCACCAACATTGTAAGTATCAGCCATTTCACGGTGTGAAGGAGGCCTTCGAAGCCTTTTGGATATGTAGGGCTACTTTTCCCTTTCCTAATGCCCAGTTGTTGAATTCTTATCCCTTATGACAGGTTTTCATTTCCTTACCTGTTCTTTCTCTGTAGGTTTGCCTACTTCCAGATATCTAAACACCCTCATCATGGTGGTTTCTGATTTTTTAAGGACCGAAAAAACAGATAGATAAACTTCTTAGAATGATTTCTACGGCTAGAGCAGAGATTCTAAAAGAGGGCCTGGATCCTTCTCTTGGGAGTGAAGTACACGGACTGTGTTAAATCAATTCCAGTTGAAAGTTCAGATGATTCTTCAGGTAACTTTCTTGATTCTCACTTATGTTACAGATGACTGAGGTAAACCCCTGATAAATGAGGTGTCTTCAAGCCAGTACTTCTTTATTATTTATAATAATGGTAGAAAGAGGCACGACATGTCAGCTTCTACACAAACAGCAAGCAGGTTACATACTGCTTTCTCTCTGTCTCTTTCCTCCCACCTGTCAAAACATGCTGGGAACCTTTTGAACTTTGGAAATTTAACAAAAAAAAAATTTTTAATGTAATGTTCCATCATTAAACAGGTTGTGGTAACAGAAAGGATTGCTGAATGGCAAAACATTCAAAGAAATCACCAAAAGGAAAAGAATAGAAACATGTCTAAAAAGTGGGTTAGTTTTGTTGTTATTGTTGTTTTTGTTTTTTGAGACAGGGTCTCGCTCTGTCACCCAGGCCGGAATGCAGTGGTGCAATCTTGGCTCACTGTAACCTCCACCTCCTGGGTTCAAGCGATTCTCCTGCCTCAGTCACCCCAGTAGCTGGGATTAGAGGTGCCACCATACCCGGTGAATTTTTTTTGTATTTTATGGTAGAGACAGGTTTTCACTGTGGTAGCCAGGCTGGTCTCAAACTCCTGGGCTCAAGTGATCCACCTGCCTCAAGCTTCCCAAAGTGCTGGGATTACAGGCGTGTGCTACCGTGTCTGGCCCATTAGTGTTCTTTCTTTTCTTTTTTTTTTTTTTTTTTTTTTTGAGACAGAGTCGCGCTCTGTCACCCAAGCTGGAGTGCAATGGTGCCATCTTGGCTCACTGCAACCTCCACCTCCTAAGTTCAAGCGATTCTCCTGCCTCAGCTTCCCGAGTAGCTGGGATTATAGGCCTGCGCCATCATACCCAGCTAATTTTTCTATTTTTAGTAGAGACAGGGTTTCACCATGTTGGCTAGGCTGGTCTCAAACTCTTGATCCACCAGCATAGGCCTCCCAAAGTGCTGGGATTACAGGTATGAACCACCCCACCCGGCCTAGTTTTTAAATAACTGGAAATTGGCTATAATACTAACTCCTATATTTTGAAGTCTTACATCACATGCACATTTGTAATAAGGCTACCGAACACAGAGGTACGCATGTTTATTAATCAATCCTTGCCTATTTGCACAAAATATATTGATAGATTAGAAGCAACTCTTCATATTTGTATTCCTATATATTATGTAGTATATATCAGCTTCATAAAATGGATTTGTATATAAACGCTGTACTTACCACTAAAACTTTCAGAATTAGATGGTTCTGATAGGCAGATTCCAATCTGTGATTCTCTAAAACATTAAAACACACGGGTAACTTCTCAGTAAGAAAACAATACGAAAGCACTGTTATGAGGTAAAGTGAGTTGCACGGAGGGCGGAGATGCCCAACATCAGAGCCTCAGTCAGTAAATGTCCTAGGCTGTCAATCACAGCTATGCCTTACCACCAAGAGCATCAAACAAGAACACATTTTTCAGGGTACTGCAATAGCACTGTAGTCTGAAATTATTTTTTAAATTACTGCTACAAAGAAATTTGGCAAGTGCTGGCAAACAATCCTACAGACAGCCACCCAAAGACCCTGTATAAGAAGTAATAGTGAAAACTAATAGTAACCTCTAAAGAAGAGAGCAATAAATAAAGTTTTCTGCAAATAAAGTTCTGTAAGTAAAATTTCATGTGGCTTACAAGGGTTAACTTGAAAGGAAACTCAAATTTCTATCTTCATCTAGAAAAGGTAACACTGCATAGATCCCAAAATAGCAAGATAAAATGACAAAAAGGAAGACTCTGAAGAGAAGTGTCATCTTACACAGAGTGTTGGACTGACCTGGATTTGAACACCAACTCAGCTACTCAGCCACTGCCTAACCTTGGGTAAGTTACTTAACCTCCAGATACTCAGCCTTATTCCCTCAAAACAAGGCTGACCATCTTCCTCCCAGGGTCACTCTCAGGATCAGAAATAATATAAAACTTTAGCCTAGTATTAGCACAAGGAAAGTACTTGATAAATGACAGCTGATATTGTTATACAACTAATAAAAATAATTTAAAATATCTTTTTTTTTTTTTGAGACGGAGTCTTGCTCTGTCGCCCAGGCTAGAGTGCAGCACGATCTCGGCTCACTACAACCTCTGCCTCCCGGATTCAAGTGATTCTCCTGCCTCAGCCTCCTGAGTAGCTGGGACTACAGGCGCGTGCCACCACGCCCGGCTAATTTTTTCCATTTTTAGTAGAGACGGGGTTTCACCATATTGGCCAGGCTGGTCTCGAACTCTTGAACTTGTGATCTGCCCACCTTGGCCTCCCAAAGTGCTGGGATTCCAGGCGTGAGCCACCACGTCCAGCCCCTAAAACATCTTTATGGCCCAAAAAGTTAAGGCTTTGACTTATTCCTAGGGAATAATATAGCGAATTTGTTCATTGGTTTGAATGAATAAATAAATTAAAGGGTGAATGGCCTATCAAGACCATTTTCAACTTATAACCAAGTTCCTTTTTTACCACAGATACATCCATAAACACCTGCCTTCAATGAGCTCAACAGCAGTCCTCAGTGCCTCACACCAACTAGACACTCCATTTTAGAAAACTTGTCATAGTTGATTCAGCTGAGTATCATGAAGACATTTTTTTTTCTTTCTTCTGTGGCTCTAGCCAGTGAAACAATTTCAATCTATTTTACCCTCAGCATGAAACACAATGTTACAGTATTAGGAGCACAAGCTTTGGACAGATAGGTCTGAATTAGTCTAGCTCCACTATTTGCTGTCTGAACCTCATTAAGCATCAGTTATCTTTATCCATAAAAGGGTGAAATAACTTCTACTTCACGGTACCCTTAAGAAGGTGATGGTGAGATACTGTGAATAAAGTGCTTAGCAGGGCACCTAGAACATAGTAATTAACACTCAATAAATGAGCGTTACGATAACCATGGCATGGAGATCATCAGTGTTCACAAAGCTGATAAATTTTTCCTTATGTCTCTATAATGAGCCAAGAGCAACATCTATTGTCTCTGCAAGGTAGCAGCTATGTGAATCCCATGATCTAGGCAACGTTTCTTACAGGCAAGTAAGACGTGAATATAAAGCCTCAAGTCTTACCCCATGAAGTTAAAAACTCGGCAGCATATCGATAGAGACGATTCATGATCTCAATCACAATGGCATAGATGATGCTGGGCACATACAACAGGACACTGGTCCACTCAGACTCGCTGTTCTCATGTAGACCCAAGGCCCAAACCTCCATGTCGAAGTAAATCATCATGACATACAGTGAGAAATAGAGACAGAGGCACACGAATGGCAGGGAGACCAAGTAAATGCGCAACTGTCTCTTGTAGCTGGGGTACAGAGGCTCCTCCTTCCCAGTGATGGAATTGATACCCAAGACACCATGAAATCCCGGCCGGGGCTCCTCAAACTTTCTCTTCATGAGCAATGTCCCCCACCTGTAGGTCATGTTGGCACAGCCACGCTTCCACACTTCCAGAATCACCGTGGACCAGATCAGGTTGAACGAGGCAAAGATCACATACTTGTCATAGTCTTCCCACACAAACAAGTAGTAAGGTAACCCAATGACAGCCATGGGGATTAATGCAAAAGTGAAATATTCCAAAAATCCAAAGTACAGAGCAATTGTTTCCCCGAAGTATCCACGAATACTGTCTATAGTGGAAAGAAAGAAAGAACATAAGTATAGACTACCAAACACTTTAAAAAATCATTTCAAATGATTTTTCATTTTTTAGTTAAGTGGGGATTATTCATTTTTTAGTTAAGTGGGGATCATTTAACCCTCACTTCCCAATCAGTGTGTGGTGGTAGATCCATCTTCCATGCAGTATAAAGACCCTGCTTGTCTGCATGGCAGGTCCAACATTTCCCCCAGGTTAGGGGCCAGGCCTTAGCTGCGGGGGCTGCTCTGCCAGGTGCCTGGACTCTGTTTCCCCTCACCTGATGGATACCTTTTTCCCAAAGGAAAACTCATCTTGTACCTTACCCAAAATCTCCAAGGTCCTAATTTAAGTTCAGCCATGGGCACTGAACATTAATTTGGGGGTTTAATTTATGCTCCCCACTTTTCTCCCACTTAGTGTTATAAATGTTCTTTTCGACGAAGACTCCCCATCCACAAAATTCTGCTCTTCCCTACCCAAAGACATAAACTTTCATCAATGTGTCATGGCAGAGTTTTCAATACACTAAAGAAAAATTATTCAGAAGCACAAAACAGGATTCTACACATGAACTTCCAGAAGAGCCATGGAACACATTTATCAACACTTTCATATATGCACTGGGCAGAAGAAGGTCCAAGCAACATGACTGCTAATGTTCTGTGAACTCGACACAAGCTAACCGACTCTAGAGAGGTCACCAACACTGCATCCTTTGCCAGCCTCATCCAAATGGGGAGTGCTTGGATCATAAGAGCATCCTGTACCAGGACCAGGGTAGGAAGCAGGGGGTGAGAGGAAGTGTGGCAGTTGGCATTATTATTTCTTAGTTAATAACACACAGTTAACATATTTTTCTTAAGATAATTTGAGCAGTCTATAAAATTGAGTTAGAATGAACTGAGATAGGCTATTTTCTCCTATCCTTAATTCTTCCCCCTAACCCAGGGGCAAATGAAAACAGTAGGTATGATGTCACCTTAAATTTAAATCAGGTTAAAGAACATCCGATCATTTCTTTTTAAAAGATGCTCATGACACTTGGCTCCACAGCAGATGACTTTCCCCTTTCAATCTCAAGGAGCCTCAAGATCCACCTATGTCCCAGATGCTATCACCAGTCTCAGTCCCCAGCGAACCCAAATCCACTACCACCCCATGCCTAGCCTTCACCATCGACTTACTTTCTCCCCTTACTTTCTAAGAAGTAGCTAACAGAAGCCGGGAGCAGTGGCTCACACCTGTAATCCCAGCACTTTGGGAGGCCAAGGTGGGCGAATCACCTGAGGTCAGGAGTTCGAGACCAACCTGGCCAACACAGGGAGACCCCGTCTCTACCAAAAATACAAAAATTAGCCAGACATGGTGGTGTGTACCTGTAGTCCCAGCTACTTAGGAGGCTGAGGCAGGAAAATCACTTGAACCTGGGAAGTGGAGATTGCAGTGAGCTGAGATCACGCCACTGCACTCCAGCATGGGCCACAGAGCGAGACTCCCTCTCAAAAAAAAAAAAAAAAAAAGAAGTAGCTAACAGATACAGTCACTTTACAAATCCTAGAGGCAATACTCAAATTTCCTGCCACTTAAATGCCAAAACAAAGTTAAACATTGTAAGTGTAACATAAAATGACTATTGTATGACCTGGAATTAACAAAAACAAAACTTTTCCTTTCAGAGAACATAAACAAAATTCAAAATGTAATTTCAGAGTTTGATCTTAAAATAATTTTTGTTTGGTAAAACATTACATAACAGTTGTTTTCAGAAATAGAAAACAGAAAGAAAATTATTTTAGAAGGATACCATTAAACAAAACCAAAAGGAAAATGTCCTTTAAAGAAAAAAAAAATGATAGTAATGCAAAGGTGAAATCTACCAGCTTAAAAAACATAACCAGACTAAAATATTTGAACATCCATATTGACAAAATTTTAAATAATGTCCAGCACATACCAAATAAATTAATAATTATTCTTATAATTATATTCAAAGAAAATTGACAGATCCAGTAATGCATGCCAAGGTAATTACAAATCACCTCAGAAGATGTTTGGCCTGCTAGTTGCCTTAAGTGTGGCATTGCTTGGTTCATTCTAAGTAACTGGCTCCTCAAAAATAGAAATTTTCAAATACAAAACAGTCATTCATAGTCAAACTAAATTCTTATTAAAACTTGTCTGAGGCTGGGCACGGTGGCTCACACCTGTAATCCCAGCACTTTGGGAGGCCAAGGCAGGTGGATCACCTAAGGTCAGGAGTTCGAAACTAGCCTGGCCAACATGGTGAAACCCCATCTCTACCAAAAATACAAAAAATTAGCCAGGCATGGTGGCACATGCCTGTAATCCCAGCTACATGGGAGGCTGAGACAGGAGAATTGCTTCAACCTGGGAAGCGGAGGTTGCAGTGAGGTGAGATTGTAGCATTGCACTCTAGCCTGGGCAACAAGAATGAAACTCCATCTCAAAAAAAAAAAACAAAAACAAAAACAAAAAAAACTTGTTTGATTCCAACTCTGACACATATTCAGGAAGGCCACTGTGAACTGTCTGTGTTGTTGGTGAAGGGTAGTAAAAGCCTGTGATTCCACTGATCTATGGTAGTATTAGAAAATCAAAAAATGCCAGGCACAGTAGCTCACACCCATAATCCCAACACTTTGGGAGCCCAAAGCACAAGGATCGCCTGAGCATGAGTTCAAGATCAGCCTGAGTAACACGGCAAAACCCCGTCTTTACAAAAAATTAGCTGGGATGGTGGTGCGCACCTGTGATCTCAGCTACTCAGGAGGCTGAGATGGGAGGATTGATTAAGTCTGGAAGGTCAAGGCTGCAGTGAGCTGTGATCATCCCACTGTACTCCAGCCTGTGACATACTGAGACCCTATCTCAAAAAAAAAAAAAAAAAGTTTAAAAAAAGAAAAAAGGGGTCATCTAACCCATCTTATTCCCCCCATCAAAATGTTTTCCCACATGTAGCTGGTGATCCCTGCCCAGTAAAGCACTAAATATCTGCCCAAGGGAGCTGACTCCACTGCTGGATCGTAACTTTTCATCAGAGGCCTTCCTCTTCTTTAAGAGAACAAGTACTGACACATACCTATGGGCTGATACTTGAAAGCAAACCGAGTGTACCAGGTGTCCTCAAGCTTCTTCAGGGCTTCACTGTCATGCAGGGGAAACACTTGAATCACGATGCCAGACGTGAGCAATCTTCTCACTGCACAGGGAAAATGTGCCAAACTGCATGAAATGGACTGAAGATTGTGCATGATACGCTTCAGCAAATACTATAAGGACACTCCACAGAGGAGTACAACGCAAAGATCAATGTCATACTGCCTACTCCAAACCTGTATATTCTTTCATTTTTCAGAATGTAAATATCTTTATTATTCTCTTTGACTATGAAGCAAAAAAGTAAACATAAAATTTTAAACCATATAGAAGTGTAAAAATTAAGACTATGGGAGGCCCGTTAGTCTCTCCTTCCCCTTGAAAATAACCACTGTAAAAAGCAACATAGTATATAACTGGACATAAAAATATACCCATATATATTTTAAGAACAAAAATAAAATCATTTTATACACATTATGTTGTTTCGTAATCTTTTCTCATGTAGTAGTACACAGTGAATATTTTTTGATGCCAATAAAAATAGAACATGAAATGTCCTTTTAACAATACCATAATATTCTCTTGTATGAAATGCTGTAATTCAACTAATCTTCTATTTAAAAATATTTGTTTCCCTTTTTTTGCTATTGTAAATAATGCTAAAATTTGTACAAATACCTTTCCCTACCTGTCTACTATTTCCTTAGTAAATATACTTAGAGGGGGAACTGCTAGGTCCAAGGGCATAGTATTTTAATGTTTGATACATATTATAAAATTGTCTCTAGAAAAAATTTATCAATCTGTCCTTCCACTACAGTGAAGGTAAGAAAATGTTCGGTTCTTTTCATTCTTGTTGATACAGAGTATTTTCAATCCTTTTCGTCTCTTCTAATCTGATAACAAAAGCTTACACTCACAAATAGCAAATAACAAAATCAAATTAAGACTTCCTACTTTTAGCAGTCATTTGACTAGTATGGTTTGAACACTAATGCATATATCTGGAAGAGACAAATGAATTTAACCAAAGACAGTATCTCCCAGCAATATTAAATGAAAATTTGGAATTCTCTCATCCATAGTAATTACTTAGAATGACTCAGTGGGTGGAGAAGAGTGCCTTCAGGTCTTTAAGAGGAAGTGTGTTCTGTAGATATGGAGAACTCAAATGCAGTGCCTTGTGCCATATTTGGGGAGATGGAATATTTTCCACATCAGTTCCTAATACAGTCTCTTACTAAGAATATGGTTGCTTATAAAATGAAATTTGGCCAAGCACAGTGACTCACACCCATAATTCCAGCACTTTAGGAGGCTGAGGGAGAGGATTGCTTGAGGTCAGGAGTTCAAAACCAGCCCAGGCACCATCACAAGACCTCCATCTCTACAAAAAAATTAAACACTAGCCGAGCATGGTGGTGTGTGCCTGTAGTCCTAGCTACTCAGGAGACTGAGGTGGGAGGATGGCTGGAGTCCAGGAGTTTAAGGCTACAATGAGCTATGATAGTGCCACTGCAGTCCAGCCTGGGCAACAGAGCAAGACCTCATCTCGGAAAAAAAAAAAAAAAAAGATAAAATTTGCGTTAAGAAAGGATGCTTTGCTGTTTTCATCCACTGATAAGTTTTGAGCTCTTTAAGGTTTACCAGCTCAAGTCTTCAGAGGGCTACCTGTCTTATCTCCTATCTACCTGTTACCAGAGACAGATAATAAAAATATCAGGCATAGGCCGGGCGCGGTGGCTCACGCTTGTAATCCCAGCACTTTGAGAGGCCGAGGCGGGTGGATCACGAGGTCAGGAGTTCGAGACCACGGTGAAACCCTGTCTCTACTAAAAATACAAAAAAATTAGCCGGGCGTGGTGGCGGGCGCCTGTAGTCCCAGCTACTCGGAGAGGCTGAGGCAGGAGAATGGCGTGAACCCAGGAGGCGGAGCTTGCAGTGAGCTGAGATTGCGCCACTGCACTCCAGCCTGGGCGACAGAGCGAGACTCCGTCTCAAAAAAATAAATAAATAAATAAAATATCAGGCATAAAACCCCTTATTGGGGACTGGCAAATAAATGTCTGCAGTGTGGAATAGAAACACAAAGTATTTGGCCGGGCGTGGTGGCTCACGCCTGTAATCCCAGCACTTTGGGAGGCCAAGGCAGGTGGATCACAAGGTCAGGAGATCGAGACCATCCTGCCGAATATGGTGAAACCCCGTCTCTACTAAAAATACAAAAAAATTAGCCAGGCATGGTGGTGGGCACCTGTAGTCTCAGCTACTCGGGAGGCTGAGGCAGGAGAATGGCATGAACCCAGGAGGCAGAACTTGCAGTGAGCCGAGATCGCGCCATTGCACTCCAGCCTAGGCGACAGAGCGAGACTCCGTCTCAAAAAAAAAAAAAAAAAGAAACACAAAGTTTTCAGTGTAGAAACACTACATAGAGACAATGTATTCTTAGGACAGGTCCCCATCATAAAATCTTCAGAGTAATTTAAAAGTAAACCCAACTTCTTAGACATGAAAAAGAAAAAGATAATCAAGAGATATCTGGTACTAACAATAGGAAAAGTCTGGAAAAAAGATTCTTCATATATGTTTCTTCCCACAATTATATTTTCATAAGTTACACGAGAAGAAAAGTTTTTAAAAGCTAAGTTTGTGATAAAATTCTCCTTCATGATTGTAAAAAAGTATATACTCAAAGTATCAGTAACTAGGGTAAAAAGACATATGGTTTAAGTTACTCAGCCTCTGGTACTGTCAAAACCATTTTTTAATATTTTAATTCTAACATGGTTCAGTGAATTTTTCTTCAGCTTACAAGAGTTAAAGTTGATCACACATGACTGTTCTGATTCTTATTCCTTATTTGGGGATGTACAGGCTACAGCTGATTCCTTCT
This sequence comes from Hylobates moloch, assembly GCF_009828535.3. Taxonomy (NCBI): domain Eukaryota; kingdom Metazoa; phylum Chordata; class Mammalia; order Primates; family Hylobatidae; genus Hylobates; species Hylobates moloch. Next base: position 85,740,573 of record NW_026652283.1, on the reverse strand, counting down.
TCCTATCACTACTCTGGTAAATTACTACATCAAGTTTTTTAACTGAAGTGACTTACAGCATATAAATTATTTTACTATTTCTAAGTTATCTTTAAAAAGATGACTCCATTCTACTGTAGAAGACTTTCCAGGCAGGCATAAAAACCAGTTTCTAAAAATAGGACTGTGAACTGAAGACTCAGAGAGAATATAAAGCTGCAGGTCCTAAATTACTGATCTTCTCTTCATCAGTGCCAAAGTCATGGTTCTGGTTTCAGCTTCTAAAAACAGAAGTTTGCTTTTTGTTTTTTTTTAATCCTTCAAACTTCTCATGTCAGTTAAGAATGTAATTACTAGGAAGGAGCCTTACCTTCAAAGGAAACCATGATGCCATGTGGGCCTATTTAAAGAAAGCAAAAACTTAAGCCAGATTCCTTCCTTCAAGAGTGCTAAATGATCTCTTGTCAAGTACTGGGGCTATGGGTGTAATAGCCATTGAACCGTGAGCCAAACAAATCAAAATCTAGTTTAAGAGAGACTATCAGTAACGTAGTTTACAGTAGGACCCTCCAAATTAACTAATGCAATAACAATACTAACACAGTACTGCTTCTGTCTTTGGCTTATGTGATGTGTTTACTTCAAAAGTAAAAGCAAAATCCCTCTCATAACTCCTTACAGCATTTCTGTGAGACAGAGAGGAGCAGGTCATGCTACCTCCAATCCAATAGGGGGTGATAAGCACAGATGCCCGCAGGAAGTGGTGGCCAGCAGCCTTTGCACAATGAAGACAGTCCCTGTCCCCACAGCTGCTGCTGCACCTAGTACTCTAACTCTAGCACTCAGGTGTGAACAGATCACTTTTGCCTTAATAAAGAAAACAGTATCTTTTTTAAAGAAAACACTATCATAAAGTTCTAAAAGAATATCTATATAATATTAAAGACATAATATATGTGCCAGGTGGTCCCATCAATCAAAACATGATAATCATCCAATAGACATTTGAGACACAGCTTTGATCTAAATCAAGTAATATCCCTTAGGATACAGTTAAAATGTAAGAAAACCTTGGATCCCTTAAAAACTCCTCTTTCTAAAACTCCTTCGTTAGGTTATTTGCATGATGATTAACTGTTAAGCAGTAGGAGAAGGCAGAGTCTGAGGGCATGAAAAGATCTTAGATCACATGAAAACAAGAAATGAATGGCTGTCAAGATGAATGCTTGGGGACTAAGACACATGTAGCCAATTGCTAATTCTGCATGTTGCTTGTCATGTGGTGGAATGAGGGGGAACCCCAATATGCATGTAAGGAACATGGCTGTACTTTGGTTGAGGATAGCCCAAGGTAAACATCCAGAGTGACTCAGCAAGTTTAGAGCACAGGCATATAACTCCACTTGTTATCATAGCCATGTAGCCATAATGTGGCTTTAACAGATGGTCAGTGGGGAGCCAGGACACGGCTCGGCTCACTCATACCCAGAGACAGAGTTAAGCTGCTGACCCTGAAGGGAGAGCCGACCGCGCAGCTGTGTGTGGGAGCCACTGGACTAAGCAGCTGAGACAGGGCGAACAGTGTGAGACAGCTAGTGTAAGTAAGCTGCTGATGAGAGAGCTGCTGAATAAAACTACCTTTCACCTGCCTACGGACCCCCTTCAGCTATCGGCTCATCCACCCACTCCCTTCGGACCTCAGCATGAGCTGGAACCTGACCCCAAGCATAACATTTGGCATAGTCATGGACCTACAATGCACATCTCACAGCGCCATCTAACTGCCTCGAAATCATGTTTACATGACAAAACTTGGTATCTACTTAATGAAAGCTTTCTATCAAAACACAACATTACAGCAAGCAGCAAGCAACTTTATATGCGTGTGTAAAATGAAAATCAAATTAAACGTAAGATCTGGGGAGTGTTTCTCATGAAAGCCCTGGCCACCTTTTAGTCTTGAGGGGCATCACATTGGGCAGACTAAAGCATCGCCTCTCAATTAGCCTCAAAGAGGCTGCCCAGGGGAGCAGCTGCCTTCAAGTAAGATGAAAATAGCTTTTCCTCTTATTTCTGTGGTTTAAGTTAATGAAAATCTAGTATTTAAGTTACTCTAAGTTTTATTAGTTCTAAAATTTGCACTCTGAAAATAGGTCATAGTTTTAATTATGCATATACCACTTTTCTTCAACCAAGTATTATAAAATTAAAATGACGCAAAAAACACAGCAGTTTAAGGATCACATTCTCAAAGGCATAAAGGAACAGAATAACGCAGCATTTAAAATCCCAGGGTTGACAACTTAATTCTTATCTCAAATAGTATAAAAATCTTTCCAATGACCATGATCAAGATGATTTTACTGTATTCATATTTAGTACCAAAACGGAAGGAAAGGGAAGGGAGAAAGGGAGAAGAAATGAAGAAAGGAAAAAAACAATCTTTGTTTACAAAAGCCTCATCCTGCCAGCAAGAAAGTTATTTCTATTATTGCTTCAAGATACCAGACTGGCTACCTACACAGTTAGAGAAATCCATTTACATATTTCCTTGAAGGTTTTCATTCATCTTAAAATTTCTCTCTTTGAAGCAACTGGAAGCATTTGAAAAACTGCTGCTCCATTATCCCATCTGATCAAAGAGCACACTCACTCTTTTCTTGGTCTCAACCACATCCAAGAGGACGTACCTGTGCAGAAACTCACAGGTGGAAGCCGTGATTTCCACATTATCAATGCGGATGAAAAGGGAGAAACAGAATGCTTATATTAGCAATCAGGACTGTGCCCCAGTCTGCTTTGTATTTTATTGGATGCAGTACCCAGCTGTGTCTGAAAACATGCCTTCCCACTAGTAGATTAAGAAAGATTAAAAAATTTTGGGACAGTATCAAACAACTGCTTAACTACAGAATGTGGAAATCCTGGTTACAAATAGTGGCAGAAAGATACCTCTGCCCTGTTCTTGTTCATGATGCCAAATTAAAAACAAAAGAAAACAAGAAACATAAAAAGAAATCCCTATCTTTGATGCAAGTATGAAAAAACAAACTAAAATCCCAAATCACAAACTATAAAAAGAGTCCTGGAAAATCAGCCCTGGGTAAACTAAGAGCACCCATGCTTCTGCAAACCTGGGCCAAGCACACAAAGGGCAAGCCTGTCCTGGAACTGGGGATGGTAAACCACAGTCCCCTTGCTCAGAAAGCAGGCAATGAGGGTGCATGACAGACACCTGGAGCACGTCTGCTCCCTGCCTGGCACCATAGCCAGATAAGAGGCCAGGTTGGAGGAAGAAGAGCAGGTCTGCCATGTTGGAAGAAAGAGTGACCTGCTGGGACCAAAGGATGGAAGGTAACTAGCTGTGGAACTGTGGGTCTTGGTGGGCCAAAGACAGGCCTAAATGCCAAACACAAAATCCCTGCAAGAACAGGGCTCCATGGAGGTTCTTTTCAGGGACTAAAATGGCTCAAGGAGAATGCACTGCCAGGTAAAATCTAAGCTTCTCACTACCACAGTTCCCTGCTGGAAGCCCCTAGGACCCTTCTCTCTCCCACACACACTTTCTTCTAAAAATGGTCAGTCCAGGAAAAATAAGGGTTCATTAAAACATAAGTAATAAAAAATAAGTAATAATCACAAAGAAACTGGCATCGAGCTATGCAAAAATACTACCTGGAAAAAAAGGGGAAAACCAAAAATACTACAAGAAAAAAATATATAAACAAAAGTCAAAGAACAAACAGCAGAAAATCATAGCATCCAGCAACAAAAAACCATGAAATTCTTCATGAAATTTAAGAAATTCATGCAAACATTCCATCTTTGAAATTAAAACTCAAAGAGGACCTCTGAGAGCTGAAGGAGAGAGCTCAGAGAAGCAATGCAAGAGAAAAATAAACCTGTTACAGATTCAAAGTCATGACAAAAGCAACAAAAAATGGAAAGACTGAAAATACAATCAGGAAACTGGTAGACAAGCCTAAGAAAAGTATGTAAGAACAAGGACTTGAAAATACTACAAAGAATATGTAAGAGCCCACATGCATAAAATTGGCACCCCTCAAGATGAGAACAGAGCAAATACAACCAAATAACTCTTCAAAGATAACTAAAGAAAATTTTCCTGAAATCATGGTAATCCTTACTCTGTATACTGAAAGAACATTATGTCCAACCAAAAACAAAATTGATAAAAAAATAACATCGAGACATATGCAGATAACTGGAAATGCAGACAAATAAGAACAATGAGTGTCTACATTCAAACTTCCTGATACCTCGTAAAAGCCATACAGATCAACAAGGAGAGCAAGTAAAAGCACCTATAACATATGCCTACAGCACAACCCAGAGACAGGTGGGACTGCAACATTGAAGCCAGGCAATAAGAACCAAGACCTGGAAGAGATCTGGGCCACAGTCTAGAATGGTGCAGGAAGTCCCAGCAGGAGCTGCACAGAGAAACGGGGAGGCCAGGGGAGTCCATATAGTGTAGGAACCCAGATAACACCAATGAGGACTCATCACCCTCCTTCAGGAGAAGGCCCCACACCAAGTGGGAACTTCCAAGAACAAGTCTGAGACCTGACGGGTCAGAGCTCTGACAGCAGGAAGGGCTGAAGGGAAGGGTTGGAAAGTAGACAGAACAACAGGCAAGCTGACCGTAAAGTACTGCTTCTGGGAAATGCAGAGGGAAGTGTCTGGAAAAGTAATAGACTTTGGGGGTAGCAGCTTATGGGGAAGGAAAAGAAGTTAAAACGTGATTAAGAGTCCTACTGAATCAAGATCCCACATCCCATATGATCACCTGCTAATGGGTGATACAGGAATATCCTCAATATTTAAATGTTAATGAGAAAAACTTTTTTAATCAAAAAAAAAAAGCAAGCACAAATAAGACAAGGGAAAAATACCATTAAAACAGGAGTTTAAAAGATGCTGAGAGAAATTTGTACAAATCAACTCACATAAATTTGAAAACCTATGTGATAAAATGGAAACTTTTCTAGGAAAATATAATTTACCCAAACTGACCCCAGTAGTGATGGAAAGTCTAAACAAACCAATTTCCGTAGAAGACTTAGAGAAAACTGTTCAAAAACCTAATCCAAAAACAAACATCAGAGCCAGATGGTTTCATATAGAAATTCTAACATACCTTTAAAACAGATTAGATTTTGACTACATATAGTAATAGAACAAAAAAGAAAACAGAAAATCTTAAACTTCATCCAGAACTTGCATTGTTAATATTAAAATTAGCATGGCCTACAAGCTATTTTATGTAAATTGTAAAATAAAGCAAATTAGTAATTACGGTAATGTTATTAAGAATCAACATTTTCAATATGAGTAAAAAGATACAAATATAAACCAAAGAAATTAATAGCCTATAATGTTAAATTTGAATTGACTATATCAATATAAATTCATGATTTTCAAAAATATATATCCTAGCCTTTTCCATTGAAATGGGAAAAAAGATGGCATAGCCTATATAAACGATATTTTAAGCACACAAAAAAGCAATTTCCATAAAATATAACATCAACTACGATAACCTAGCACAAAATATGTCATTTGTTTAAGTTTACTTAGTAAATATTTTACTTAGTATAAATTTACTTAGTAAAAAAAAAAAAAATCCTCAGATTACAGTGCAAAGCAAAATCTGACTATATCCTGATATAAGAGATCCACGTAAAATGATACTGAAAGGGGCTGAAAGTAAAAGTCTGGGCAAAAACATTCTAACAGACACAAACTGAAATAAGGCAAGAACCACAAGACATGGCTGAAGTCAGCAACAACAAAACATTAAGCAAGATGAGGAATAATATTTCATAACGATAAAAGGTGCAATAGACAATAAAAATCTATCCAAGATCTTTATGCAGCCAAAACATAGCTACAAAATTCATAAAACAAAGGTAAAAGAAAATATGAAGAACAAATTAGCAGGAACATAATGAAATTCCATTAGTTGTTATAGAGATCTAGAGCTATGATGGATCAAGAAAACAAAGTACAAGGGACACAAGAACTACATGACATAATTAACAACGTATATGTAATATAAATTAACTGTCAAATACTACAAAAAAGAAATCTAAGTACTCATGTCATATGAATACTGATGCAAAAATAATGAAATATTAAATGGAAGTCAGCAGGAAAATAGATAATATAAGCAAGTATGGTTCACCATGGGAATAAATGAATGAGTTAATATGAGGAATTCTATTAACATTGGTTGCCATATTTATAATGTCAGGGGTAAAAAAAAATTAGTCTTCACAGATGTCATTAATATATAAAATATAAATTTTATCAAAGATAAAATTTATTACCACACAAAAACTTCTTAATAAAGTAGAAGGAATGAATGTTTTCTAAACATGATAAAAATTACCTAGTCAAACGCCAACATCATGCTGAATGCTCAATATAACATGCATTCCCTTTATGAACTGAAGCAATCGGCTGGGCGCAGTGGCTTACACCTGTAATCCCAGTACTTTGGGAGGCTGAGGCGGGTGGATCATCTGAGGTCAGGAGTTCAAGACCACCCTGGGCAACATGGTGAAACCTAAGACAGTAGAATTGCTTGAACCTGGGAGGTGGAGGCTGCAGTGAGCCAAGATTGTGTCACTGCATTCCAGCCTGGGCCACAGAGCAAGACTCTGTCTCAAATAAATAAATAAATACATAAATTAATTGAAGCAATCACTATGGAGGGCAATTTGGCAGTAGCTACTCTAAAAGATGCATATACCTTTGATCTAACAATTTCACTTCTGGGAATTTTCCAACTTTATTTTTAATGAAAACATTGAAGGAAAACAATTAGATGTTCATCAATATGAATACATCTATATGATGGAATACTACATGGCCTAGAAAAGGAATGAGTTAGGCCTAATTTGGTATTCTACAATAATGATCAAAATATATTGTTAAATAAAAAAGCAAGGTCCAAAATGGTATGCACAATATACTCCCCATCTGTCTGAACATGTCTTCTCTTGAACAGAATTTCTCTAAGGGTATATAATATGGAGTTAACAAAGGGATTTGGAACATGGGACAGGAAAGAGACAACTTATCATTGTCTAAATTTTTGTACTATTTGAATTTTCATCATATACATGTATTATTTTTTAAATTGACAGAAACTAATATAAAATAAACACAAAAATTGTAAGATGCTTGGGAGAAGTATTTTCCTGCCATATGTTATATAAATTGAAAAGAATCATTTAGATGTCCACAGTACAGATGATAAACCCTGTTTTCTTTTTCTTTTTTTATTATTATACTTTAGGTTTTAGGGTACATGTGCACAATGTGCAGGTTTGTTACATATGTATCCATGTGCCATGTTGTTTTGCTGCACCCATTAACTCATCATTTAGCATCAGGTATATCTCCTAATGCTGTCCCTCCCCCCTCCCCCTACCCCACAACAGTCCCTGGAGTGTGATGTTCCCCTTCCTGTGTCCATGAGTTCTCATTGTTCAATTCCCACCCATGAGTGAGAACATGCGGTGTTTGGTTTTTTGTCCTTGCAATAGTTTACTGAGAATGATAAACCCTGTTTTCATCGGAACTCTGAATACAGTTCAGAGTAGGCTAGAATAAATACTACATCTTACTTAAAAATAGATTTTCTATAAAAAAAGTAAAAATAATAACTTATTCTAAGAAAATACTCTAAAATGCGAGAAGGTCAAGAAAGATTAGAATTTGAAAACGCTCTGTCAAAAGTAAGGCACAATTCTGAACACAAAAGAGTAAGTTAGGAAGGAAGTTAGAGAGTTAGGAAGTTAGAGAGACAAATAAAAGAAAATCTCAGAAGGCCTTCTATTCCCCATGATGTCTAAGGAAATCAGGAAGACCAGAGAAGATACAGCATCACCTAAGAAGAATTCTTGCCAAAAACTTTTCCAGTTTTCAGGAAAAACAGAGGATAGAGGAACAATGAGAAAACGATCTAAGAGACAAATGGCATGGTCTCTTCAGCAAGTCAATGTCATGAGGGAAAAAATGGAAAAGAGAAACTATTCTATATTAAAAGAGACAGACATAACCAAACAACACAGGTTAACCTAGACTGGATCTTAGTTTGAGCAAACAAGCTCTAAAATATATTTGGTGACAACTGGGAAATGTGAATATGAACTGATTCTTGGGCATCTGTCTGCCTGTGACAGGACTAGCTGGATTTCCTAGGCCCACTAAGAATTCCTAAGAATTCTGACTAAGAATTCCGACTAAGAATTTCCTAGCTATGGAGGTGACCATACCCACCTTTAAACAAGGGGCTTGTAACTCAGCTCACACCCAACCCATCAGTTAGTAAAGACCGCTCACTAAAATACCAATTAGGCTAAAAGCAGGAGGTAAAGAAACAGTCAAATCATCTGTCGCCTGAGAGCACAGGGGGAGGGACAATGATCGGGATATAAACCCAGACATTTGAGCAGGGAGCGGCAACCCCCTTTGGGTCCCCTGCCATCATATGGTAGCTCTGTTTTCACTTTATTAAATCTTGCAACTGCACATTCTTCTGGTCTGTGTTTGTTCTGGCTCAAGCTGAGCTTTAGCTCACCATCCACCACTGCTGTTCACCGCATTTCACAGACCCGCCATTGACTTCCATCCCTCCAGATCAGGCAGGGTGTCCGCTGCGCTTCTGATCCAGCGAGGCACCCATTGCCGCCCCCGATTGGGCTAGAAGCTCGCCATTGTTCCTGTGCAGCTAAGTGCCCAGGTTCATTCTAATGGAGCTGAACACTAGTCACTGGGTTCCACGGTTCTCTTCCATGACTCACGGCTCATAATAGAGCTATAACACTCAACCCATGGCCGAAGGATCCATTCCTTGGAATCCGTGAGGCCAAGAACCCCAGGTCAGAGAACAAAAGACTTGCCCCCATCTTGGGAGCAGCCCGCCTCCATCATGGGAGCTCTAAGAACAAAGATCTGCCAGTAGCACCTGGATGAAGACTGGAAGATGGTATTACACTATTAAAAGTAAACCATGGGAGGTTCCAAGATGGCCGAATAGGAAAAGCTCCAGTCTACAGCTCCCAGCATGAGCGACACAGAAGACGGGTGACTTCTACATTTCCAACTGAGGTACCAGGTTCATCTCACTGGGGCTTGTTGGACAGTGGGTGCAGGACAGTGGGTGCAGCCCACGGACCGTGAGCCGAAGCAGGGCGAGGCATCACCTCTCCCAGGAAATGCAAGGGGTCGGGGAATTCCCTTTCCTAGCCAAGGGAAGCCATGACAGACGGCACCTGGAAAATCGGGTCACTCCCACCCTAACACTGCGCTTTTCCAATGGTCTTAGCAAATGGCACACCAGGAGATTACATCCTGCACCTGGCTCAGAGGGTCCCATGCCCACAGAGCAGTGCTCACTGCTAGCACAGCAATCTGAGATCGAACTGCAAGGTGGCAGCGAGGCTGGGGGAGGGGCGCCTGCCATTGCTGAGGCTTGAGTAGGTAAACAAAGCAGCCTGGAAGCTTGAACTGGGTGGAGCCCATTACAGCTCAAGGAGGGCTGCCTGCCTCTGTAGACTCCACCTCTGGAGGCAGGGCATAGCTGCACAAAAGGCAGCAGAAACTTCTGCAGACTTAAACGTCCCTGTCTGACAGCTTTGAAGAGAGTAGTGGTTCTCCCAGCACGCAGCTGGAGATCTGAGAACAGACAGACTGCCTCCTCAAGTGGGTCCCTGACCACCGAGTAGCCTAACTGGGAGGCAACTCTCACTAGGGGCCAACTGACACTTCGTATGGCTGGGTGCCCCTCTGAGATGAAGCTTCCAGAGGAACCATCAGGCAGCAACAATTTGCCGTTCTGCAATATTTGCAGTTCTGCAGCCTCCGCTGGTGGTACCCAGGCAAACAGGGTCTGGAGTGGACCTCCAACAAACTCCAACAGACCTGCAGCTGAGGGTCCTCACTGTTAGAAGGAAAACTAACAGAAAGGACATTCACACCAAAACCCCATCTGTACGTCACCATGATCAAAGACCAAAGGTAGATAAAACCATAAAGATGGAGAGAAACCAGAGCAGAAAAGCTGAAAATTCTAAAAATCAGAGTGCCTCTTCTCCTCCAAAGAAATGCAGCTCCTTGCCAGCAACAGAACAAAGCAGGACAGAGAATGACTTTGATGAGTTGAGAGAGGAAGGCTTCAGAAGATCAATAAAAAGTTTGTTATTACAAACTTCTCCAAGCTAAAGGAGGATGTTGGAACCCATCACAAACAAGCTAAAAACTTTGAAAAAAGATTGGACGAATGGCTAACTAGAATAAACAGTGTAGAGAAGACCTTAAATGACCTGATGGAGCTGAAAACCATGGCACAAGAATTACATGATGCATGCATAAGCTTCAGTAGCTGATTCAATCAAATGGAAGAAAGGGTATCAGTGATTTAAGATCAAATGAATGAAATGAAGCAAGAAGAGAAGTTTAGAGAAAAAAGAGTAAAAAGAAAAGAACAAATCCTCCAAAACATATGGGACTATGTGAAAAGACCAAATCTACATCTGATTGCTATACCTGAAAGTGACAGAGAGAATGGAACCAAGCTGGAAAACACTCTTCAGGATATTATCCAGGAGAACGTCCCCAACCTAGCAAGGCAGGCCAACATTCAAATACAGGAAATACAGAGAACGCCACAAAGATAATCCTTGAGAAGAGCAACTCCAAGACACATAATTGTTAGATTCACCAAAGTTGAAATGAAGGAAAAAATGTTAAGGGCAGACAGAGAGAAAGGTTGGGTTACCCACAAAGGGAAGCCCATTAGACTAAAAGCAGATCTCTCGGCAGAAACTCTACAAGCCAGAAGAGACTGGGGGCAAACATTCAACATTCTTAAAGAAAAGAATTTTCAACCCAGAATTTCATATCCAGCCAAACTAAGCTTCATACGTGAAGGAGAAATAAAATCCTTTACAGACAAGCAAATGCTGAAAGATTTTGTCACCACCAGGCCTGCTGTAAAAGAGCTCCTGAAGGAAGCACTAAACATGGATAGGAACAACCGGTACCAGCCACTGCAAAAACATGCCAAATTGTAAAGACCATCAATGCTAGGAAGAAACTGCATCAACTAACGAGCAAAATAACCAGCTAACATCATAATGACAGGATCAAATTCACACATGACAATACTAACCTTAAATGTAAATGGGCTAAATGCTCCAATCAAAAGACACAGACTGGCAAATGATAAAGACTCAAGACCCATGAGTGTGCTGTATTCAGGAGACCCATCTCACGTGCAGAGACACACATAGGCTCAAAATAAAGGGATGGAGGAAGATCTACCAAGCAAATGGAAAACAAAAACAAGCAAGGGTTGCAATCCTTGTCTCTGATAAAACAGACTTTAAACCAACAAAGATCAAAAGAGACAAAGAAGGCCATTACATAATGGTAAAGGGATCAATTCAACAAGAAGAGCTAACTATCCTAAATATATATGCACCCAATACAGGAGCACCCAGATTCATAAAGCAAATGCTTAGAGACCTACAAAGAGACTTAGACTCCCACACAATAATAATGGGAGACTTTAATACCCCACAGTCAACATTAGACAGATCCACGAGACACAAAGTTAACAAGGATATCCAGGAATTGAACTCAGCTCTCCACCAAGTGGACCTAATAGATATCTACAGAACTCTCCACCCCAAATCAACAGAACATACATTCTTCTGAGCACCACATCGCACTTATTCCAAAATTGACCACATAGTTGGAAGTAAAGCTCTCCTCAGCAAATGTAAAAGAACAGAAATTATAACAAACTGTCTCTCAGACCACAGTGCAATCAAACTAGAACTCAGGATTAAGAAACTCACTCAAAACCGCTCAACTACATAGAAAATGAACAACCTGCTCCTGAATGACTACTGGGTACATAATGAAATGAAGGCAGAAACAAAGGTGTTCTTTGAAACCAATGAGAATAAAGACACAACAAACCAGAATCTCTGGGACACATTTCAAGCAGTGTGTGGAGGGAAATTTATAGCACTAAATGCCCACAAGATAAAGCAGGAAAAGATCTAAAACTGGAACCCTAACATCACAATTAAAAGAACTAGAGAAGCAAGAGCAAACACATTCAAAAGCTAGCAGAAGGCAAGAAATAACTAAGATCAGAGCAGAACTGAGAGCTAGAGACACAAAAAGCCCTTCAAAAAATCAATGAATCCAGGAGCTGGCTTTTTTAAAAGATCAACAAAATTGATAGACCGCTAGCAAGACTAATAAAGAAGAAAAGAGAGAAGAACCAAATAGATGCAACAAAAAATGATAAAGGGATATCATCACTGATCCCAAAGAGATACAAATTACCATCAGAGAATACTATGAACACCTCTACGCAAATAAACTAGAAAATCTAGAAGAAATGGCTAAATTCCTCGACACATACACCCTCCCAAGACTAAACCAGGAAGCAGGTGAATCCCTGAATAGACCAATAACAGACTCTGAAATTGAGGCAAAAATTAAGAGACTACCAACCAAAAAAAGTCCAGGACCAGACAGATTCACAGCCGAATTCTATCAGAGGTACAAAGAGGAGCTGGTACCATTCCTTCTGAAACTATTCCAATCAATAGAAAAAGAGGGAATCCTCCCTAACTCAATTTATGAGGCTAGAATCATCCTGATACCAAAGCCTGGCAGAGACACAACAAAAAAAGAGAATTTTAGACCAATATCCCTGATGAACATCGATGCAAAAATCCTCAACAAAATAATGGCAAACCAAATCCAGCAGCACATCAAAAAGCTTATCCACCATGATCAAGTGGGCTTCATCCCTGGGATGCAAGGCTGGTTCAACATACGCAAATCAATAAACATAATCCATCATATAAACAGAACCAAAGACAAAAACCACATGATTATCTCAGTAGATGCAGAAAAGGCCTTTGACAAAATTCAACAGCCCTTCATGCTAAAAACTCTCAATAAATTAGGTATTGATGGGACGTATCTCAAAATAATAAGAGCTATTTATGGCAAACCCACAGCCAATATCATACTGAATGGGCAAAAACTGGAAGTGTTCCCTTTGAAAACTGGCACAAGACAGGAATGCCCTCTCTCACTGCTCCTATTCAACACAGTGTTGGAAGTTCTGGCCAGGGCAATCAGGCAGGAGAAGGAAATAAAGGGTATTCAATTAGGAAAAGAGGAAGTCAAATTGTCCCTGTTTGCAGATGACATGATTGTATATCTAGAAAACCCCATTGTCTCAGCCCAAAATCTCCTTAAGCTGATTAGCAACTTCAGCAAAGTCTCAGGATACAATATCAATGTGCAAAAATCACAAGCATTCCTATACACCAATAACAGACAAACAGAGAGACAAATCATGAGTGAACTCCCATTCACAATTGCTTCAAAGAAAATAAAATACCTAGGAATCGAACTTACAAGGGATGTGAAGGACTTCTTCAAACAGAATTACAAACCACTGCTCAATGAAATAAAAGAGGACACAAACAAATGGAAGAACACTCCATGCTCATGGGTAGGAAGAATCAATATCGTGAAAATGGCCATACTGCCCAAGGTAATTTATAGATTCAATGCCATCCCCATCAAGCTAATGACTTTCTTCACAGAATTGGAAAAAACTACTTTAAAGTTCATATGGAACCAAAAAAGAGCCTGCATTGCCAAGACAATCCTAACCCAAAAGAACGAAGCTGGAGGCATCATGCTATCTGACTTCAAACTATACTACAAGGCTACAGTAACCAAAACAGCATGATACTGGTACCAAAACAGAGATATAGACCAATGGAACAGAACAGAGCCCTCAGAAATAATACCACACATCTACAACCATCTGATGTTTGACAAACCTGACAAAAACAAGAAATGGGGAAAGGATTCCCTATTTAATAAATGGTGCTGGGAAAAGTGGCTAGCCACATATAGAAAGCTGAAACTAGACCCCTTCCTTACACCTTATACAAAAATTAATTCAAGATGGATTAAAGACTTAAATGTCAGACCTAAACCATTAAAAACCCTAGAAGAAAACCTAGGCAATACCATTCAGGACACAGGCATGGGCAAGGACTTCATGTCTAAAACACCAAAAGCAATGGCAACAAAAGCCAAAATTGACAAATGGGATCTAATTAAACTAAAGAGCTTCTGCACAGCAAAAGAAACTACCATCAGAGTGAACAGGCAACCTACAGAATGGGAGAAAATTTTTGCAATCTACTCATCTGACAAAGGGCTAATATCCAGAATCTACAAAGAACTTAAATTTACAAGAAACAATCAAACAACTCCATCAAAAAGTGAGTGAAGGATATGAACAGACATTTCTCAAAAGAAGACATTTATGCCGCCAACAGACACATGAAAAAATGCTCATCATCACTGGCCATCAGAGAAATGCAAATCAAAACCACAATGAGATACCATCTCACACCAGTTAGAATGGCCATCATTAAAAAGTCAGGAAACAACAGGTGCTGGAGAGGATGTGGAGAAATAGGAACACTTTTACACTGTAGGGGGGACTGTCAACTAGTTCAACCATTGTGGAAGACAGTGTGGCGATTCCTCAAGGATCTAGAACTAGAAATACCATTTGACCCAGCCATCCCATTACTGGGTATATACCCAAAGGATTATAAATCATGCTGCTATAAAGATACATGCACATGTATGTTTATTGTGGCACTATTCACGATAGCAAAGTCTTGGAACTATCCCAAATGTCCATCAATGATAGACTGGATTAAGAAAATGTGGCACATATACACCATGGAATACTATGCAGCCATAAAAAAGGATGAGTTCATGTCCTTTGTAGGGGCATGGATGAAGCTGGAAACCATCATTCTGAGCAAACTATCGCAAGGACAGAAAACCAAACACCGCATGTTCTCACTCATAGGTGGGAGGTGAACAATGAGAACACATGGACATAGGAAGGGGAACATCACACACTGGGGCCTGTTGTGGGGTGTGGGCATGTGGGAGGGATAGCATTAGGAGATATACCTAATGTAAATGACGAGTTAATGGATGCAGCACACCAACATGGCACATGTATACATATGTAACAAACCTGCACATTGTGCACATGTACCCTAGAACTTAAAGTATAATAATAAAAAATAAAAAATGTGGTCCCAGCTACTCGGGAGGCTAAGGCAGGAGATTACTTGAGCCCAGGAGGTGGAGGCGGCAGTGAGCCATGTTCACACCACTGCACTCCATTCTGAGTGACAGAGCAAGACTGTCTCAAAACAAACAAACAAACAAAACAACAACAACAACAAAAAACAGACTAGGGGACACAGAAGCTTACATGTTTAAAGTGTCTTTTAGGCAGCAAAAATGTTCTGAAGCTTTGCCACTATCTGGGTTTGAAGCAAACTTGGAATTATGCATTGTAGTAAACTCTTTCATTCTGCAAACTAGTATCTTCATTAAAATGAAATCACACAAAACCAAAAAGTTGCAAAATTCTAATTTGCATACCCAGTGAGATCAGAGGAAATGGAAAGAGTGCTCCAGAAAAACACCATGTCTTCCCTTTTATATTCCTCCACAGATTTTCATGTACAATGTTAGGGCATAAAGTAAACTTTGCTCATTTTAATTGACAAATATGTATATGTATACACACCGGATTTTAAGCTAACTGTATGATATGAGACCTTGATAAATAAGTAGTCAACAATACAAAACAAACATATTGATTTAAAGATGCAATACACTGAGGTTCCAAGGGGAAAAGATATGTTCATAAAAATACAAGTTATTGTAAGTTTGTGTAAGTTCTTCTGTAAGAGGGAAAAAAGGCATCTATAATTTGCTATTTATGTCTATTAAGAAAAAAACTGGTTGATGTAATGACTTACACAATGATTTTCCTGGATACAACTTTGCCTGAGGGTAGCCAGGGATCATTTTTTCATCTTTAGCTCTAAGATTTTCAAGTTCATGTTTGATAATGAATTGACATTCTGCCATTGTCAGGAAATCATCATTGTTATCTAAAATAAAACAGAAATTACCAGATTTTAGTAATAATCAAAATAAAAATATTCCAATTACCTGAGATTATAGAAATAATGGTGTAAACAATAAGCAATTAACATAAGAAGTAATCAAAGTATGAAGCTGGTAAATTAAATAGAACATAAAGCTCCTTAGATATTTTATAAGAAAAAAATTCTGTTATGCCTTCACGTAATACAATTCTACAATAATCATTTTAATACTTAGAAACATTCAAAAAGCATATAATTGATCTCATTTAGTACCAATGAGCAGAAAGCAGTATGTTCTTGAATTCTAATAATGCATTAAACTTATTAACATATTATTATGTTAAACTAGGGATGGAATTGAAGAAGTTTGCCTATATGGCAAATTATCCTCCTTCAAACTCTCAAGCCCATTCCATTCCCTTCTGCAGTCAAACATCTCTTCCACTAATGAGAGAGAAGAAAGTCTTGTAAGCAAATGTTGTTGCTATTTGACAGGTGAATCCTCTTAAATAAGGTAAATTTCCTCTTGAACATTTATTCACTCAGGTATAAAAATCCAGAGTAAGTGAATCCAAAGAAGTCTAATCACATCTTCTAACTCTGAAAGCCCTGGCAGGGATCAGTTTGATTTTGAAGCCAAGCTCCCATCCTGTTATCATATTCACCCTGGCTTTCCCAGTTCTTTCCTGAAAATATTCTCTACTAGAACCCGCTTTGGGGCCAGTATAGAACCAATGACCCTATCACATTCAGCAGGAGCCAGAAAATTCAGGAAATGAGGTTTCTAAGGTACTGAACTACTACTGTGTTTCTTATTATTATAAAAGTTTTCTAATAAATATTCACATGTGATTATTTGTAGAAAATAATCTCTACTTATGAGATGCAACTTTTTATAGTTAATTTCTTTTTACATGATTGTTTTCTTGTAGAGTTAGAAAATATAATACTTGGCTGGGCGCGGTGGCTCACGCCTGTAATCCCAGCACTTTGGGAGGCTGAGGCAGGTGGATCACGAGGTCAGGAGATCAAGACCATCCTGGCTAACACGGTGAAACACCGTCTCTACTAAAAATACAAAAAGATTAGCCAGGCATGGTGGCGGGCGCCTGTAGTCCCAGCTCCTTGGGAGGCTGAGGCAGGAGAATGGCGTGAACCCAAGAGGCGGAGCTTGCAGTGAGCCGAGATAACACCACTGCACTCCAGCCTGGGCAACAGAGCGAGACTCCATCTCAAAAAAAAAAAAGAAAAAAAAAGAAAATATAATAATTTTTTTGGTGTAGTTTGTTAACTTAGAATTGACTGGTGACAATCATTCTGCTTTCAAAAAAAAAATGATTTTTCTGTATCAAGCTACTGAATACTCAAATTATAAGAATTAGAATAGAATAATATAAGTAAGTTACATGTGTTCCTCTAATTTGTGTTCATCCAGGGGAGGCAAAAGATGGCAACAGGCCAAATCCAGTCTTCCACATGGTTTTATAAATAAAGTTTTATTGAACACAGCCTCGCCCATTCATGTATGGTCTATGGCTGCTTTTTTGCTTTACAATGGCAGTGTTGAGTAATTGCAGCAGAGACCACACGGACTGCAAAACCTAAAATATTTACTATTTGACCCTTTACTGAAAAAAGTTTGCTGACCCCTGATCTATTCATCATAAACTTCTTTTTGATAAATGGATTCTAACAGAGACAAAGAACTTTAGGGCTTACCATCAAAACCTTTGAAGTTCTGTCTGGTTCTGTATGTGAAGGCTCTCATGGTGTTATCATTGCACTCTTTTACCAATCCCACTGCTTCTGCCCCCAGTAACATTCTAATCTTGGAGGCACCAACAAGATATAAGTTCTGATTTTCTAGTGTTTCTTGTTCATATTTATTTAACAATGGTCTAAACAACAACTGGGCACCTTCAAAAACAAAAGATAAGCACAATCTTAGACAAACATAAAAGTTTCAAAAATAAAAACTTTCTAAATAAATATAATGTTTCTAGTCTGGTAGAAGAAAAAGAAATTATATTAGCAATTTAAATCCATCTTCCAAGTAAATAACATAAGTACATTAGGGATGGCAGTTCTTTATAGTTTTTCAATAAATGGAAAAACTGAAAAATGTACCACTAAGTAGCCTGCCACTTATTCAAATGAGAAGTAGATGAGACGAGAATTCAATATTTATGAGCTCTAGGTATAAAAGTGCACCAAATAAAAATATAGGACAAAGATTGCAGTTTAATATAAACATAATAGACGAAAATTTAAGAAAATTAATTTGGAACAAAATGTTTCAGTAAAAAGAGAAACCAAAAATGTAATACAATTACACTGGACTATAACAGATTTTGTGAATGTTAAATACTAAATAATAAAAAGCGATATAACTTTTCAGTGATTTTCCCATAAATTTCTATGTTCTATTTGGTTTAATATTTTTCTGAAATAAGTTACCAAAACATAAAGAGATATCATGATTTGATAATGTACATATAATTATTACTTAAAAGATTATAAAGAAAAAAGATTATTTCTACCTACATCAATTTTTGTTTGTTTGTTTTTGAGACAGGGTCTCACTCTATTGCCCAGGTTGGAGTACGGTGGCACGATCTTGGCTCACTGCAACCTCCACCTGCCAGGTTCAGGAGATCCTCCCACCTTTGCCTCTTGAGTAGCTGGGACTACAGGTGTGTGCCACTACGCCAAGCTATTTTTTGTATTTTTTGTAGAGGCAGGGTTTCACCATGTTGCCCAGGCTGGTCTTGAACTCCTGAGCTCAAGAGATTCACCCGCTTTGGCCTCCCAAGTGCTGGGATTACAGGCGTGAGCCACAGTGCCCGGCCTCAAACTTTTAAAGGTACATTTATTTCTTTACTATTTACCCTCTAGAGATGGTTGACAGGAATTATGAAAATATTAATCAGATGATAACAGGATCATGAGCAGAATTTATATTTCATTTATCAAATGGATTAATATATTAAGACATTATTATCTAGGTAATTTACAGTAAAGCTATTAAAGACTTTAGTAAAAGGTATATTCAATTTACAGAAAATACCAATGGCTCTTAAATATAAGATCCTTAACCTCACTCATATTAAGACAAATGTAAAAACTATACCAATATGCTGTTTCCCACTTCTCACACTGCAAAGATGGAAAGTTTGGTAACAGGTTGGTGAGCGTGGTAGCCGTGAAGGTACCCCACTCCACCAGCTCTCCCTTCAAGACAATCTGCTTTGAAGAACAGCGTTGACTGCCAGGCTCCTGGTGCCACACCTTAAGATCCTTCCCCCAGCTGCTTCCAGCCATTAGCTGGGCACGGAGGGGACACTGAAACAAGGCCATTCCTGCATAACGTAAGTTTCCTTTAAAGGGCAACTTTAAGCCTGGCTGTTGTTAGTTTATTAGAACTGGGCTGTGGTCTGAGGCTCTTCCTACTCAATTCTCCTTCCTTTCCTCTCTCCTTTCCCAAGTGTCAAACTGACAAAGTCCGAAGGCTCTCCAGACCCACTCTTGCTCCCTCCTCCTTCTTTCCATAAATATTTCTCTCAATAAACTTCTTGTTCATCAAATCTCATCTCTTGTTTGGAAGACCCAAACAGACACAGTGAGTGTGTGGGGAAAGGCATCCCAGCCATTTTTAGTGGAATAGAAACTGGTATAACCTTATTTTATTAGTTAATTTATTTATTTATTTTGAGACTGTCTCACTCTGTCGCCCAGGCTAGAGTGAAATTGTGTGATATTGGCTCACTGCAACCTCCACCTCTGGGTTCAAGTGATTCTCCTGCTTCCGTCTCCCAAATAACTGAGATTGCAGGCACACACAACCACATCCAGCTAATTTTTGTATTTTTAGTAGAGATGGGGGTTTCACTGTGTTAGCCAGGCTGGTCTCGAACTCCTGACCTCAAGTGATCCACCCGCCTTGGCCTCCCAAAGTGCTGGGATTAGAGGCATAAGCCACTATGCCTGGCCTGGTATAACCTTTATGAAGAACCATTTGTCAACATTTTGTTTTGAAAAAGAGCATTTTTCTCAGATGTTTGGTGATCTTTCATTATATGTTCATGTTTAAGAAAGAGGCTCTGTGAGGCTAAATGCAACTTCTGAGGGCTTATATGGAGCTCATCAAAGATGGCCTTTAATGTAAGGTCTTCCTCCCCTCCATTAACCTTTCCCTTTCAAATTGTTCAGGTGATTCCTTTGTTATTTGTTTTCATGTCATCAAATAACATGCTTACAGAGCTATTTCTTGATTTTTCAGTTTTAAGCATTGAAGATAAGGATTTTTAGCTCCCTTTCTTTCTTCGCCATTTCCATTCATCATTCCCATCACCTATTCTCACAGTATGGTTAAGTCATCCTTTGGTTTCATCAAGTCAGTATGTGATTATGACTACATATGTTTTTATAGCTAAGCCTTACAGTATGCTATGATTTTCCTTTGTCATACTTTCCATTTTCCCAAAAGTTGCTGTCTTGTTTTATCATTTGCTTAGTTTATTATGTACCTATCAATAATCCAGTCCCCCAAGTTCTCTGCCAACTGTCTCTCTCCTTGATCCACTGACATGAAAGATAACCTATCAACATCATCTTCTTGGAGAACTCTTTCTTCACTCTGCCCTCACACCTCACTTTTCTTTGTTCTCTTTCTAGAACTCCTTTTATTCAGATGTGTACTTCATGAACTAGTCCTTTAATTTTCTTATCATTTGTTCTCATATTTTCCAATTCTTTACCTTTCTGCTCTTCTTTCTTGGAGGCTTGTCTCAACATTATCTTCTAATAATTTTACTGAGTTTTTACATTTTAACTTCATATTTTCACTTTATAAGAGCTGCTTTTTTCCTAAAGGATTTTTATAATATCCTATTCTTGATTTATAGATGTTATATCTTTTCGTAACTCTGAGTGCTAAGATTTTTATTATCTTTTGGTTTTCTTCTTCTGAGTAGTCTGTTGCTTTTATCTGTTTAGTTTTAGATTTCTCTTTCATGTTAGGAATTGTTCTCAGATGTTTGGTGATCTTTTATTACATGTTCACGTTTAAGAAAGGGGCTGTATGAGGCTAAACGGACGTTCTGAGGGCTTAGATGGAGCTCATCAAGGATGGCCTTTAATGTAAGGCAATTTGGTCAAATAATTTTCTGTTAGCAACCCCCTGATTTCTGCACCTTTAGTTATTTTGTCTTAAGCTGGTCAGGTTCTCCAAAGAAAGATTGTCCAATCTGCTTCCTACAAGGTGTGAATCTTGCAGCCAATATTTTGGAAACTGAATTAGGTATGTGAGTGGTGGAGTCGGGGAAAGGGGAATGGTATTCAGTATCTTATTTTCAGTACAGAATCTGTGCCTTCAACTGTGCATAGATTTCTATGCCAAAAACCATGTATCTGACCATCTCCAGAGAATAAACCTCAAGTCTTCTGCTGAGGTTGTAGAATATGGAAGGGATTTGAGGATCTATTTATTTTTAATTGACACATAATAATTGTATATATTCATGGAGTACATAGTAGTGCTTCAATACATATAATGTAGAGTGCTAGATCAGGGTAGTTAGCATACCCATCATCTCAAACATTTATCATTTTTTTGTGTTGGGAACATTCAATATCCTCCTTCTAGCTATTTGAAACTCTGTATTATTTCCTATATGGATCTCAGCCAGTTATCTTTTCTTCTTGGTCCTACTTTTATCCCCCCTCCATAGATCTAGTGTCCCTAATTCCTGAGTCATTGTGGGTATTGTGCAGAGTAAACCAAATTGCATCTCAACTTCCTTCCCTGTCAGCTTAACTTTTGGCTTTCTCAAATCTGACAAGTCAGTAACTATTTAGCCACCTGTTTGCTAGCTTCCAATTTGTGCTGCTCTTGTATCTTCTCCTTTTTTTTTTTTTGTTTTTGTTTTTTTGGTCCATGTGACTTCAGTCTTTCATATATTTTTAAACCATTTTATTATTATTGTCAATTTAATAGGAGGCTGGAAGAGAATCAAAGTAAACATAAGTATAAATCCACTCCCTTCACCTGGAAGATGCAGAACGCTTTTTTGGAAAGATTTTTTATGATCACCCAAAAAGTGTGGAAAGATGCCCATCCCTTGTGTGTCCCTGAAGGCACACAATCGGCAAAAAGATGGCTGGGAATACGCTGGAATCTTTCACACTGAAACACTATATAGTTCCTAAATCACAAAAATTTTAAAGAACAGACTCAAGTTCAGTGAAATGCTCACATTTCAGCAAGCAAATACTCCTGTTTTTAAGTTTCCTTCTGGTTCAACTGTTTGAAAAAAATTTTAATTCCACTTTGATTCCAATTTTATTCTTAAGAAATAACTTCAGTTTATAGTAACAGTTTTTTTTTAAAGAGTCTAAGTCTAGTCCAGTGTTCAGAGACTTTGTGCAGACTAAGGTGTTGTTTTGTGTAGTTTACAAAATACTTGCTCATGTAAAACACTAAAACACCCGCTGCTTTCTCACCCAGACTGGGAACCCATGTCACCTTTCAAGAGAAGGCTAAACCTTGGCATCTTAAGTCATTCCTTGCCACTGCAGCAAGTACTGCCATAGTGTCATCTAACCCTTTCCTTTACTTTTACAGTAAGTATACACGATTCATTTGTTCATGCCATGCACTGCTTTGTGACAGCTCTTCCATGTACTTTTCTTTATTTTGAATTTCTTTCTATCCTGATGGTAACATCTTTGCAGGCACAGACCATATTTATCTCTCCCTTGGCACCATAACTGGCACACAAAGAGCATAAAATAGATACCTGTCCATTCATTTGACAAATATTTTTTAAGCACCTACTATGCACCAAACACTGTGGTAGGCATACTATTTAGAGCTATGAAGAAAACCACTTATGCTGTTTTCAGTTTAATGGGAACTTAAAGCCTCCTGTTGATTTAGGACCTCCTTTCAAGTCCCAGATAGATAATAAAAGGCAAAAAATTTAACATTAGTAAATAAAATATATCAATGAAAATTATAAAACACATTTGCAAATACATTTTTAGTGTACAGTGCAGTGACTGAGCATACAGTGTGGGAGGCCAGACTAAGTCTGAGCAGTGACTATTTTACTCACCTCCATCTTTTTTTTTAGCTATAATTCTGTTTTTCAGCCATTCTTTGGTTTCTTCTTTGACATCCTGAGCAAGTTCTATGACCACCAAAGGTGTGAAAGAACTCTCAGAAGTATCCAAAGCTGAAAAGGTCACTTTCATCTTTGACAAATCTGCTGAAAATTAAAATAAAGAGTGAAAATGGGTTGTTATTATGGCAAAGAGAAATATGCTATAGACTTCATTTTCTCTCAATTATACCTAATTCTGGCTTCCAAGATAAAAGCAAATTTCTCATGATTCAGATGGGTTATATGACAGACTCAACCAATGGTTCAAAGTACATGTGTGAGCCAAGCTTTGGAAAGAATGCCATCCTTTTCTATAAGCAGCTCAGAATGCAGAATAGACATTTGTGTAAATGAAGGATAACGATGTAAAATGTGCTCTCACACAAGCGGAATAAGAAAGTATTTTCAAAGAATGTGACATCTGAACAGGATTCAGAGGAATGAGTAGGAGTTTGCCAGATACACGATGAGAGGTATCCTAAGTAGACAAAATTATATTTCCCTAGAAAATAATGATGAAAAAACAGCCAAGAGGCTCAGAGAAATACAAATGGTTAGGTATGGTGGGAACATTAACTTTGTGTAGGAGGAAAGAAGGGTGGGAATGAGCTGGTATCCAACTAAGGTCCCAGATTACAAAGGAAATGGGCTTTGTCTAACATACAATGGGAGTCACCAATTCATTATGAGCAGGGAACTGATGTAGTCAGTAGGGAGCTATTACAGATCACAAAGGGTCAGCCTAGAGTGTGGAAGGCCAGTTAGGGGGCCATTAAAGTAGTCTAGAAAAAGCTGATACTGGTCTGAACAATGACAATGAAGAGGAAAGGATAGCTCGGGGTTAAATCTATAGAAGCAGACAACTGGACTGAATATAACTACTAAAAAAAAAAAAAGACAGAAAAAGAAAAATGTTAGTGGGTAATGAGTAGTCAGGGTGTAATTATATGGAACTCTCTACAGTACCCATCTCAAGTAGGCAGAACCACTACTATACATTTCCTCCAAAACTACACATCCTCAAAGTGACACATT
The DNA here is from genome assembly GCF_009828535.3 of Hylobates moloch. NCBI lineage: Eukaryota > Metazoa > Chordata > Mammalia > Primates > Hylobatidae > Hylobates > Hylobates moloch. The sequence continues at coordinate 85,716,314 of NW_026652283.1, read as the reverse complement.
AACTATGAACACAAGCCAAGACTTCCACTTCCAGGACAGCAGATTAAAGGGTTCAAACTCTTCTGCTGAAGACAACTAGACAATATACACCTACACTCACATAAATATATATGTGCATATATATGTGACACCACAAGTGGAAAATTCCACACATAAGTACTTAGCACAAAGTTGATCTGACGCACAAAATTATTTAAAACATTATATAAAATTACTTTTAGGCTATGTGTATAAAGTGCATATGAAACATAAATTTCATGTTTAGCCTTGGGTCCCATTCCCAAGAGATCTCATTATATAAATGCAAATATTCCAAAATGTGAAAAAATCCAAAATCTGAAACACTATTGGTCCCAGCATTTTGGATAAAGAGTATGTGACCTGTATTTTTAAAAATTTGTGAATAACAAAAAGCCAACTAAGCTGGGCATGGTGGCTTACACCTGTAATCCCAGCTATTTTGGAGACTGAAGCTGGAGGATCACTTGAGCCCAGGAGTTCAAGACCAGCCTGGGCAACATAGCAAGACTCTGTCTAAAAAAAAAAAAAAAAAAAAAAACCCAAGGCAGTGGGAAATAATGGAGTCCAGAAAGCTAAGCACTTGCAACCAGTTTCTCTGGGGCCTCTGCTGAGAGGGTGAGAAGCTAAGCAGGACTTCTGGTGGCCATGGGAGGCTAGGGGACAAAACGTGTAATTAGTAGAGAGCCCACCAAGGAAGACAGTCAGATAAAATCCCCACTTTGAACTGGGATCTGAAAAAGCTACATTCTAAACATAATAGTGAAGGAGAATTAGATCACCCTGATAGGAACTAAATTCTAGGTTTGCATCATCTTAATCAGGAGAAAAGTTACTACATATGAAAATGAAAAATAGTAACAAGCAATAGAAACAAACACATAATAGATCCAAATAATGTAGGTGAAAGGACTTTAAAATAATGATCATATATTCAAAGAACTAAAAGACAAGATTGATAATTTTGGCAAAGAACTGAAAATTATTTTTAATGGAAATTCTAGAATTTAAAAATATGAGTCAAAATTAAGAACCCAAGGAAGGCTTTATAGAAAATCAGACAAAGCTAAAGATAAAAACCAATGAATGATAACACAGGCACAAAGAAAATATCTAGAATTAAGCCCTGAGGACAAAAAACGAAGAAAACACAGTAAAAAGAGTAAGAGACAAGGAACTACAAGGAACTAAAAGGGGGAGGTATTAGAGTATAAACAATATCTGAAGAGAGACTGACCAAGAATTTCCCAAAGCTGACAAAATATACCACGGCACAGATTTAAGAATCTCTATATATCTTCATCAAGATAAATAAAAAGAAAAAGCATAGTAAAACATCAGAAAAGCCAACAGAAAAATCTTAATGCAGAAAAATAAAGACAAAGTACCTTGAAGAGCAATAATTAGACTGAAAGAGTATCTTCAGTGTCCCAATATTATGGCTACTCCAAAATTGTATACTTAGTCAAAATATGCCTCAAAAAATAAAAGAGAAAAAAAGCCATTTTCAAACATACAAAAATTGACCCTGAGACAGGGTCTCACTCTTTTGCCCAGGCTGGAGTACAGTAGCATGTGCCACCATTCCCAGCTAATTTTTGTATTTTTTGTAGAGACAGGGTTTTGCCATGTTGCCTAGGCTCATCTCGAACTCTTGGGCTCAAGTGATCCTTTCGCCTTGGCCTCCCCAGATGCTGGGACTTCAGCTTCAGGTATGAGCCACTGCACATGGCCTTTGTTTTTGGGTTTTTTTTTTTTTAGACAGGGTCTTGCTGTGTCACCCAGGCTAGTCTGGAGTACAGCGGTGTGATCGTGGCTCACTGCAGCCTCAAACTCTGGGGCCCAAGCAATCCTCCCACTTCAACCTTCCAAGTAGCTGGGACCACAGGTGCGTGCCATGACACCCAGCTAATTTTTTCATTTTTGTAGCGATGGGGTCTCCCTATGTTGTCCAGGCTGGTCTCAAACTACTGAGCTCCAGCAATTCTCCCTCCTCAGCTTCCCAAAGTGCTGGGATTGAAGGCGTGAGCCATGTGCCCAGCCAAGAGTGTTAAGACAGAAAGAAATGATTGCAAACGATCTGGCATCTGGAACATAGCAATCTTATATTTAGTGAACAGACAGCTTTCGTAATATAGGAACTCCTCTACCGCCTTTAAATTTAATTTCCTCTTTACTAAATTTCTCTCTTGTTGAATTTCTCACTACATATAAGACACTGTATTAGGTACCTACACACACAATTCTATGCAATCTTCCTAAAGCCCTATAATTTATACTTTAAAAACTAAGAGGAAAATTGAATGAAGAAGTTACTTTGTTAAGCTCATAGTAAGCAAGAAGTTAGTTTCCCATGATATACAGCTTTAAACTAGACAAAATAGAATCATTAGAGATATCCAAATTCTATGTTTTTACCTACTAAATGAAATCTTAATTTTGAATTGTCTACCATACAACTCTGTTGAAGATGAGCTAAACAGTTCAAGATAAAATGACAAAGTGAAACCATATTACAGAATCTTCTGACCTAAAGCAAAATTAAATGTAAAAAACAAGTAAAACAGTGCCCAAATATTAATAACAAAAAATAGTCAGCAGCCAAAAAGTAAACCTCAAGCCAAAATCATGACCAACTGAAGACAACACCAACAATGAACTGATAACAAAGGATCCTTCTGACAATTTGGAGAATTCCAACCATTTATGGTCATACATCACTTAATGACAAAGACAGTTCTGAGAAATAGGCAGTTACACTGTTGTGGAAACATCATAGAGTGTACTCATACAAACCTAGATGGCATAACCTATTACATACCTAGGCTATACAGTATAGCTTATTACTCCAAGGCTACAAACCTATACAGCATGTTACTGCACTGAATCCTGTAGGCAATTGTAACACAATAATATGTATTTGTGTATGTAAACATAGAAAAAGTACAGTGAAAATACAGTATAAAAGATTTAAAAATGAATACACCTGTATAGGGTATTTACCATGAATGGAGCTTGCAGGACTGGAAGTTGCTCTGGGTGAGTCAGTGAGTGAGTGGTGGGTGAATGTGAAGGCCTAGGACATTACTGTATACTACTGTAGACTTTATAAAACACTGTACATTTAGGCTATACTAAATATATTTTTAAAAGTTTTCTTCACTTTATAAACTTTTTTATTTTTTTGACTTTTGTAATAATACTTACAGTAAGATACAAACACATTGTACAGCGGTACAAGAATATTTTATTTATATATTTATTCTAGAAGCCATTTTCTATTTAAATTTTTTAAAATTTTTAAACTTTTTTTTAAAAACTAAGACACAAATACATTAACCTAGGTCTACACAGAGTCAGGATCATCAATATCACTGTCTTCTACCTCCACGTCTTGTCTCACAGAAAGGTCTTCAGAGGCAGTAACACACACGGAGCTGTCATCTCCTATAACAATGGCTTCTTCTGGAATACCTCCTGAAGGACCTGCCTGAGGCTGTTTTACGGTTAACTTTTTTTTCAATATAAGGAGGAGTACACTCTAAAATAATGATTAAGAGTATAGTATAGTAAATACATAAAGCAGTAAAAGTGGGTTCATTATCACTGTCAGGTATTATGTACTGTACATAATTGTATGTGCTACTTTTATGCAACTGGCAGCACAGTAGGTTTGTTTACACCAGCATCACCACAAACACATGAATACTGTGTTACACTACGATGTCACCAGGTGACACGAATTTCTTTAGCTCTGTTATAATCTTAAGGGACCATCATATATGCAGTCTGTTGTTGACCAAAATGTCATTATCCAATACATGACTGTACATGCATGTGTCTGCAAATTAATCTTTATAACACTGTCAGGCACAGAAAAACAGCTAGATATTTTAGTAGATTGCTGAATTAGACTTCAATGAACTCTAGAAGTATACCAATTCTATTTTATGAACACTAAATATCAGTAATCCTCAATAATGTATTTAATGGGCAATTAATAAGTAGTCCTTTCCAATCTGTAAAAATGAAAGCCTATGAAATTGTATCCTACTGACTGAAATGAACCCCAAAAGAACCTGCATTTTTAGGATAACTTCAGGAGAATATCAAGAGAATCTTCAAGACCTTGTCTAAGGTTTCTTGTCTAGTTCTCTACCCAATCCTTTTTCCTTGGTTCCTGTGGCAGAGATTTGAGCTATCCTCTGAAATCCACTCTCCCTTTCTTTGTCTAAGTACATGGCTAGGCTACATTTTCCACACAGTTGGAGTTAGGTGAACATTAGACTAAATTCTAGACAATAGTATGTGAGCAGAAGTACTCACAACTCCAGACCAAGGCTTTTAAGGGAGTGGTTCTGTCTCTCCTCAATGTTTTATTTCCCTTTCCATGCGCCCCTGAGATACTGGGGAGATACAAGACAGAAAAGTATGGCTTCCTAAATCAGAAGGGAGTTGAGCCACCTACCAATCCAGAATACCTGCCTTGAATAGTTACATGAGTGAGAAATCTATTATGTTTGAGCCTATTACATATGTCAGGATTTAAACAATCCAACAGTCTAGCTTACTCTGATTAATAGTATACAATCCCTCTGTCTTGTTTTGTTCTAGTGATTTGGACTTTGGTTAATTATGTCTAACTATTAGAATTGGTTAAGAGCTTGATCTATGGAGACAGACAGACATAAATTCAAATTCAATTCATGACCTCTCAGTTATGTGACCTTAGGCAATTTATTTATCCTCTTTCTGTAAAGTGGGATTAATTAAAAGTACATGCCACACTGAATGGTGTGAGAGGAAATGAGAGACATGTACAGCACAGTGCTTGCCACATAGTAGGCATGCAACAAATGGTAGCCTTTTTATTACCGGCTACTAGTATAAATAGAATATTAAAACTCTGGAATTAAACTCTCCTTAGAGAAATTCTAGTCAACTCTGATCAAGTTTTCAGCTCTAATCAGCAAGAACAAATATGATAGGGGGTGGAGCCAAGATGGCTGAATAGGAACAGCTCCAGTCTACAGCTCCCAGCCTGAGCGACACAGAAGACAGGTGATTTCTGCATTTCCATTTCGGGTACCGGGTTCATCTCACTAGGGAGTGCCAAACAGTGGGTGCAAGACAGTCAGTGCAGCACACTGTGCGCAAGCCGAAGCAGGGCAAGGCATTGCCTCACTCGGGAAGCGCAAGGGGTCAGGGAGTTCCCTTTCCTAGTCAAAGAAAGGGGTAACAGACAACACCTGGAAAATCGGGTCAGTCCCACCCTAATACTGCGCTTTTCCAATGGGCCTGGAAAAAGGCACACTAGAAGATTGTGTCCCGCACCTGGCTCAGAGGGTCTTATGCCCACGGAGTCTCCCTGATTGCTAGCACAGCAGTCTGAGGTCAAACTGCAAGGCAGCAGTGAGGCTGGGTGAGGGGCGCCCGCCATTACCCAGGCTTGCTTAGGTAAACAAAGCAGCCAGGAAGCTCGAACTGGGTGGAGCCCACCACAGCTCAAGGAGGCCTGTCTGCCTCTGTAGGCTCCACCTCTGGGGGCAGGGCACAGACAAACAAAAATTCAGCAGGAACCTCTGCAGACTTAAATGTTCCTGTCTGACTGACAGCCTTGAAGAGAGTAGTGGTTCTCCCAGCATGCAGCTGGAGATCTGAGAACAGACAGACTGCCTCCTAAAGTGGGTCCCTGACCCCTGAGCAGCCTAACTGGGAGGCATCCCCCAGTAGGGACAGACTGACACCTCACTCAGCTGGGTACTCCTCTGAGACAAAACCTCCAGAGGAACTATCAGACAGCTGAATTTGTGGTCTCACGAAAATCCGCTGTTCTGCAGCCACCGCTGCTGACACCCAGCCAAACAGGGTCTGGAGTGGACCTCTAGCAAACTCCAACAGACCTGCAGCTGAGGGTCCTGTCTGGGAGAAGGAAAACTAACAAACAGAAAGGACATCCACACCAAAAACCCATCTGTACATCACCATCATCAAAGACCAAAAGTAGATAAAACCACAAAGATGGGGAAAAAACAGAACAGAAAAACTGGAAACTCTAAAAAGCAGAGCACCTCTCCTCCTCCAAAGGAACACAGTTCCTCACCAGCAACGGAACAAAACTGGACGGAGAATGACTTTGACGGGTTGAGAGAAGAAGGCTTCAGACGATCAAACTACTCCGAGCTACGGGAGGAAATTCAAAACAACAGCAAAGAAGTTAAAAACTTTGAAAAAAAATTAAATGAATGGATAACTAGAATAACCAATGGAGAGAAGGGCTTAAAGGAGCTGATGGAGCTGAAAGCCAAGTATCGAGAACTACGCGAAGATTTTGCAGAAGCCTCGGTAGCCGATGCGATCAACTGGAAGAAAGGGTATCAGTGATGGAAGATGAAATGAATGAAATGCAGCGAGAAGGGAAGTTTAGAGAAAAAAGAATAAAAAGAAACGAACAAAGCCTCCAAGAAATTTGGGACTATGTGAAAAGACCAAACCTACGTCTGATTGGTGTACCTGAAAATGATGGGGAGAATGGAACCAAGTTGGAAAACACTCTGCAAGATATTATCCAGGAGAACTTCCCCAATCTAGCAAGGCAGGCCAACATTCAGATTCAGGAAATACAGAGAACGCCACAAAGATACTCCTCGAGAAGAGCAACTCCAAGTCACATAATTGTCAGATTCACCAAAGTTGAAATGAAGGAAAAAATGAAGAGAGAAAGGTCGGGTTACCCACAAAGGGAAGCCCATCAGACTAACAGCTGATCTCTTGGCAGAAACTCTACAAGCCAGAAGAGAGTGGGGGCCAATATTCAACATTCTTAAAGAAAAGAATTTTCAACCCAGAATTTCATATCCAGCCAAACTAAGCTTCATAAGTGAAGGAGAAATAAAATACTTTACAGACAAGCAAATGCTGAGTGATTTTGTCACCACCAGGCCTGCCCTAAAAGAGCTCCTGAAGGAAGCACTAAACATGGAAAGGAACAACCGGTACCAGCCCCTGCAAAAACATGCCAAATTGTAAAGACCATCGAGGCTAGGAAGAAACTGCATCAATTAATGAGCAAAATAACCAACTAACATCATAATGACAGGATCAAATTCACACATAACAATATTAACTTTAAATGTAAATGGGCTAAATGCTCCAATCAAAAGACACAGACTGGCAAACTGGATAAGGAGTCAAGACCCATCGGTGTGCTGTATTCAGGAAACCCATCTCACGTGCAGAGACACACACAGACTCAAAATAAAGGAATGGAGGAAGATCTATCAAGCAAATGGAAAACAAAAAAAGGCAGGGGTTGCAATCCTAGTCTCTGATAAAATAGACTTTAAACCAACAAAGATCAAAAGAGACAAAGAAGGTCATTACATAATGGTAAAGGGATCAATTCAACAAGAAGAGCTAACTATCCTAAATATATATCCACCCAACACAGGAGCACCCAGATTCATAAAGCAAGTCCTCAGTGACCTACAAAGGGACTTAAACTCCCACACAATAATAATGGGAGATTTTAACACCCCACTGTCAACATTAGACAGATCAATGAGACAGAAAGTTAACAAGGATATCCAGGAATTGAACTCAGCTCTGCACAAAGTGGACCTAATAGACATCTACGGAACTCTCCACCCAAATCAACAGAATATACATTTTTTTCAGCACCACACCTATTCCAAAATTGACCACATAGTTGGAAGTAAAGCTCTCCTCAGCAAATGTAAAAGAACAGAAATTATAACAAACTGTCTCTCAGACCACAGTGCAATCAAACTAGAACTCAGGATTAAGAAACTCACTCAAAACTGCTCAACTACATGGAAACTGAACAACCTGCTCCTGAATGACTATTGGGTACATAATGAAATGAAGGCAGAAATAAAGATGTTCTTTGAAACTAACGAGAACAAAGACACAACATACCAGAATCTCTGGGACACATTCAAAGCAGTGTGTAGAGGGAAATTTATAGTACTAAATGCCCACAAGAGAAAACAGGAAAGATCCAAAATTGACACCCTAACATCACAATTAAAAGAACTAGAAAAGCAAGAGCAAACACATTCAAAAGCTAGCAGAAGGCTAGAAGTAACTAAAATCAGAGCAGAACTGAAGGAAATAGAGACACAAAAAACCCTTCAAAAAATGAATGAATCCAGGAGCTGGTTTTTTGAAAGATCAACAAAATTGATAGACCGCTAGCAAGACTAATAAAGAAGAAAAGGGAGAAGAATCAAATAGATGCAATAAAAAATGAAAAAGGGGATATCACCACCAATCCCACAGAAATACAATCTACCATCAGAGAATACTACAAACACCTCTACGCAAATAAACTAGAAAATCTAGAAGAAATGGATAAATTCCTCGACACATACACCCTCTCAAGACTAAACCAGGAAGTTGAATCTCTGAATAGACCAATAACAGGTTCTGAAATTGTGGCAATAATCAATAGCTTACCAACCAAAAAGAGTCCAGGACCTGATGGATTCACAGCCGAATTCTACCAGAGGCACAAGGAGGAACTGGTACCATTCCTTCTGAAATTATTCCAATCGATAGAAAAAGAGGGAATCCTCCCTAACACATTTTATGAGGCCAGCATCGTCCTGATACCAAAGCCTGGCAGAGACATAACCAAAAAAGAGAATTTCAGACCAATATCCTTGATGAACATTGATGCAAAAATCCTCAATAAAATACTGGCAAACCGAATCCAGCAGCACATCAAAAAGCTTATACACCATGATCAATTGGGCTTCATCCCTGGGATGCAAGGCTGGTTCAACATATGCAAATCAATAAATGTAATCCAGCATATAAACAGAACCAAAGACAAAAACCACATGATTACCTCAATAGATGCAGAAAAGGCCTTTGACAAAATTCAACAACCCTTCATGCTAAAAACTCTCAATAAATTGGGTATTGATGGGACGTATCTCAAAATAATAAGAGCTATCTAGGAGAAACCCACAGCCAATATCATACTGAATGGGCAAACTGGAAGCATTCCCTTTGAAAACTGGCACAAGACAGGGATGCCCTCTCTCACCACTCCTATTCAACATAGTGCTGGAAGTTCTGGCCAGGGCAATCAGGCAGGAGAAGGAAATAAAGGGTATTCAATTAGGAAAAGAGGAAGTCAAATTGTCCCTGTTTGCAGATGACATGATTGTATATCTAGAAAACCCCATTGTCTCAGCCCAAAATCTCCTTAAGCTGATTAGCAACTTCAGCAAAGTCTCAGGATACAAAATCAATGTACAAAAATCACAAGCATTCTTCTACACCAATCACAGACAAACAGAGAGCCAAATCATGAGTGAACTCCCATTCACAATTGCTTCAAAGAGAATAAAATACCTAGGAATCCAACTTACTAGGGATGTGAAGGACCTCTTCAAGGAGAACTACAAACCACTGCTCAATGAAATAAAAGAGGATACAAACAAATGGAAGAACATTCCATGCTCATGGGTTGAAAGAATCAATATCATGAAAATGGCCATATTGCCCAAAGTAATTTATAGATTCAATGCCATCCCCATCAAGCTACCAATGACTTTCTTCACAGAATTGGAAAAAACTACTTTGAAGTTCATATGGAACCAAAAAAGAGCCCTCATCGCCAAGTCAATCCTAAGCCAAAAGAACAAAGCTGGAGGCATCACGCTACCTGACTTCAAACTATACTACAAGGCTACAGTAACCAAAACAGCATGGTACTGGTACCACAACAGAGACATAGATCAATGGAACAGAACAGAGCCCTCAAAAATAATGCCACATATCTACAACTATCTGATCTTTGACAAACCTGACAAAAACAAGAAATGGGGAAAGGATTCCCTATTTAATAAATGGTGCTGGGAAAACTGGCTAGCCATATGTAGAAAGCTGAAACTGGATCCCTTCCTTACACCTTATACAAAAATTAATTCAAGATGGATTAAAGACTTACATGTTAGACCTAAAACCATTAAAATCCTACAAGAAAACCTAGGCAATACCATTCGGGACACAGGCGTGGGTAAGGACTTCATGTCTAAAACACCAAAAGCAATGGCAACAAAAGCCAAAATTGACAAATGGGATCTAATTAAACTAAAGAGCTTCTGCACAGCAAAAGAAACTACCATCAGAGTGAACAGGCAACCTACAGAATGGGAGAAAATTTTTGCAACCTACTCATCTGACAAAGGGCTAATATCCAGAATCTACGATGAACTCAAACAAATTTACAAGAAAAAAACAAACGACCCCATCAAAAAGTGGGCAAAGGACATGAACAGACACTTCTCAAAAGAAGACATTTATGCAGCCAAAAAACACATGAAGAAATGCTCATCATCACTGGCCATCAGAGAAATGCAAATCAAAACCACAGTGAGATACCATCTCACACCAGTTAGAATGGCCATCATTAAAAAGTCAGGAAACAACAGGTGCTGGAGAGGATGTGGAGAAATAGGAACACTTTTACACTGTTGGTGGGACTGTAAACTAGTTCAACCACTGTGGAAATCAGTGTGGCGATTCCTCAGGGATCTATAACTAGAAATACCATTTGACCCAGCCATCCCATTACTGGGTATATACCCAAAGGACTATAAATCATGCTGCTATAAAGACACATGCACACGTATGTTTATTGCGACACTATTCACAATAGCAAAGAGTTGGAACCAACCCAAATGTCCAACAACGATAGACCGGATTAAGAAAATGTGGCACATATACACCATGGAATACTATGCAGCCATAAAAAATGATGAGTTCATGTCCTTTGTAGAGACATGGATGAAACTGGAAAACATCATTCTCAGTAAACTATCGCAAGGACAAAAAACCAAACACCGCATGTTCTCACTCACAGGTGGGAATTGAACAATGAGAACTCATGGACACAGGAGGGGGAACATCACACTCTGGGGACTGTTGTGGGGTGGGGGGAGGGGGGAGGGACAGCATTAGGAGATATACCTAATGCTAAATGACGAGTTAATGGGTGCAGCAAACCAACATGGCACACGGATACATATGTAACAAACCTGCATGTTGTGCACATGTACCCTAAAACCTAAAGTATAATAATAAAAAAAAAAGAACAAATATGATAAGGCTGATAGTAAAATAAGTAGCCATAGGGTAGAAGCAGTTTACCTAGTGTGTCAAAGATACTCTTGTTGGAATAGCCCAAACTTGCTGTTAAAAAATATTAATAACACTTGGCCGGGCGCGGTGGCTCACGCTTGTAATCCCAGCACTTTGGGAGGCCGAGGCGGGCGGATCACGAGGTCAGGAGATCGAGACCACGGTGAAACCCTGTCTCTACTAAAAATACAAAACAATTAGCCGGGCGTGGTGGCGGGCGCCTGTAGTCCCAGCTACTCGGAGAGGCTGAGGCAGGAGAATGGCGTGAACCCAGGAGGCAGAGCTTGCAGTGAGCCAAGATCACGCCACTGCACTCCAGCCTGGGCGACAGAGTGAGACTCCATCTCAAAAAATATATATATATTAATAACACTTTTAGATGCACAAAAAACAAAACACTTCCATTTAAATTCAAAGTTATCATAGACTCTTTCCTTGCTTTCCAGAATGCTTTCTTACCTTGATTCTCTCCCTACCTCTAGAATCTCCTTTTCCTTCTGGCCTCTCCCACCACTACCTGCAAAAATATGCCCAAATCATCCCTCCTTTAAGTGCAGTGGAACAAATAAAATTAAATATTATATATATATATATATATATATAGCCCAAGAAACAATCTCAAGACTTTTGCCTTCTTTCTGTATTATTTCTCCCTCTAAACCCTCTTTCTTTCTCTTAAATTCAAACTCTAACCTCTGTGTTGCTGTCTTTGCAATCTGTCTCTAGTTTTGTCTTCTAAGCTGAGCTCCCTCAGGAGTTTCCAACACTGTTATCTCACTAAAACTTGTCTCAATAAAACCAAAACTAAACATAGGTTGCAGTGAGCCAAGGTCACACCACTGCACTCCAGCCTGGGTGACAGACAAAGCAAGACTGTCTCAAAACAAAAAAAAAAAAATCAAGTTATACTCCAAATGTATTGGGAATGCTATTGAAAGATACCAGCCAAATCAATATTCAACATGCTAGGTTCAATGAAGGAAATCAGATCAAGACAAAATCTAGTGGTCACCTCCAAATAGCTAATAATGCAGTCAGAACACTTAATGCATAAAAATTTTGGACCAGGCAATGGTGGACGCATGTTCTACAAAAGGGAACGATGTGTAAAATCAATGAAGCAAGAATAAAGACAGCATGGGAAAAGAACAATAAGAAGACTGGCCTGACCAGAGCAGAGGGGCTACGTTTTATTAGATGCAGCCATTTAAGGATAACAAATGCTATAGTTTATATCTGATCCAATGGCCAGTACATTCTTGTAGGTTTCTGAGCAGAGGATTTTGTGTCAGAGTAATATGAATCTCAGTAAGTAAATCTATTGGGCAAGAATATGGGTATTCTTTGTGGTATTCTTTTAACTCTCCTGACTGAAATTTTTCATAATAAAAAGCTGGTGGGGGAGAATATTAACCTACTAGTAGAATACAGAGGCTGAGTTCATCACCTTCAAAGTGGAAATATCAAATACAATAAACACTTATCATGTGCTTACTATGAGCCAGGCCAAGAGAGTCGAAAGGTACAAAGGTAAATAAAGTCTACACCTTGCTTTTCAGAAGCCCTTAGTCTAGTAGCAGAAGCAAGCATGCATCAAGTTATTCTAACACATGGGCTAAGTACAGTAGCAGGAACCCAAAAAGTAGGGGTAGCCTCAGGAGAGGGCACTGTCTGGGAAGGGATGATGGGATCCAAACAGCGTTCAACTTAGACTAGATACACAGAAAACCCCAAGATTTCCAATCTTGGATATGGGAAGAATAACTATGTGTGAAAAAATAGCAAAGTTGGAAAGAATGTCTAGTTTAAGGGAACAATAAAGTGTTCCACAGAGTATGTAGGGACATGCATCAAAGGTCAACGTTTTTGAACATTTATGCATTGTTCAATGTGAGTAATAAAAAGACAACCTTATTCATAATAACCAGATCATAAAACAATTTTGCTGAGACACTAAAAGCAGGTTTCCATTCTAAACATGTATATGAGCACTATCTACAAACTCATATATTATTTGCTCACTGATTATTCTCATTTGAGATACTTCATGCCTTTCATTAGGCAAGGCACAACCTTAACAATATTTGCAATATGACAGACAAATTTCACTATCCTTGATATACAAAGAGTTCTTACACATCAACAACAGAAAATAAAAAAAACATAAAAATACAACTCATAAAAGAAATATGCCAAGACACATTTGAAAAGATGTCCAGAGTCACCAATTTTAAAAATGCAAAGTAACAATAAGACACTTTTCCCTTTTCAAATCAGCTGAAGCTAAAAAATGGAAAGAACCCAGTTTGGGGATAGGTGTAGAAAATCCAACATTTTCACGCATTGCTGACAGATGTCATAATTTGATATCACATTTCCAGAAAGCAGAGAGGCAGCAAGAAAAATAATATTAAACATTCATATTCTTCAACATAACAATGCTATTTCTAAGAATTTATGCTGAATTCTTAGAAGAAAACTAAACTCTATATATATATATATATATATATATATATATATATATATAGGTTCATTACTGTTTTTTATGGAATTTATCTCAAAAAGATAATTAAGCCAAATATGCATGTAAAAGTTCATTACAGATTTTTATTTATGCATTTATGGCAAAAAACAACTTAATACTTCAATGTCCATCAACAAGAAATTGGCTAAAGTCTGGTACAAGAATCCAATAGAACCATTAATACTGAGATACAGACCCAACTATATTTATTAACATGGAGATTTCCTAACACATTGTAAGGTAAAAAATGTAAAGTATGATCATATAAATATATATAATAAATACATAGTAATATCAAAATAACACCAGCTATCATTTGCTAATGATTTACTACATGCAAATGTACACTGTAGCCCAGTGTACATTTTTGTGTGAATTAATCCTCACCCCTTGAAGAAGAAACTTTAATGCTACCATTTTACCAGTGAGAAAACTTAGGTAAAAGAGATTAAATAGATTGTCCAATATCTTGAAGCAGCAAACAGGGGAGCTGGGACTCACAACCAGACAGCCTGACACCAAAGTCCACATCCTGAAGCATGTGTATATGCACACATCAAGCTATTGTGTGTGTGTATGTCTGTTTATGTGAATAAAAGCTGCATCAGTGGCTACTCAGATACATTTCTCCAAGTTGTTCTCCCTAGGTAGTACCACTTGGGATAATTTTTATTTTATTATTTACTTTTTTTAATTTGATTTTTAATGATTGGGTATTTTTTATAATCAGAAAAAAAAGTGGCTCTGTATTTGTTAAATAGTATAGAAGCCTCACATTTTCAACAGCAAATGTAAAATGCACACTTCAGTTAAAGCCAAATTTCATATATATATATATATATATATATATAT